>NC_090924.1:248643673-248947615 GCF_040938575.1 Ambystoma mexicanum | reverse complement strand
CGATAGCAGGGCAGTAGGAAATTATATTGATCAAGAACTGGCAGCAGAGATGGGGCTTCCTTTGTGTTCTAAGCCAACTATGGACAAGGTAACCACCGTGGATGGGACAGAAATCGCTTCCGGACCAGTAACCCAGTGCACAGCCAGGGTAACCTTGCTGTGCCACGACGGACATCGGGAGTCTATTTCATTTGATCTCATCAAGGCACCTCAGTTCAGGCTAATACTAGGGATGCCATGGTTGGTTGCTCACAACCCTTTGATAGACTGGCGGGCATGAAAATTAACCTTCCCCGGTGACTGCTCTCCTGCCTGCTATTACCAAGAGGAGAAACCCGACGTCTGTATCCCCATGACTCCCGGAGCGACAGTATCAACCCTGGGAGCAACTAATACCTTGTCAAGTGAATACCATGATTTCCAGGATGTTTTCCGAAAGGACCAAGCCAATACTTTGCCACCGCACAGGCCCTATGACTGTCAGATCGACCTTGTTCCTGGTGCACAAATCCCTTGCGGCAGGATCTACGCTCTCACAGAACCAGAAAACCTTCATTTGAAATCCTATTTAGACCAGTACCTTGCAAACGGATTTATCCGTCCTTCGAAGTCCCCCGCAGCCAGTCCTTTGTTCTTCGTACCGAAAAAGGAAGGAGACTTGAGAACCTGTATTGACTACCGCGCATTGAACCAGATCACCGTGAACAACCGCTACCCCTTGCCACTTCCCCCTGAGATGCTAGACCAAGTTAAAGATGCCAAGATTTATACCAAATTGGACCTTCGAGGAGCGTACCACCTGGTCCGAGTCAGAAAAGGAGATGAATGGAAAACCGCCTTCCGTACTAAGTACGGCTTGTTTGAATATCAAGTCATGCCCTTCGGGTTATGCAACGCTCCTGCAGCATTCCAGTATTTCATGAATGACGTCTTAAGGGAGTTAATTGATGTGTGCGCCTTAGTGTACATAGACGACATCTTAGTATACTCAGCCTCGGAACAAGATCATGTCAGGCACGTTCGTTGAGTCCTCACCAAGCTCCGTCAACATCGCTTGTTTGCAAAGCTTGAAAAATGCTTTTTTCACATCACCGAAGTAGAATTTCTTGGTTTTATCCTTACTCCAGGAGGCATCAGAATGGACATGCACAAGGTAGATGCCATTCTGAAATGGCCTTCACCGACGTCTCTGAAAGGGGTACAAAGCATGCTGGGCTTTGCGAACTTCTACCGCCGGTTCATCCCAGACGTCTCTCAGGTTGTGCACCCAATCACAGTACTATTACGAAAAAACAATAAAAAGTTTGCTTGGACCGAAGAAGCAGAAGAAGCCTTTCAGGAACTTAAACAAAGGTTTACCTCCGCTCCAATCCTGCGACATCCTCGTCCAGACCTCCCTTATGTCGTTGAAACTGATGTGTCCCGTCTCGCAATGGGGGCTGTCCTTTCACAGAAAGACCCGGAAACCAGCCAGCTACATCCTGTGGCCTTCTGGTCGAAAAGGTTCTCACCTCCAGAGATTAATTATGCCATCACAGACAAGGAACTCCTGGCTATCAAATCCGCCTTTAAAGCCTGGAAGCACTACCTTCTGGGGGCCAGACACGCCATTACAGTCATCAGAGACCACCGAAACCTGCAATATCTCAAAACAGCCAAGGCCCAGTCCTTGCGCCAATTACGGTGGGCCCTTTTCTTCGCCGAATATGATTATGTAATCACATTTCGACCAGGAGTCAGTAATGGAAAGGCGGATGCCTTATCTCGCATGGGCATAGATGAAATAGTATATACAACTCCAGACCCAGTACCTATCATACCTGAAGACAAACTCTTGGGTATAACGACAGACTTAACACAAGCAGAACTACAAAAAGAAATCCAACGGACAATGAATCCTGATGCCTACCTCGCATGGCAAACTCAAGGAGAACAATATACCATCAAGGACCATCTACCCTTTTTTAGGGATCGCCTATATGTACCCAAGAAGGAATTACAACAGCATATTATTTCAAACTATCATGCTTCACCGATCGAAGGGCATCCTGGGATCGCCAAAACCCTAGCTAAGGTGAAAGAGAACTTTTGGTGGCCTACTGGCGTAAGGACATCATTCAGTATATTCAGTCCTGCGGTGTCTGCGCACAAAATAAATCATAGAAACAAAAACCATCTGGCCTCCTACAACCATTGGACATTCCTCCAGTTCCATGGCACACTCTTTCCCTTGACTTCATCACTGATCTACCTCCAAGCCAAGGGTTCAACACCATCCTTTTAGTTGTGGACTTATTCTCGAAGATGGCCCATTTTATTCCTCTCAAAGGCCTCCCAGACGCAACCACTTTAGCAAAAGTGTTCCTGGAGGGTGTGGTTAAGCTACATGGCTTCCCTTCGGTTCTGGTCTCTGATCGAGGCAGCCAGTTTGTTTCAAACTTCTGGAAAAAATGTTGTGCAATGGCGCAGATCGACATTCGGCTATCTACGAGCCACCATCCCCAAACGGACAGCCAAACCGAGAGAACCAATCAGACACTCGAGCAATATTTATGGTGCATGCTGCACCACGAACAAAGGAATTGGAAAGACCTACTATAGATAGCCGAATATGCATATAACAATTCTTTGCATTCAAGCACGGGACAAACGCCCTTCTATACCCTTTATGGCAGACATCCACGTACCTCTGAACTAGACCTTCTAGCCAGCTTGGAAATGCCAGCTGTAAAGACTCTACACAAAACCATTACTCAGGCTTTCAAAAGGGCAAAGGAACATCTTATTCATGCCAAAGAAAAACAAAAGAGATTCGCCGACCAACACCGGAAAAAGGCCCCTGATTATCAAGTAGGAGACAAAGTGTGGTTAGCCGCTAAATCGTACCGATCAAGGGAACCCGGACCTTTCATCCCAGATTCTTAGGACCCTATACCATTAAGGAAATTATCAACCCAGCAGCCGTGAAACTGGATTTACCACCTAATCTACACCTCCACCCAGTATTCCATGTGTCCCTCCTGAAACCAATGCAAACCGACACAAGGATTGGGACACCACCTAAGCCCATACTTGACGGAGAACCAGAATACGAAGTCAAAGATATCTTGGACTCTAAATACTCTAGGACCAAGTTATATTATCTCATCGATTGGAAAGGATTTGGACCACAAGATAGATCCTGGGAGCCCAGTGAGAATATCCACGCACCACGTCTAATCAGGAAATTCCATAGGAACTTCCCTACCAAACCTAGGCCAGACAGAAGGAACACCATGGGAGGGGCCTTAGGGGGGAGTGCTGTCACGACCCTCGCCCAAAACCCAAACCCATTGGCCAGGTGGAGTCAGGACTCAGGCCTATAGAGCCTGGCATCCTCTTCAAAAGCCCTCATGGGGCCAGTCCTGGCGCCTGTGGCGCCAGGCTCATACACTATGAAAAACAATGTGCTTGGGAACTACTTTATTGTATTGTCAGCCAACATGGAGGCATCCACATAGCTTGGTTCATAAGAACCAAGCTATGCGGTCTAGTGTTTTGGGTGTGGTAGCCTAGGGACTACTTTACCTGGACTATTTTGTTGGGGCTATTTAAACCACACCCGAACAAGACAACACGCTTCACGTTACTTTGCAGCTTGCAACGTGACGCTCACTGTGTCCAGCTATTCCCTCGAACCTCGGAGAAGCAGAACCTGCAAGGAGACAAAAGGAACATCATTAACAGCAGCATCTTACCTGCAGTCTTCATCTTTAAACACTCGCAGATACTGAGAACAGCTTCCTCGAATCTGCACGCCTCCCGGACAGAACGACCTGAAAGAGCAAGATAGAGGCAACATTAAAGAAAGCAGTAGAGACATTTACAAATTACGAACTGCTTAAAAGGCTTACCTGGCTGGTCGCCTCTCGGCTGGCACCAGTCCGGACATTCCACTCGCGCTGAAGAACACCGCAACCTACAAGGAATGAAAACACAGGTTAGCAAAGGCAAGACTTCCCAGCTCTGCGCATAGCGCTTACTTACCACATCATAGCGCTCTTAATGCGCCATCATTTACCAGCAGGGCTCAACCAAGCCAGTTCGCCGCGCTGAAGCTCTGCATATCTAAGGGAGAAAAAAGAGACATTTTAAACAAAGAAAGGCATGCAGGATAGGAACAAAACTAAAGAACAGCAATAAGACCTACCTGAACAATATCAAACGGGCCGGCCTCAGTGAAGTAACTGGACCGCACCCACCCATGAAAGACAACGCGCCCCTGCAAATAAGGCAGGACTGAGAGCACGCCTAATTCTACCACAAGGTGAGGAGAGGGCGCCAGAGGGACTGAAATCATACGAGGGTGGAGGGAGGATACTTACCCCAGTCGGTCAGTCTTGAACACAGTCCTCCTGTATTTTCAGGCATAGCCTTCCCCGCACACCGCATCAGGGCAAAGCTGAGAAGCATACCAGCGAGTAACCCGGCTGGGTGGCATCCCTGTGGATACCAGGTGAGCGTAACAGACCCACTATGACTTAAAGACTACCAGGAAAGAATACAATATAGGAGACCGGGCCTACTTATACAATTTCCAAAGGAACCAGGCCAAACAGTGCAAATTTTTGCCTACCTGGAGGGGTCCTTTTGAAATTGTAGACAAAATCTCACCAGCCGCTTACAAAATCTGAATACCCAAAGGCAGTTTGGCAGAAGGGGAAGATAAGTTGGTCCATATTAATCAACTAAAGTTTTTCTTTGCCATCCTAGGCACACTCTGCAGCAACTGGAGAAGTCTTCTGGAACCCCAGAGGGGGCCACTCCAGATCCATAAAATTCCAACTCTAAAATATTCCATATATAGCCTATAAAATACAATAATAAAAATGTGTCCTGATTATCAAATGTATGTGTCCGCCCCACTACATTAATAGTGGTGGGGAAATGTCTACGAATATGTTTTTGCTTTGTCATCATAGGATTGATAAACCATGGAGACGGAAACCAAGGAGGACTACCCGGGGACCGGGAGCAAAGATCCGAGGGGCCTGGAGTATCGCTCAATACTCACATCAGGACTGGCGAGGAGAACCGATCGATCCACCCCTGATGGAGGAAAAAATTAGGAACTTTGCCATTTGTGGAATCAGAAGAGATTAAACTGACATCCCAGTCTTGCGAATTCCCATTGATGGACGATCAATGCCAAATCGCAAGGGGGGGCTTGTGGGATGTTTCCCCCACTAGTCCAGGCCCTGCAGCATTACTGTGCATTGCTTGCATCAGGAACATCAGAATGGCCACTGGAAATTAAGCTGCTCGCTAAAAATCACCCAGAATTGCGCAGGAATAATCTGAAAAATAGGCCGCCATCCACTTTTGCCTATGTCAGTGCTAATACAGGAGACCATTGTCAAAACCCATCATTAGGCTACCCACAGAGCAAAATGACTGCAAAAGAAACACAGAGCTGTTTGGAAATCTGTTTTTCTTGGTTGTCAAATTTGCAAAAATCATGGCTCACAAACCACCCAGAAAGATCCAACCTCCTTGTTGGGCGTTGGACATCATACTACTTCAAGAATCCACATAAATATAATGTCAGCAGTAGTATATGTTATCAGAACAAAACCCAGTTTTGAAGATGGCTGCTGGAAAGAAATCTGTCAAAAATGGGTGCAATACCATTAATCGCCTCTGTCAGACGCTGGCGATCTCTAAATCTGACAGGAGAAACTTGTGTCTCAAAAGCTAAATATGCCAAAGAAGGGATTTCCATCAAATGCAATATAGGGTGCCACACATTGATTTTCATGTTGAAAAAAGACTGGAATTGAAGATATGTTTGCTTATTTTAAAATTGTAACTGGGATTTTTCACAAGGAACTATGTCACAATTTACCATAAGGTAACCTGATTCAGCTAAAACTTCAAAGAGGCTTTCTTCCCCTGAGAACATACCACCCTGTTCCTTCCCACCAAAAGGAGAGCATATCGCATTGGCATGTTAATGAGAAGGGGAGGAGACTTCCACTGCTGCTCTGGGAAAGAGACAATGGGTTCCTTGAACTGAATAGAAAATGCTAATTCATTCCAAGATGGCCGCCGCGAGGGGAGACGCGGGTGAGACTCACTCCGGCCGGGCCTGTCATTTGCACCACAATAAGCCACGATCCCCAGGGCACCCCCACCAGCAATGAGTGGCCCTGCATGCCCTGGGACTGCGGGCTAAACCGGGAGGCGAATTCCCAGCAATAAGATCCGGTGGTGTGTCGGAGCGGAGGGCCCCTCCCCCACCGCGGCATCAGCACTCCCAGCGCGGGCCGGAAAATGTGCGAGGCCGCGCTGGGAAGGCCAGGAGACCAAGCGGGCACACTCAGTCGGCGTCAGAGAGACGCGGCGGGGGAAGCTACAGGGGATCAGCTCCGACGGCGAGGAACGCCACGGTTTACCAGCAGCGGAAACGCCCCCTGCCCTTCCTTGCTCCCCCACGGAGACCACAGCTGTTAGCACCGAGGACGGTGCGGGAGGAGCGGATCGCCGCTGACCCAGGAACCCGCATGGGACAACTTAAGCACACGGGGTCAGGGCGACACGGCCCCCGCTCCCTCCCATTATGAGGGAAGCCCGGGAGGAGGAGTGGAGAGACGGCACTGGAGATAGATAACGCTCCGGCCCCGAGGTGGAGACATCAGCAGCAGCTACCGGAGCGGCAGCTAATCAGGTGAGCGGCCCCCCAGCCCCCATCCTCCAGCCCCTGCACAGCATTATTTGGGACTCATTGACCATCAAGCAGGGGAAGGACGCCCATACACCCTGCATACCAGCCAGAGAAGGCCCAGAAATTGCAAAGCTAAGGAGGGGGAAGACTCCCCCCCCCAACACCCAGAATAATATAAAATAAACAAGAGAGGGTGCAAGGAAAACAGAGGGGGGGAGCGGGACAGGCAGGGCCTCACACCCCACACCCTGGCAACCAGAGGCTCCGCCAATAAGAGTGGAGCGAACAAATAAGAGACGGTAACCCTGTGCATAGCGGACACATAACAACATCAAGCAAGGGGCCATATCTAAAGCGAAAGGGAAAGGGGGGGCCACAATCGAACTCTCAACCCCCCAAGCAAGAGACGAGCCTCCTTCAAATGTGGGCAACAGATACCCCGGCAACAACCAAGGGTAGAACACAAGAAGGGCCAATGCTGCTGACAGCAGATTCCTCCCACACCACAGGCAGTCAGCCCCCAAGAAAGGACGATATGCACGCCTGGTTCGTAGAGCTACAAGATAAGCTCAAGTCAACTGTGCAAGATTAATTTGCCTCAATAAAAAATGAAATTAAACAGGCAGTCCAGGACTGTAAACAGGACATTGCTAACCTCGAAGAAAGGACAGACACCCTAGAAAAACTCTGCAAAACGTAGAGGACGAGGCAAATCAGTACAGTGAAACACAAGAGCAACTGGTGCGCTTAACCCACAATCTGGAGATTCAGTGCGAGGACCTAGAAAACAGGTCCCACAGATCAAACATCCGCATTAAAAATATGCCAGAATCAGTACTGGATAGAGACTTGAAGAAAGCGGTGCAGGAGGTGTTCGGGGATATCATTGACGCACAAGAGCCGGATAACATCGGGATCGACCGCATCCACAGAGTGGGCCCGAAACGCACAGGGGCACCTGGGGAAAGACCAAGAGATGTGCTTGCCGCTCTCTCATCGTACCCGCAAAAAGAACTCATTCTAAGGAGGGAGAGGCAGATGGACCAGATTAGGATGAATGGCATGGACATTCAGCTTTACCAAGATCTGTCAGCCGTGACAATCCTAAAGAGAAGAGAAATGGCCCCACTAATAAGAGAACTGGTCTCGAGAGAGATAAAATACAAGTGGACTTTCCCCTTTGGCCTGCTGTTTGAGTGGAAAGGAAACCAAAGAAGGGTGACCACCTGGGAGGAGGGCCTAAATATTATGGACATTCCGATAGAGGCGGCTCCCACCAGGCGCGAAAGGGCAAAGGGGGACCAACTAAAGAGGCCGAGAGGTTGGGACACGGTTCGGCAGAAAAAGAAACGGAGTGGAAGGGGAAAGATCATTCCGGCTTCCAAGGTACGCAGAGAGGTATCGGAGGAAGGGCATCGAAATACTTTGGAACTTACAGGCCCGGCGCGGAGCGGGAGAGACTCGCATTTAGGTCTGATGGAAATGCGGGGTTTAGTATCCCCCGCAAAAGTATTCTCGAGCTTACTGAGGGCAGGGAGCGATAGGCGGAACGCCAGAGCTATCATAGGAACCTCGGGAGCAAAGTTGTTACATGGTTTCTAGTTGGGGCACAGTTGGGGCGTTGTGGAGGGTGGGGAGGTGGGATCATCCGGAAGAATTTGAAGGCCAGCACTCTCGGGCTAAGGGGAAAGTCAAGAAGGACAGGCAGAAATTGGGAAGATTAGGTTACTCACCCTAATTGTTAGGGGCCTAAACTCCCCTGTGAAAAGGAAAAAAGTAGAGAATATGCTCAGGAGGGAAAGGGCTGAAGTGCTCAAACTACAGGAAACACACATAAGAGCCGTGGATAGGGGGAAAGTACGCCTTTGAGGATTTGATATACTAGCGCAATCTAATGCACCAGGGAAAAGAGCAGGGGTGTTGATAGCAGTTAAGGGGGGATTGGAAGCAACAATGATAGACAAGCAGACAGACCAAGAAGGGTGACTCGCATTTGCCAATATTAAGATGCACAATTCTGTGTTTACCCTGGCATCCATCTATGCTCCAAACACGGGCCAGGATGGCTTCTTGCGGGATGCGATGGGGAGATTGGAGGGATTCGCGAAAGGAGAACTAATTATTGGGGGAGATTTTAATATGGCATGGCAACCTCAACTAGACAGGAGTGCGGGGGGCCCCTACACCCAGTGTGCCCCACCTGAAAAGCTAAAAACAAAAATGGATGGTATGGCACTCTGCGACGCTTGGCGGGAACTAAAAGGTCTCAACAATGGGTTTGCATATTACTCGCATGTGCATAACACGATGTTGAGAATAGATTATTTCCGGGTCTTGGCAGGGATTCTGGGTAAAGTTCAGGGAACGGAACTGGGCTCCATAGCACTGTCAGATCACGCTCCTCTATGGCTAGATCTATTGACCCCAGGGAACGAGGGAGGCCTGTGGCGTTGGAAATTACCACAGGATCTGCTTTCCGACCCGGTGATGAGAGAGGCTATTAGAGATAAAATATTAGAATTTTTTTAACACAATGATACGGGAGACGTCTCTCTGAGCATGGTATGGGAGGCGTTCAAGGCGGTAACTAGGGGACACTTTATAGCACTGAAAGCCTCAAGGGACAAACAAAGGCAAGGATGGGAGCGAGAACTAGAAAAGAAACTAACTGAGATCCGACAAGAAATGTTGAACCATCCCACCAGAAAATTAAAGAGGACACTACAATACACACATAGGGGCAGCTGGAACTCCTCCGTAACAAAGAGGTATAGGGATCCCTCCTCTATCTCAAGCAAAGATTCTACATAAAAGCCAACAAAGCGGACCGACTTCTTGCATGGCAACTCTCCACAAAACAAAAGTCCATGATCATTCTCAACATCAAAAATCCACAAGGAGAGAGACTAACGCGTACCAAAGATATAGGGGAAACGTTTAGGGCATTTTATCAGGAACTGTACGCAACGGAACACCCAGATGAGGAGGGCTAAAACAGCTTCCTGCGACCACTCCCCATCCCAGAAATTTCAGAAGAAGCTAAAATCGCATTGGATTCCCAGATAACTGAAAGTGAAGTAAAGAAGGCAATAAATGATCTCCCACTCAATAAGGCACCAGGCCCGGACGGCTTCACGGCCTCCTTCTATAAAAAATGTGCGGACATCCTGACTCCATTTCTCACTCGACTGCTTAACTCCTTCAAAAGGAGGCAAACACACGATAAGCTCAGAAGAATATTACACTTGGTAGAAACAATAAACATCACCCACACCCCAGCGATTCTTTTATCGCTCGACGCCGAAAAGGCATTTGAAGGCTAACTACGCTTCCCCCTCGATAAGAGTAGCAGTTAATGGGGCAGTCACGGAGTGGGTAATGATTACTAGGGGGACGAAACAGGGATGCTGTTACGCTCACCTGGTTCCCACAGGGGCGTCGATCGGACCCAGACAGCTGCGGTCTCCACCAACGTGATGCGTAGTGAAGAGATGACAGTCTGGACTGGCCCGCCTAATCTTGTATGCTGGACTCGTAGAAGTATTCTCTTGCAAGTGGAGAAAGGGATTTTGCCACCCGTGGACTTTAGTGATGCCCCCCCCCACTGTTCTCGTTCTCCCCACTAATCACCTCCGATAACTCCTCTTGGTAACCTCACCTTATGTTTTTAAATGATGAGCTCTCCATCCTGCATGGCATGCAGGGGCGCGGCGATACCAGTTACTTCACTGGTTTGAAGGTACTGGAGGAGTTCCGGAGGAATGTTGACTCCAGTGTCTATAAAGTTCAAAGAGTTCAATATGTCTGAGGTTCACTCTTGTTCCATTCCCTCGTTAGGTTGCAGCTGGGTCCAAAAGAATATTGCCTGGAGGCAGCTGATGGCGTTCAGGTAAGAGTCTGTATTAGCAAACACTGTCCGGTAAAAGTTGCATGAGTTTAACTTGCTGTTTTCTCTCCCTTTATAGGTGCGGCATAGAAAGATGCGGCGAATTAAAGGATAATACCTCCGGTGGTAAAGCAGGTAAGCCTATGGTGGCAAAGAGATTGTCTTTGTCGGTTTTCTCGGCTCACCTTGTTATTCCATTTGTTTTCCCCCCAGGTGCTGGGTTTCGACGAAAAAAATGATGGAGGCAGCGCCGAGTTGAAAGATGCGGTGGACTGATGAGCATAACGCGGCGCTGCTGCTGGCGAAGCGACGCGACCTGAAATAATGTCCTTTCCAGGCTCGAAGATGTGCTGGGTCCGGAATCAGGTAAGGAATCAAATAATGTCCGTGATCTAACCTCTTCTCCTTTCTTTTCCTTTTGTCTAGGAGCTCCGGATTCGAGGCGGGCGTGGTAGAAGATTGGAGGCTGACTTGCAGACACGGTGTGCGTTACGCTGCTGGATGCAGAATAACACGAAGCATGAGCTGCTGTTCGGGCGTGGTTTAAATAGCCTGCAAAGTAGCGCTAGGTAAGAAGTTCCCCAGAACCACACCCGAGTAAAAAATAGTCCCTGTAATAAAATAGTCCCATCCAGGCCTCACGTTGGCTTGGACTCATTTGCAGCATGGTCTGCATAAGGCAAGTAAAGTCTATGAGCCTGGCGCCTATGGCGCCAGGACTGATTTCTATGATGAGTATCTGGATGCTTGTCCCAGGGCTGATGGACTCGATCCGGATGCCCGGGGGTAGGCATCATGGCAGATGCCCGCTTTCCCCCCTCTTGTACGCAATTTTTCTGGAACCGCTCTTAATCAAAATTAGGGAAACTACCCAAATTAAGGGGATAGAGATGGCGGGCAGACAGCATAAGGTGATAGCATATGCGGACGATATGCTTTTAGCGTTAGAGGACCCAACGGACACACTCCCCCGGGCGGCACAGGTTCTGGAGTCATTCGGGGACATCTCGGGCCTGAAAATAAACAAGAATAAATCAGAGATCCTACACTTAGCAGGGGATAGAGATCCACTGGACAGGGGGGCGGGATCATTGGGTCTAAAAATTACAGGTGAAGGCATAAAATACCTGGGCATAACACTTACACAAAAGGTAGATGCGCTTTACAAACGAAATTACCCCCCTCTTCTCGCCAAAGTAAAAAAAGACATGGAACGCTGGTGCCCACTAAATATCTCGTGGTGGGGAAGAATACAATCTGTAAAAATGAACACACTCCATAAGTTGTTATATTATTTCCAGGCCCTTCCGATCATAATCCCAAACTCGTTCTTTAAAGAGTTGGCAAAGACGGTCTCACGGTTCATCTGGAAAAGGAAATCCCCAAGAATGGCCAGAGCGGTCCTAACGACCCACGTCAGAGAAGGGGGACTAGCTCTCCCACACTTCAGGAACTATTATCATGCAGCGCAACTCTGGGTACTGAAGGAATGACTGGGGGACAACCAAAAATCGATCTAGGTGACGCAGGATAGGGCGGTAGCAAGAACCCCCCTAGAAGATCTCTTATGGAAACTCAAGCAACACAGACACCCAAACCTTCGAATCAGCGAAATAATGAAAGCCACAATGAATACCTGGGATGAGCAAACGCGGAAAGGTATCATCACCACGACAACTTCCCCTTTCACACCGATTTGCAGGAACCCGCAGTTTGCACCCGGACTAGAACAAGGGGCCTTAGAAAAATGGGAAGAGGCAGGGTGCAGGAAAATCGGGGAAATGTTCCAGGACAAGGAAATAAGGTCATACGCAGAATGCAAGACCATGTGGAACCTAACGAGCGCGGACAGGTACAAAAATGAATAGCTCAAACACTGGTTAACAACGCCGGAGATGTACCAGGCGGTGACCAGGGATCTGACCACTTTCGAAAAATTCCTCCTTACGAACTCAGGGGATAAGAAACTAGTCTCCACCCTATACAACTTCATAAACAGACAGGAAGAAGGTGTAAAATGGGCCTATATGAAAAAATGGGATATAACGCTGGGGGAAGAAACTACGATCCACCAATGGCAGGCGCTGTGGGCTGACATCCCTAAACTAACTAGAGCAGTCCAAACCAGGGAAACGTGGATAAAAATAGTCACGCAATGGCACTACACGCCGGAGAGGCTCAACAGCATGTATCCGAATTCGCCTAACCGTTGCTGGAGAGGCTGCGCTGAGCCAGGCAGCTGGAGACACATCTGGTGGGACTGTCACAGGGTCAAGGGTTTCTGGACAGAACTGATCTCAGAAATGAAGAAGATATTCCCAGAGGTGGACCAGGTAGGGGAGAAGGTGTGGCTGTGCGGTATGCAGGATCAACACACCAGGAAATATACAAAGGCGCAACTGAGAAGTTTCATGGGCTCGGTCATTGTGGCATGGGCCACAATAGCGCACAGCTGGAAGCAGCAAGACCCACCAATGATGCACACATGGCTACATAAGGTCTGGTCGCAAATGACCATGGAAAAAATTACACATAACCTTCAGGGAACACGGGACTCCTTCATGAAAGAATGGGGAGGAGTGCTAGAATACCTGCAATAGGACTACATGGTGCAATGGTGCCCACATAATATTAAAATAACTGACATATTCACCTCATAGATTAGCCCGAGGACAATGAAATCACTGTTACTTCTTCCGGAAGGGGGAATGGGCAGGGGAGGGGGATGGTGGGATATTTGGTGGGGCTGTTGTTTTTTTTCTGTAAGCAGTTTATATTGTGAAAACAATAAAAATAAGTTTGAAAAAATAGAAAATGCTAATTCGGGTGTGACTGACATCAACTGCCCTGGCAGGAAGAAGACCATGTGACTCTCTGACTCAGCCAAGCTTGGAGGCGGGCCAGAATGAAAATGTGGATTTAAAAATGAAGTAACTGTATGTTTTAGAAAAAGACTTATAGCAAATTGTACTGAACTGATACAAATATGAAATTCATAGGTTGTTAAAATTAAAAATGTGCTCATAGTGTAAAACTAATCTGGAATCTGTGCGACATTCAGAGACTGAACCACGAAAAAGTTCATATTCTAGCAATTGTGATTATGTTAGGAACATGACAAATTACAGGAATATGCCCAGATGGTATGTGCATGTATGTGGAAAAAATTGTACAGATCTGAAAATGTGTAACAAACCAAACGTGCGAAAAACTGTCATTTATGAACCAAAACTTGAAGGAAGTGAAGATTTGGACAGAAACGTACCTTAGTCAATCTGTCATGTAATTATGTATTATTAACAAGTTGTGCATATTGGAAATATGTTTTTTGGGAAAATAGATTTGCTGGGTAAAAGCAAAGGGGAGGGATTTCCTTTGGACCCTAAACACAATGTCATTCTGACACATGATGACACAACATGACACACTGTTCCTTTCTCAAATCAAGAGAGGGGGAATTCTCTGACCTATCAGATCCTTAGAGGGTTGGGCATAGTAGAATCAGCCTCCCCACCCCTTTGGAAAATGGATAAATAGGGACTATTGAGGACCCAGAAAGACAAACTTTCACTCATCACTGATCCACCGGCGAAGCGCTCTGCAGGAAGAACCCATCTCCAGAACCCATCTCTATAACCAGACTCCAGAACCCTGAAGCAGAGGCCTAACCCAAAAAGCTGAACCCTTTAAAGCAGGCTTTTAAAATCTTGCAACCTGATTTAACCCCTAAACTTCCACGGGGCCTAACCTAACTCATTCAACAGCCTGGCTGAGCTGTTTTGCTGCTTCTGGCCAAAACCCGTGCTAGAACCCAAGATCCAGATCAGTCCAGCAGAGCTGTACCCCAGAACCCATTAGATCCAGTCCAAGAGGCTGCGCAGAGACAAGAGTGCTGAGAGCAGAACCAAGCGCCTGAGACCTGTCTGGTGGAGAGCGAATCCCAGCCAAACCCTTGACCAGATCTTTGACGGGTCCATTTTAAACCAGAGTTGTGAGTATTTAGCGTAGAACTGTCCATAGTCATCTCTTAGTTTAAAGTAATCCACCCAACCCATTCCAACATATCCAGACTGCATTGTAGAATCTCTTTTGTCCATTCTGAACATCCTCAGCTTTCAAACAAACCCAAAACAACATTCCAATTCCTTATAGTTTTTCCATAATCGCGTTTCTCGCACGCAGAAAAGTTGCTTCAAATTTGCATTTAGCTACATTTCATTCCATGTAAAACAGCTATTTCTGGCTTTCAACTTCTGTATTTCGTTTTCCATCTACTAATCAATCTATAATCATTGCTATTGTTCACCTGACCCAATCCAAAGCAACTCTCACTAGTTCTGAATCCCATTTAGCGAATTAAAGTCATTTTTAGCATTTTTCCCATTCTATTCAACCACATTTAAAAGCAATTGATCTGTTTTAAAATCATTACTGTTTTCTCTAAGCTTGCTGCGGGGAATCGAGATTGAAACTGCAATTGTTGATGGTTATTCCTGAAACCTGTGTGCCCTCATTCCATCTATTCATATTGCATATTGGGGGGAGTGAGTAACGGGGAAAGAGTGATCCCATTGTCTTTGATTGAAGTCATATCAAGTTTTATTTCTGTGTTGCATTCCTTCCTATCATTGCAATTTCTTGAACCCATACAAAGTATTCTCTGCTACCTTATTCTTCCTATTCCTACTCCTAATTGATTAAAGAGATTGTTGATATTGTAATATTACCCATTGCTGATCATTGTTCATATTCATAAGTGCGATGTTCAGATATTATTCCTATATATAAAAGTGTGATATAGATTGTTCAATTCTTCAAATAAATCTTTTAACTTTGCAAAACAACCTTCTTCTTGGTTCAGTGAGACCGGGGGGATTCAAAGAGAGGGGCGTTATATAAGGGTACATCATCCAGAATTGGAAGAACCTTTGACATAAAAATATATAAATAAGGGTTTCCAATGGACATCCCATACTAGTGATTGACTTAGTTGGAGTGCTGGATTGAAATCACTTACAGGATTGTGCTTGAAGAATATTATATCCAGAAGAGCAGGACTTCACTTTTTTCTCACAGGTTAATCGCTCCTCCTCCCATATAGATCTGATCCTGGTGTCACCCCAGCTTATGCCATTTATTGATAAGGTGGCTATCGCCCCCAGGGTTCTCTCAGATCATGCCCCAGTCCTCTTGCATATTAGAGCTTGGATTCTAGCCCAGTCTCCCAGACCGCAATGGCACCTATATGATCCAATCTTAAGTGATATGTCCCTGAGGGACGAGGTAGCGAAAGCAATACACCATTATTTCCCTGAGAACCCCACAGAACTAACGTCCCCAGCTACGTAATGGGACTCTATGAAAGCAGTTGTCAGGGGTGTCTTAATAGCTCATACAGCGGCCTATCACAAATGGAAAAAACAGACCCAAGTCCAACTTGAACACGAAATCTCTAAGACCGAGGGGGAATACAAGAAGGGGTGGTCCCCTAAACGCAACTTAGCCCTTCGCATTGCACGAAATAAACAAGAGGCCCTATATGCTGAAGAGACGGTCCAATCTTTGATGACTATCAAACAGGGATACTTTGCTAAAGGTAATAAAGCCAACCGACTCTTAGCAAGAACACTGGCCCAATCCAGAAAACGAAACACTATCATAGGCCTTAAAGATCAACAACGGGTGACTCAATATGGGTAACAGATCAAAATACAATTAGCGAAAGCCCACCTGCTAGAAACGATGTCAACTTCGAGTAGATCAAGCTCGGCCCAAAAATGGTATATTGAGGAAGCTGCTCTGCCACACCTGTCCCCGGAGGATATGGAGGCGTTAGAGGCCCCAATTCAGCAGGCAGAGGTACAGGTGGTAATTAGAGCCTTCAAGTCCAGAGCTCCAGGCCCCGATTGATTCTTGCCAAAATGTTATAAACCTTTTAGTAGCCAACTGCTCCCGCCTTTAACAGCCCTCTTCAATTCTTTCAGAGAGGTGGGTAGTGTGACTCCCTCATGCAAAGATATTACTATTAAAACCTGGTAAGGATCCAAGGGATTGTGCCTCCTATAGGCCAATCTCTTTGTTGAATATCGACAAAAACATTTATTCGAAAGTATTGGCAAACCGCTTGGCCCCACTCCCTCCAACGCTGATCAATGCAGATCAAACAGGTTTTGTCCTGGGAAGAAAAACAGGGGATAACATTAGGCAAGCCCTGAATTTGATCGAAACGACCACTATGGTCCAAGGGAAATTAGCCCTTTGAGCTTTGGATGCCACTGAGGCATTTGACAAGGTGGACTGGTCCTTTATGCACTTAACCCTAGAACCTTTTCGTTTTGGGCCCGGCTTTAGAAGAATGATCTCGGCCAACTATTCCTCCCTGTACTCTACTCCAGGTTAACTGGGAACAATCATCCCCGTTCCCCCTTACGTGCAGAACACGAACGGCCGGCCCCCTCTTGTTTGCCTTAATCATGGAACCGTTGGCACAATGCATACGTAGTAACACATCAATACAAGGGGTCATGGTTCAGGGGTCTTTCCACAAGGTATCTCTATACGCCGACGATGTATTACTCTCCATTACTAATATTCGGCCCTCCATTCAAGCAGCCCTTCAAGAACTCTGATCTTTTGGGCAAGTAGCAGGATTAGACATAAATTATGGGAAGTCGGTGGCATTGGGGGTGGGGCTGCCCCACAGCATGTCTCCTCTTTTCAATACCTCTGTCCACTCCGTTGGGATACCAATTCTGTTGAATATCTGGGGGCTCGGCTCACAGCCTTCATGAAAGACCTTTTCACGGCTAACTTTTCCCCCCTCATTAAAACACTAGAAAAGGACCTAGTAAAATGGGCAAGCCAAGAGGTTTCATGGAGGGGCCGAATCACGGCAGTCAAAATTAACTTCTTCGCCTTCTCTATCTTTGTTCATCCCTCCCGGTGGAAATCCCGAATAACTTATTGGATCGCCTTCAACGTAAAACCCTGGGTTTTATCTGGCGGGGCAAGAAATCTAGGTTCCCCAAAAGAGTCATGATAGGTGGTTCCCAGTTGGGGGTTTTGCGGGTGCCCGATTTACATTTACATAAATATGCAGCGGCAGCACAAATATCACACCTATTAACTTGGATGTCCCTCTCTGCCCCACCAAAATGGGCTGAGATTGAACAGTCCAAACCTTCTCTCCCCCTTCATTTTCTACCCTTCATCACCCATGCTACACAAAAGTAATTTCAGAACCTGCTCTCATCAACAAAGGTCACCCTGAAGTCATGGGATGAGGCTTTGAGACAGAAAAAGATTCCTAGAGGCTTGGGCCTACTATCTCCAATGTTTGGCAATCCTGCCTTCTCCCGGAGCATGCATTAAGAAGCTTTTGGGAGCTGCAAGCGTGCAGTCTTCAAACACTAGCCCAGTTATTCGAAGTAGGCCAGCCGCGCTTGTTTGAGGACTGCAAAAGGATGTTTCAACTCTGGGAAGCAGACAGGTTCTCATATGTTCAGTTACGCCACTGGATTACACACCCTGAGACAAGGCAAAAGGCTACGCAAACTCTGAGTCTGATTGAGTTAACAGCCATGGAGAATCTGGGGACGGGTGGGGTCTCCAAGCTATATAAACTCCTATGGAAGGACTTGCTGGCTTCTTGTCCTGCTTACATGAGCCACTGGGAGGCGGATCTGGGCCACCGGCTAGAGGATCAATCGTGGTTAGATATTTGGGCCAGTGGCCACTCTTCCTCTAGATGTGTGACCAATAATGAGCGTGCCATAAAACTCTTATTTCGCTGGTACTATCCTCTAGCACAGATACACCACTTCTAAGCTGCAGTACCTCCCTCCTGTAGGCGTATTGTGTGCCACTTGGCTCATACTACCACATGTGGTGGGATTGCCCACTGAATCATTCCTTTTGGAAAAGCATTGTGACGATAATAGAAGCTGTCACTGGTAACAAACTTCCGATGTGTCCCAAAACTCTTCTCTTGGGGGCCCCAAGTGAGGAGATATACCCTAAATCTGGGGTGCGGGCAAAGTTACTGACACATTTGTTGGTGGCTGCGTGCAATACAATTGCCCACCGCTGGAAAGCCGTAGAAGGGCCAGAGCTTTCCTTATGGTGGATTAAAGTATGGGACATACTGGTGGCGGAAAAGGTTACAGTCGGAAGGAAAGGAAAAATCCACCAATTCCAGGCCATATGGGCCCCCCTGCTGGACTATGATTATCCAACATTGACGTTTAAACCCTGCCCGGCGAAACTCTATTTAAACCGGGTGAAGCTAAGTAACATTTGATTACCTGGAGGAAGTGGGCTATACAGGGTTTTGGGGGGACTGTTTCTATTTGCATATTGCTTATCCAGTCAGGCACACACAGGAGGATTTATGTTGATTGCCTTAATTCTTATCTAATGACCTAGATGCTTTGGATCAATAAAAAAGTTTGTAAAAAAATAAATAAAAAGAAAGCAGAAGAAATTGAGTGAATTATCAAGGTTGGCAAGAGTGAACCCAACGGAGGGATGCCGATGGTAAGGCACGAAGCCTAAAGTCCTGATGAACAGTGCATTGACAAAGGTGAACCCGACAGAGGGATGTCCATTGTAAACTGTTTTTTTTTTAAAAACAATTTTTATTGATTTTCCGTCAAACAACACAAACCAAACTTGCAGTACATATTTTATCATTTTGAATTTATATCACTTAAACAATGTCTACTGCTTCCCCAATGCCCTCCAACCCACCCAAGCCTACTCTCCTGTGCATTCTGTTTCTTCATCTTGCAACTGGAGTCCTTCTCCCGTATGCTCTGCTGGGTCCCGGTCGCTCGACCAGTCTTGCGTGGCTAGTAAATGTTTCCAGGCTGTCAAGGTTTCTGCTTCCTCCTCCCCACCAGAGTTGCTAGCTTCCTGCCATACTGCAGTTTCAGATTCTGCCCATTTCTGGAGGTCTTTCCACCACACTTCTATTCTCGGACTGTGGCATGCTTTCCATCCCATAGCGACTCTGCACTTCGCAAGTATGCATGCCAGGTCTTTTAATTTGCTAACATGCTTATGTTTACATGGTCTGGGAAACCCTCCTATCAGGCAAGCCCACACTGTTTCTGCCATTATCCTAACCCCCTTTACCTCCAGCCTATGTGCTACTTCTCCCCAGAATCTCTCAATTACTGGACGCTCCCAAAACATGTGCACCATTTCGGCATTCTCTTCGTCACATTTGGGGCATGATTGTCATCCTGCATTTTTTAATTTAGCTATCCTCTGGGGTGTCATGTAAGCTCTATGGGTTACATATAATTGTATTTGTTGCAACCTTGCATTCCTTGACACTTTCTTATGGTATCCTTGGGCCCGCTCCCACATCCCGTCAGTCAAAGGGGCACCCACTTCTTCCTCCCAGTACTGCCTCAGTTGTACCAGTTCTTTCCCAACTTTGGACATCATCATCTCATATATTCTAGATATCTCATGCCCTCCTTCTGCTATGTCATATATTATGTCTAAGGTGGCATCCGGTTGGTCTTCTAGTACTATTTCGGACCATGTCTCTTTGATCCGCCGCACTATCCCATGGTACGTGATACATTGTCCCATATGTAACCCCGTTTCCTCCATCAGCCTCTCAAATTCTTTTATCCTCCCCTCTTGCCATATATCTCCCATAGTTGCTATCCCTACTGGTTCCCAATGCTTTCTGATCATCTTCATTAGTTGGCTTTCTTTTCCCGCCAGCGCGACTAGTGGCACTTGCGGGGAACACAGGGATGAGTTCTCCATTACCTGACAGGCCCTATGTCATATTTCCCATCCCAATATCATCATCTTCGGGCGCTCTGTCATATCTGCTTTGGACAGCCACATCATTTCTTGTAGGAAGAATGGGTACATTCCAGCCTAAACAGCCTAGATTCGGAGGTTGGATCTTCTGATAGCCATTTTGCCACGTATTGTAGCTGGCTTGCTAGATAGTAAATTTCATAGTTTGGCATTTTTATCCCATCTTTGTCATGTGAATTTTGTAGCTTCCAAAGGGCTATTCTTTTCCTCGTCCCACACCATAGGAAATCCCTACATATGCTTTGTAGTCGAGCAAAGAATCGCCTTGGTATCAAGTGTGGTATGTTGCTAAAATAATGCAGTAGTCTTGGCAGGACCACCATTTTCAGCATTGCCCCTCTCCCCATCATCGCCAAGGGAATCTTTGCCCAGAACTTCAGGCTATTTTCAATGCTCTTGATCGCTTTCTCAGTATTATGCAGGTTCTCTGCCTCCACCGTATGGTAAATATCTATCCCAATATATCTAAACGTGTTGACCTCCCATGGTGTCCATTGTAAACTGTTTAAAAAGACATTAAGACTTATGAATGTAACAAGTGAAAGTGTTCTGTGAAAAGCCATGGTGAACCCCAAAGAGGGAGGCTGAGATTCGAGAGGTGTCTGCGCCCAGAAGAGGGGGACCCAGGGGTGAAGAACCCTCGCCCTAAGTGTCATAAGGAAGGAACTTTTAATTCTGTTATGCTGAACCTACCAGGTCATCAGAAGCAGGAGATCTAACTACCGAAGGTCCTGATATAGCTAAGAACTTGTTTAGGATCTGAGACCCAGAAGAGGGGGGTCCAGGAGTGAAAAGCCATCACCCAACGTCTATTTAAAAAGGAACTTTATTAATTTTTTACATCAGGTACGCGAAGGCAAGAGACTTTTAGGAGAAAAGACACACAACCATCGATGGTCCTGATACCTGAGAACGGAACTGTCGTCTCGTGCTGGCAAAGTTCGAGAGTGTGTTTTGTTCAGGAGTCCCACCTTGTCCCGTGCTCAAAACGTAGGGAAGGGAGACCCCCGGCTATACATCCTGACTTATCATTTGTGAAAACTTCTTTGCTTCTTGTGAACCTTATACCACGCTCTTTTGGGATTTAGTTGTAAGGATTGGCAATCGTTTTTTTTTTTTTTAACATAGGCCCTTTTATTTGACAAGACGCCACTAGGACTGCCTTATTTTTCATTTGATGGTCATACCTTGCTCCGATCTTAGCTTTAGGTTTAGATTAGGTGTTTTTCCAACCTGCATATTCAGTTTGATAAACACCCTTAAACTATCACTTGTGTCTGTCTTTACTGTTGCCACCATGAGTTCCTTACACAATCGAGCTGCAAGAACCTTAGGATACGGGAATCATAATTTAAAACTTTGATTGGACGGTACAACATGCCAAGGGTGGGATCCTTATCCGGCTTACCTATAAGTGAAAGCAGGGACTCACCCATAGTGAGCAAAAACGCTACTGTATCAATAAAACTATTGACAATTGGGACTAGCTGGGGGGAGAGAAGGGTCATGAATTTTTTATAAAACAGAGCCAAGTAGCCATCCGGCCCTGGGGCCTTATTACTAGGAAGATACCATATAACACGGTCACCTCTTCCGCCGTGATCAGGCTCTCTAGTTTCTGTCTGTCTTCTGTAGGGATGGAAGGCAAATTTGCTTCTCTGATGAACACTTTCTGGGCTTCTTCATCCCATTGATCAGCGCTAAAAAGGGAGTTATAATACTCAACCAAAATGCACATTTTAGAGTCCTCATCCTCTTTCAACTGCCCGTACTGTCTTGCAGCTTAACAATAGTATGTTTACCCCTCTGGGCCTTGAATTTGTACACCAGAAGCTGCAAGGCCTTATTAGAAGTGCTAAAATAAAATGATTTGGTCTGAAGTCATTTCTGAGAGATATCTGAGGCCCATAAGGCTTTGAGTTTGGCACTAGCTATTTGTAGCTGTCTCTAAGTCCTATGAGCCCCTCACCTCTTATATAGCAACTCTAGCTCCTTCCCACGCCTCTCCATTTCCTCCCGCTGGGATACCAGGAGTCGTTCCTTAGCAGAAACCAGGCTGATATGTTCCCCACGCAGTGTGGGCTTTAGCACGTCCCAAACGGTGGAAACTGGTACCTGCCCAGAAAGGTTTCCCTGAAAATACAGGGCTACAGAAGAGCAATAGGCTAAATCACTGAGCAAAGAGAAGAGCAATAGGCTAAATCACTGAGCAAAGAGTTATTTATCTTCCATAAGGAAGACCTACTGGCACCTGGTGTCGATATATCCATTTGAAGTGCTATCCGCGCATGGTCCGAGACCAACGCTAAGCCAATAGAAGTATTGTCCACTTTCGGGTCCAGTGAGTCAGACACCAAAAAGAATCAAGGTGAGAGTGACTGTGGTGCATGTGGGAGAAATGGGTATAGTCCCTCACCTCAGGGTGTTTTGCGATCTCCAAATATCCACCAGTAGTAAGTCTTCAATTGCTTTCCTAAGTGATTCAGACCTAGCTGCGTCAGCCCCACACGCTGAAACTGACCTGTCCAACCCACCATCAAACACTACGTTAAAATCCCCCCCTACGATAAGCTCCCCCACCTGAAATTGAACAATGCGTTTTGAGATTGATTGGGACCATAACCAAAAGAAAGTGAGGTCCACATCCCCAACCAGAACATGAAGGCCCAAAAAAACGGCCTTGCGAATCTTTAAGTGATTTCAACACTGTAAAATTCCAAAAGTGAGCAAATAAAATAGCCACACCTGCTCGTTTAGTTGGGGAGGTCCAAAATACTGGCGTGGGAACCATTTAAAAAGTAACCTGGGCCAATCCACCTTTAGTAGATGTGTCTCCTGTAAAAGGACAACATCAGTTTTCAGTTCCACAAGTTTAGCGAACACGCTCTTTCTTTTTCTGGGGGAATTAGGCCCCTGCACATTTATTGAAATCACCAATTTACCCAATTGTTCCATAGTTTGTCATTTCCTTAATTATGACCCAGTTCCGGACGAAAAATAATAATTAAAAAAAAATCACCCTTTAATAGCCATTGATCAATATAAACCAACCAAACAGAAATGAGCCACAAAGAATAGAAGAATAGACCCCAGCACTGCAGTAAAGAAGAAAAAGAACAAAAAGTATAACAACAAAAAATACAATACCGTTCAGGACATACATCGGGTCACCAATGAACCCAAAGAGAGTGGGTACTCCTGTTGCTCTAAACAACCTAAACTACCTATTGCTAGGCAGTAAGCCCAAATGCACTCCTACCGAATCTTCGTTCGGGAGTTAAATGTTGACTCTTAGTTGATCAATTGATACTCTCATGTGGAAAGAGTGTTAATTTAGTCTTGACTTTAACAAATTACAAAATAGAAAATAAATAACATCAATAAAGGATAAATCGGGCATGTAAGATCACTTATGTAACCAATTATACAGATCTGGTACTGACCAATACTTTTTGATACTTTTTAATAGACCTCTCAAGGTCTGTTTTTTCAAACAAATAAACAATGTACAAAAGAATTATTCAGACAATGGTGAAGCATCTAGGAATTCTCATTCCAATTAACAAACAGAGTATAACCTGGTTTGTAAAGGTATATAAATGTAACAAAAGCAGAAAGCAAGTAGCTCAAAGCTTAGCCTTATTATTCACATCCTGTAAATGTTCAAAGGGACATGTATACATTTCATTAACCAATTGTAAACCAGCGATATAAATTTAACAAACAGCAATAAGTTCACTCTTAGGGTTTTTGTATTGTGAAGTAACACCATTCAGGGAAGCCCCTTTTAATAGGTGACATAGGTAACCAACGCGTTTCGGATCGAATGATCCATCTTCAGGGTGGGGACTTCACTGTTCCTGTATGTAGTAGAGTAGTGATTGTTAAATGCGTTCTAAAAGCCTTTCCTGCGGGGAATTCAAAAGAATAAACATTACCATTTAAGCTAATCAGTGAGGTTAACTGATATAATTTTAAACCGAAATAAGTAGAGAGGTAATGGGTACTAACCTCAATCTGAGGCTGATAAAGTTCCAATTCAGACCCAGTCAACAGCTGAAATGCGCCGGAGGCCGGGAAGTGACAGAATGCGGCCAGGACACCCTATAAGGAATAGTGACAGAGCAATGATCAGACCAAACAGTCGTGAGTCATCTGGATGGTCATAACAAAGTTTTCTCAACGAGCTATGTCTAAACTATCCACCGAGGGGATAGAAACAGATATTAAATGTATGTTGGAGCGCCAGCCTGGTATCTCGCTACGAGATACATGAAGTTCAAAGCATCACGCCAAGTGTAAAAAGGCGGGTGCAAAAAAGTGCAGACGCAGGTGCGCCGTCCAAACGGAGTCTAAAGACTTACCTAGGTTGCAGATAAACACCGAGTGAGCCGACCGCTGTAAGCGTAGCGGCTCCACTACGGTAGGCATTAGTTGGTGTCCCGGTAACCCCGCGCATGCGCGTTGGGCCAGCCGGGAAATCCGCCATATTGGTGTGGGCCACTTATCGCAGAGAGAGGAGCTCCATAGAGTAATAGGTAAGAGCACCTTGGAATCAATATAACCCATGTAGCGGGGTCTCTATATTAAATATGTAGAGGAAAGCACTCAAACAGAAATTGATTACTCTGGGATGCGAGTGGGGGCACCACCGCGAAACCAATAGGATTCGCGGGGTGCCCCCATCTCGCATCAATATAAATGACAATTCCATGGGGGGGTATCTCAGGTGGCCGCATCTCTGTACTAAAAAGAGGTATTGAACTGGCGAGTCAAGCCAATATAGCTATGTGCATTCCTAATCTACTAATCACCAAGTGACAAAGTCATAGAGTAAATGTATCGACAAGTCCATGGTGACGAATCGAGTGGACAAAGAGGGGAATCTGTGATATCACACAATCTAGTTGTTAAGGACACAGGCTCTAGGTATTTGAAAACGAAAACCTAATAAGGAATAAAGAGAGTGGAAATATGAGCTCAGAGTCACAATGGCGTGGGGACAACCCTATTTACCGCTTGGGGTGAGGCATTGTAGTCCATGAAACAATCATATGTCAGTTACCCTTGCAGCTGGGCGGACATTGTGGCGATTCAGGCTAATTTATACAAAGCACATTAAATCAAATTCAACATTCATCCCCCGAGGGTGCAGTGAGTCTAGAAGATCAATCCATAGTATTTCACGTTGTGCTAATTTCCGTTGTATATCTCCCCCCCTGGTACCTGATGTCACTTGTTCTAAAATAACACATTTTAACTGCGCCACCGTGTGGCGTGCCTCTGTAAAGTGCAATGAAACAGGTGATTTGGGACTCTTGTTCCGAATATTGGACTTATGCTCAGTCCATCTTATTTTCGCTTTCCGAGTAGTCATTCCTACATAATAGAGTCCACATGGACATTTCAGTGCATATATCACATTTTGAGCATCACAGGTACAGGAGTGTTTTAATTGTAAAGGTTTGCCAGAATGGGGGTGTGTAATGTGATTGCCCTTTAAGATGTTGCCACAGTGTTGACAATTGTGGCATGGAATAGTGCCTTTGTGTTGGGTGGACGGACCCCCAACTGGGATCTCAGCTTTCACTAGAGTCTTTCGTATAGATCTGCTATTTCTATAAGCAAACGTTGGAGGATCAGGGAAAAGATGTTGTAATTGTGGGTCCAATTGTAGCATGGGCCAGTTTTTTTTGATGGCTTTCTTAATTCTTGTGCTCTGGACCGAGTAGGTGGTAACATATGTCAGTGCTTCTCGAGATTTTGTTGGCTTCGGTACTAGTAGTGAGTCCCTGTTTATCTCACGGACCTTTCCTGATACATCTGAGATCAATGTAGAGTCGTATCCTCTTGCTGTGAATTTATTTCCCAGTGTAATCACCTGACGTTCATATTCAGTGGGTTCTGAGATGTTCCTCCTATAACGTAGAAATTGACTCAGTGGCACACTGTCAATGGTTCGTTTAGGATGGAAACTTGTGGCGAGTAATAGACTATTCCTGTCAGTTGGTTTGGTGTAAATCCTGGTCTCCAATTTAGCTCCAGCCACGTAAATTTCCACATCCAGGAAATGTATGGTTGTTGTACTTGTCTCTGTAGTAAACCTAATGCGTGGATTCATCCGATTCATCATGTCAAAGAAATTGACAATTCGTCTTGAGGGCCAGTCCATACCCCAAAGACGTCATCAATGTATCTCACGTACAGGGATAGGTGTCTCATCCATCTTGGTGATGTGAGAACATGTTCGTATTCCAGATAGTACATAAATGCATTGGCATAGCACGGTGCCATAGCTGCACCCATGCTTGTGCCTGAAATTTGGATAAAGTATCTATCCTGAAACTTAAAAAAGTTATTGTTAAGTACCAATTTCAAGAGGGAGAGAATGAACAGCCGGTCTCCTTGACATTTGTCCGATCTCAAAATAAGCCATTCTATAGCTTCTAGGCCAGCTTCATGGGCAATATTTGTGTATAAGGACGTAACGTCCATAGTAAATAATATATCTCTCCCTTCCACAAACTGCGTGTTCTTCAACAGTTGCAGAAAGTGCATGGTGTCCTTCACATAAGTCGGCGTCTCTTGGACCAAGGGTTGAAGTATTTTGTCCAGATATTGTGCCAAAGGTTCAAGGATGCTGTTAGTAGCTGCTATAATGGGGCGGCCTGGAGGTTTTAACAGTCTCTTATGGATTTTAGGTAAGATATACATCACCGGCATGATGGGATGTTTATTGTCGAGAAACCGGCGTGTTTTCTCAGAGATTACGTCATTCTCTTCAGCCTCATCCAGGACTTTTTCAATCAGAGCTCGCACTGTTTCTGTTGGGTTCATAGGGACCTCAAGGTAAGTTTCCTCGTCTCTTAATTGGCCTTCAATTTCATCGAGGTAATCCTGTTTGTCCATCAGGACTAGGGCTCCTCCCTTATCTGCTGGTTTGAAGATGATAGTTTGATTGTCTAATAGATTTTTCAATGTCTGGCGTTCGATTTTAGTGAAGTTTCCTTGAGCCTTAGTATTGAATCGTATCTTCTTGAAGTCTTCAAGTACGGTCTTCTCAAAAGTGGATAGTATATGGTTATGTATTGGGGGATTAAAAGTACTTTTAGGAGTAAGCTCTAGGAATTCATGTGGTTCCTTTTCGATGTTGTCTTCTTCCAGAGAGTTGAAAAATACTTTAAGCTTCAATTTGCGCATAAGTTTAAAAAAATCAATCTTTTCCCTCAATAAGGTACTGCTATTCATTGGAACAAAGGATAAACCTTTCCTCAGAACTTGTGTCTCCATCTTCGAGAGATGGTATGACGAAATATTGATTATCAGGGTTTCTTCGTCCCCTTCTTTCTCTGTGGATTTTTTCTTTTGTCCTCTTCGAGTCGGCTTTTTTCTAAAAAAGGGGAAGTCGTAGCTTCATGGTTCGTGGACTCGCTGGCTAAGGGACCTTGTGTTGTTTCCGCGGTCTGACCTGATGTGGCGTCTAGTTCTGTGCTGGAAGCGTCAGAAGAGGTGTTCCCAGTCGAGGGGTGTCCGGTCTTCCGTGGATTGCTACTATTCTGTTTATTCGGGTTATATCCGTAATAGGCTTGCCAGCTATAGACTATGTCCAACTTATAGTCTAGCGTGTCCCTTCTGAACTTCCTGATCTTTTTAGCTTCAAGTTCCTGTGAATAGTTTGCTAGTTTCTGATTAGTTTCTTCAAGAATTTGTTTAAGTTGATCTGCCGTGTAGGTTTTGCTTAATGAAGTTTTAAGACCTTCTATATCTTCATTCAAGGTAGTCAAAGAACGAGCCAGTTCTTCAATCGTTAAAATGATCAAATCCAGTGAGCATTTATTGAGGATTAAATGCCAACGTTTCACAAAGGCAGGATTTTCTTTGCATAAGGTGGGTTCGAGGTTTACCCTCAGGCCTCTTGGTATCCTCTTTGTGGTGAAATACTGAGCTAAAGTTGATGCATGTAACTTGAGATTGATTTCCCTTCGAATCTTCCACTCTAATTGTCGAATCAGGGCTTCTGGTTTGTCAGTGGTTGTCAGTTCAGTTCCTGCTATCTTAATCAGCCCCAGGATTCTCGTGGCTTCTTCTTCGCTGAAAGCTAAGGTTTCAGCTCTGTTATTTGTGGTCTGGTCTATTTTAGAGAAAGACATATTATACTGTTCACTAGAGAACAGATATAGGTATTATATAATACCGAATATCTAGAAGGTGCGTGCAATTCCCTTTGTGTGGTCAGAGAAGGAAAACACAAGAGAACTATGGGGTGGGAATGCACAGCTCATGTAAATCTGGATAATTGATGTGGAGTAGAAGCACACCAAAGGTGTTAGTTCACACTATTAAATAAAGAAATAATGTCAATGAATTTTATGGTGAAATTTCAGGTGCAGGCGGGCTAACGTCACAAGACCACTTGGGACAAAATATCTAAACAACCTAAACTACCTATTGCTAGGCAGTAAGCCCAAATGCACTCCTACCGAATCTTCGTTCGGGAGTTAAATGTTGACTCTTAGTTGATCAATTGATACTCTCATGTGGAAAGAGTGTTAATTTAGTCTTGACTTTAACAAATTACAAAATAGAAAATAAATAACATCAATAAAGGATAAATCGGGCATGTAAGATCACTTATGTAACCAATTATACAGATCTGGTACTGACCAATACTTTTTGATACTTTTTAATAGACCTCTCAAGGTCTGTTTTTTCAAACAAATAAACAATGTACAAAAGAATTATTCAGACAATGGTGAAGCATCTAGGAATTCTCATTCCAATTAACAAACAGAGTATAACCTGGTTTGTAAAGGTATATAAATGTAACAAAAGCAGAAAGCAAGTAGCTCAAAGCTTAGCCTTATTATTCACATCCTGTAAATGTTCAAAGGGACATGTATACATTTCATTAACCAATTGTAAACCAGCGATATAAATTTAACAAACAGCAATAAGTTCACTCTTAGGGTTTTTGTATTGTGAAGTAACACCATTCAGGGAAGCCCCTTTTAATAGGTGACATAGGTAACCAACGCGTTTCGGATCGAATGATCCATCTTCAGGGTGGGGACTTCACTGTTCCTGTATGTAGTAGAGTAGTGATTGTTAAATGCGTTCTAAAAGCCTTTCCTGCGGGGAATTCAAAAGAATAAACATTACCATTTAAGCTAATCAGTGAGGTTAACTGATATAATTTTAAACCGAAATAAGTAGAGAGGTAATGGGTACTAACCTCAATCTGAGGCTGATAAAGTTCCAATTCAGACCCAGTCAACAGCTGAAATGCGCCGGAGGCCGGGAAGTGACAGAATGCGGCCAGGACACCCTATAAGGAATAGTGACAGAGCAATGATCAGACCAAACAGTCGTGAGTCATCTGGATGGTCATAACAAAGTTTTCTCAACGAGCTATGTCTAAGCTATCCACCGAGGGGATAGAAACAGATATTAAATGTATGTTGGAGCGCCAGCCTGGTATCTCGCTACGAGATACATGAAGTTCAAAGCATCACGCCAAGTGTAAAAAGGCGGGTGCAAAAAAGTGCAGACGCAGGTGCGCCGTCCAAACGGAGTCTAAAGACTTACCTAGGTTGCAGATAAACACCGAGTGAGCCGACCGCTGTAAGCGTAGCGGCTCCACTACGGTAGGCATTAGTTGGTGTCCCGGTAACCCCGCGCATGCGCGTTGGGCCAGCCGGGAAATCCGCCATATTGGTGTGGGCCACTTATCGCAGAGAGAGGAGCTCCATAGAGTAATAGGTAAGAGCACCTTGGAATCAATATAACCCATGTAGCGGGGTCTCTATATTAAATATGTAGAGGAAAGCACTCAAACAGAAATTGATTACTCTGGGATGCGAGTGGGGGCACCACCGCGAAACCAATAGGATTCGCGGGGTGCCCCCATCTCGCATCAATATAAATGACAATTCCATGGGGGGGTATCTCAGGTGGCCGCATCTCTGTACTAAAAAGAGGTATTGAACTGGCGAGTCAAGCCAATATAGCTATGTGCATTCCTAATCTACTAATCACCAAGTGACAAAGTCATAGAGTAAATGTATCGACAAGTCCATGGTGACGAATCGAGTGGACAAAGAGGGGAATCTGTGATATCACACAATCTAGTTGTTAAGGACACAGGCTCTAGGTATTTGAAAACGAAAACCTAATAAGGAATAAAGAGAGTGGAAATATGAGCTCAGAGTCACAATGGCGTGGGGACAACCCTATTTACCGCTTGGGGTGAGGCATTGTAGTCCATGAAACAATCATATGTCAGTTACCCTTGCAGCTGGGCGGACATTGTGGCGATTCAGGCTAATTTATACAAAGCACATTAAATCAAATTCAACATTCATCCCCCGAGGGTGCAGTGAGTCTAGAAGATCAATCCATAGTATTTCACGTTGTGCTAATTTCCGTTGTATATCTCCCCCCCTGGTACCTGATGTCACTTGTTCTAAAATAACACATTTTAACTGCGCCACCGTGTGGCGTGCCTCTGTAAAGTGCAATGAAACAGGTGATTTGGGACTCTTGTTCCGAATATTGGACTTATGCTCAGTCCATCTTATTTTCGCTTTCCGAGTAGTCATTCCTACATAATAGAGTCCACATGGACATTTCAGTGCATATATCACATTTTGAGCATCACAGGTACAGGAGTGTTTTAATTGTAAAGGTTTGCCAGAATGGGGGTGTGTAATGTGATTGCCCTTTAAGATGTTGCCACAGTGTTGACAATTGTGGCATGGAATAGTGCCTTTGTGTTGGGTGGACGGACCCCCAACTGGGATCTCAGCTTTCACTAGAGTCTTTCGTATAGATCTGCTATTTCTATAAGCAAACGTTGGAGGATCAGGGAAAAGATGTTGTAATTGTGGGTCCAATTGTAGCATGGGCCAGTTTTTTTTGATGGCTTTCTTAATTCTTGTGCTCTGGACCGAGTAGGTGGTAACATATGTCAGTGCTTCTCGAGATTTTGTTGGCTTCGGTACTAGTAGTGAGTCCCTGTTTATCTCACGGACCTTTCCTGATACATCTGAGATCAATGTAGAGTCGTATCCTCTTGCTGTGAATTTATTTCCCAGTGTAATCACCTGACGTTCATATTCAGTGGGTTCTGAGATGTTCCTCCTATAACGTAGAAATTGACTCAGTGGCACACTGTCAATGGTTCGTTTAGGATGGAAACTTGTGGCGAGTAATAGACTATTCCTGTCAGTTGGTTTGGTGTAAATCCTGGTCTCCAATTTAGCTCCAGCCACGTAAATTTCCACATCCAGGAAATGTATGGTTGTTGTACTTGTCTCTGTAGTAAACCTAATGCGTGGATTCATCCGATTCATCATGTCAAAGAAATTGACCAATTCGTCTTGAGGGCCAGTCCATACCCCAAAGACGTCATCAATGTATCTCACGTACAGGGATAGGTGTCTCATCCATCTTGGTGATGTGAGAACATGTTCGTATTCCAGATAGTACATAAATGCATTGGCATAGCACGGTGCCATAGCTGCACCCATGCTTGTGCCTGAAATTTGGATAAAGTATCTATCCTGAAACTTAAAAAAGTTATTGTTAAGTACCAATTTCAAGAGGGAGAGAATGAACAGCCGGTCTCCTTGACATTTGTCCGATCTCAAAATAAGCCATTCTATAGCTTCTAGGCCAGCTTCATGGGCAATATTTGTGTATAAGGATGTAACGTCCATAGTAAATAATATATCTCTCCCTTCCACAAACTGCGTGTTCTTCAACAGTTGCAGAAAGTGCATGGTGTCCTTCACATAAGTCGGCGTCTCTTGGACCAAGGGTTGAAGTATTTTGTCCAGATATTGTGCCAAAGGTTCAAGGATGCTGTTAGTAGCTGCTATAATGGGGCGGCCTGGAGGTTTTAACAGTCTCTTATGGATTTTAGGTAAGATATACATCACCGGCATGATGGGTTATTTATTGTCGAGAAACCGGCGTGTTTTCTCAGAGATTACGTCATTCTCTTCAGCCTCATCCAGGACTTTTTCAATCAGAGCTCGCACTGTTTCTGTTGGGTTCATAGGGACCTCAAGGTAAGTTTCCTCGTCTCTTAATTGGCCTTCAATTTCATCGAGGTAATCCTGTTTGTCCATCAGGACTAGGGCTCCTCCCTTATCTGCTGGTTTGAAGATGATAGTTTGATTGTCTAATAGATTTTTCAATGTCTGGCGTTCGATTTTAGTGAAGTTTCCTTGAGCCTTAGTATTGAATCGTATCTTCTTGAAGTCTTCAAGTACGGTCTTCTCAAAAGTGGATAGTATATGGTTATGTATTGGGGGATTAAAAGTACTTTTAGGAGTAAGCTCTAGGAATTCATGTGGTTCCTTTTCGATGTTGTCTTCTTCCAGAGAGTTGAAAAATACTTTAAGCTTCAATTTGCGCATAAGTTTAAAGAAATCAATCTTTTCCCTCAATAAGGTACTGCTATTCATTGGAACAAAGGATAAACCTTTCCTCAGAACTTGTGTCTCCATCTTCGAGAGATGGTATGACGAAATATTGATTATCAGGGTTTCTTCGTCCCCTTCTTTCTCTGTGGATTTTTTCTTTTGTCCTCTTCGAGTCGGCTTTTTTCTAAAAAAGGGGAAGTCGTAGCTTCATGGTTCGTGGACTCGCTGGCTAAGGGACCTTGTGTTGTTTCCGCGGTCTGACCTGATGTGGCGTCTAGTTCTGTGCTGGAAGCGTCAGAAGAGGTGTTCCCAGTCGAGGGGTGTCCGGTCTTCCGTGGATTGCTACTATTCTGTTTATTCGGGTTATATCCGTAATAGGCTTGCCAGCTATAGACTATGTCCAACTTATAGTCTAGCGTGTCCCTTCTGAACTTCCTGATCTTTTTAGCTTCAAGTTCCTGTGAATAGTTTGCTAGTTTCTGATTAGTTTCTTCAAGAATTTGTTTAAGTTGATCTGCCGTGTAGGTTTTGCTTAATGAAGTTTTAAGACCTTCTATATCTTCATTCAAGGTAGTCAAAGAACGAGCCAGTTCTTCAATCGTTAAAATGATCAAATCCAGTGAGCATTTATTGAGGATTAAATGCCAACGTTTCACAAAGGCAGGATTTTCTTTGCATAAGGTGGGTTCGAGGTTTACCCTCAGGCCTCTTGGTATCCTCTTTGTGGTGAAATACTGAGCTAAAGTTGATGCATGTAACTTGAGATTGATTTCCCTTCGAATCTTCCACTCTAATTGTCGAATCAGGGCTTCTGGTTTGTCAGTGGTTGTCAGTTCAGTTCCTGCTATCTTAATCAGCCCCAGGATTCTCGTGGCTTCTTCTTCGCTGAAAGCTAAGGTTTCAGCTCTGTTATTTGTGGTCTGGTCTATTTTAGAGAAAGACATATTATACTGTTCACTAGAGAACAGATATAGGTATTATATAATACCGAATATCTAGAAGGTGCGTGCAATTCCCTTTGTGTGGTCAGAGAAGGAAAACACAAGAGAACTATGGGGTGGGAATGCACAGCTCATGTAAATCTGGATAATTGATGTGGAGTAGAAGCACACCAAAGGTGTTAGTTCACACTATTAAATAAAGAAATAATGTCAATGAATTTTATGGTGAAATTTCAGGTGCAGGCGGGCTAACGTCACAAGACCACTTGGGACAAAATATCTAAACAACCTAAACTACCTATTGCTAGGCAGTAAGCCCAAATGCACTCCTACCGAATCTTCGTTCGGGAGTTAAATGTTGACTCTTAGTTGATCAATTGATACTCTCATGTGGAAAGAGTGTTAATTTAGTCTTGACTTTAACAAATTACAAAATAGAAAATAAATAACATCAATAAAGGATAAATCGGGCATGTAAGATCACTTATGTAACCAATTATACAGATCTGGTACTGACCAATACTTTTTGATACTTTTTAATAGACCTCTCAAGGTCTGTTTTTTCAAACAAATAAACAATGTACAAAAGAATTATTCAGACAATGGTGAAGCATCTAGGAATTCTCATTCCAATTAACAAACAGAGTATAACCTGGTTTGTAAAGGTATATAAATGTAACAAAAGCAGAAAGCAAGTAGCTCAAAGCTTAGCCTTATTATTCACATCCTGTAAATGTTCAAAGGGACATGTATACATTTCATTAACCAATTGTAAACCAGCGATATAAATTTAACAAACAGCAATAAGTTCACTCTTAGGGTTTTTGTATTGTGAAGTAACACCATTCAGGGAAGCCCCTTTTAATAGGTGACATAGGTAACCAACGCGTTTCGGATCGAATGATCCATCTTCAGGGTGGGGACTTCACTGTTCCTGTATGTAGTAGAGTAGTGATTGTTAAATGCGTTCTAAAAGCCTTTCCTGCGGGGAATTCAAAAGAATAAACATTACCATTTAAGCTAATCAGTGAGGTTAACTGATATAATTTTAAACCGAAATAAGTAGAGAGGTAATGGGTACTAACCTCAATCTGAGGCTGATAAAGTTCCAATTCAGACCCAGTCAACAGCTGAAATGCGCCGGAGGCCGGGAAGTGACAGAATGCGGCCAGGACACCCTATAAGGAATAGTGACAGAGCAATGATCAGACCAAACAGTCGTGAGTCATCTGGATGGTCATAACAAAGTTTTCTCAACGAGCTATGTCTAAGCTATCCACCGAGGGGATAGAAACAGATATTAAATGTATGTTGGAGCGCCAGCCTGGTATCTCGCTACGAGATACATGAAGTTCAAAGCATCACGCCAAGTGTAAAAAGGCGGGTGCAAAAAAGTGCAGACGCAGGTGCGCCGTCCAAACGGAGTCTAAAGACTTACCTAGGTTGCAGATAAACACCGAGTGAGCTACTCCTGTTGCCCTGCCCATATAGACATGATTGCTGAAACATTAAGCAACTTCATGAGCGCCCTCAAGCCAAACCAACATAAATTTATCAATGGTAGAACAGCCTCCGGACAGTGACCCCCAAACTGTGGAGGGAAGATTGGAAGGAAATCAGGCCATTGCACCCAGTCATGTCGGCCCTTCCGTGTCTCCACGTCTTTCTCGCCTGTCCGCAGAGGGCCATCTGCGGTCCCTGTGTCTGCTCTTTCTGGAACGTGTCTTGGACCATTCAGTTTGAGAGACATCACATTCAGACCCCTCAGAGATTTGCAGCTATGCATGAGGGATCTTTAACACCTCCAGCCCAGCGGGTAGTGAAGTGAATTGATGCTGGATTCCCTCATAGCTGAACAGGATATGGAAGGAGTACCCCTACCTGTATTGAACCCCTTTCTTGACCAACCACTGGGTAAGCGGCCTCATCTGTCGACGCCTCTGGATTGTTCCCTGTGCCAGGGGTTTTACCCAAATTGTTCGTTTACAATTGTTCGAATGAATAATTGACCGAATTTAAAGGGTCACAATTGACCTTTTCACAATTGACCGTATATATATATATATATATATATATATATATATATATATATATATATATATATATATATATCGCTTTGGTAATATATATATATATGTATATATATATATATATATATATATATATATATATATATATATATCTATAAGTGGTTTTGGGCGGGTTTGGGTTGATTGAGGAGTTGCGGGGGGTTTCCCCCGCATATATGTTACAATTGACCTTCACAATTCGGTCAATTGTAAAAGGTCAATTGTCATTCGAACAGTTGTAATACGAACAATTTGTATACAACCGTGCCAGGTCCTGGAATATTTGCAGCACAACACCCCTGAATGTGATGCTATGCTGTTTCCTGGGTTTTTTTGGAAAATGTGCTCCTTGGTACGGAAGAAATGGACTCTGGACAGTACATCTGGGAGGAGAATTTGCCGCTGCTGAAAATTTGAGAAGACCCTATGAGTGCGGTCCAGAGTCAAGTTTGCTTGTTCCGCTTAATATTGCAAAAAAGATCTCCCACGTATGCCTCAAGGTCCCAAAATTTTGTGTAGGATTCTGTGAATCCAAATATTATTTCTTCGAGAACGGTTCTCGGAATCTTCTAGCCGCTCATTTGTGGCTGCTTTGTGCCTCTCCAACGTCGCCACCCGCTGCTCCAGTTGTTCGTGAGAGTTAGCATGATCACTCAAACGATGCTCTGCCCGTTGAACATTGTGGGATAACTCTTGGAATGACTCCTTTAATTCCTGCAAGATGGACGCCATTTCCTTTTAAATGGACTGCAAAAGCTGCGCAATGTCAAATTTGGTAGCTGGCTGTGAGTCGTGAGTCATACCCACCGACCCAGATGTAACTGGCCTGGACGACTGTAATACGTTCTTAATAGAGGCAGAGGACTTCTCTTTGAAATTGCGGGACTTCATAGTCAGATGAGCCTGGTCCAGCGCCTACAAATTCCACCTTGTGGGGCCTGGCCCGCCACGTTACAGATACAAGCACCAAGCCAGGGGAGGGGAGGCGGCGAAAAGATGTCGGCCAGATAACACAATTCAATACATCCTGTGCCACTAGTGCGTAATCCAAGTGCAACCAAATAGGCAGCCCAAGGTAAAAAACCACGGGGGACCAATCATGCACCGCCTCCTTAACTGATTATGGGATACAAAATCGGAGAGCATCCCAATCTTTAGGGTGAATAGAGCAGCTATTAACTAATCCAGGGATTCCAAGGGCCAAACATCATTCAAACTCCACTGGTTGTACTGTCACAGGTGGGTGACCCACACCTATAGAATACAAGGGTTTTGCCACATTGAAAAGCCCACAGTGTGGCTATAGAAAACGCGGCCCTCCCGATGTGTCTGGTTCTCACTGTATGCAGCACTGATGGAGCGGTGCATGGAACTCCGTCACCAGGTGAGGGAATCTACCGGTACACATCTGCCAGATCAGAGGCTCTTTATTGGCTCAGTGAGGGCTGTCGGAGCCCAGCAATTCACCATCGCAGGCCCGCCACATTGTGGCTCTTCTCGGGCTCAATAAGGGACGCTAGAGCCCAGCTGCAGTGTCGCTTCCCCTGAGGGATCACGGGGGGGGGAGCCCTCTGTTTCCTTGGCATATAGCCCACACAGCAGGCCTCCATGGGGTGGAGCCATGCACCGGCAGCACCTCTCCCACTCCACCTCCACTCGCCCCAAGCGGGCGGCCGCAGTGCAGTCTCTGCTCCCAGGAAGCGGCACCCTCCCCGTCGGATCCTCAGAGAGGGGGGAGTGATCAGGCCCGCCAACCGTGCTTATGAGCTATTGCCTCCCACAGCAGGTATTCTGGCTTGGGCAGTGTTAAATGTTCGGCATGGACCATCGCTAAATAAAGCAGTTCAATATAAGTATCAGGCAAGGAATGTAAGCAATAAATCAGGAGCGGAGGCTCGGCTATGTCAACAGGTCTTTTATTAAACGAAGACTGCCCGTCGAGGCGGTAACCCCGCCTCTCCCATCACGTGGGGCGCAGCCCACTATCAACTGCAATAAACAGAGGACTGTTCCTCTGAACGCTACTAACAATGAAGATAGGACATTACATCTCCCCCCTCCTTAAACAAACACTTCAACGGCATTTAATTGGATTCTTCAATCCATCTGATGGGTCTGCGGATGACCCTCTTGGATGGGCTGCGCACCGGCGGGGCTGATTTTACCGGAGTGCTGTCACTTTCACTGCCACTGTCATCCGCGTCTCTTTCCTCTTCTTGATGCTCAGAGTCCGTGTCCGACGAGTCATCTATCGCTGTTGTTGAGGTGTTGACAGTGATGTCAGTGCTGTTGAAAGCCTTGAAAAAGGATGAATTCCTGGTGATTGTGCCACTTGGGCTAACGGCAGTTATCATCGACCCTTGGATGTGAGTCACTGTCATGGGGTCTGGTTTGAAAGCAGGCATGTCCTTCGTGACCTGCTTTTGCCGTACGAGTACTTGGTCGCCAATGCAGAGAGTGCTAGGTCTGGCACGTCTTCTGGCATCTGTGTATTTCTTCATCTTGTCCTTACTTTCTTGATCTTTGCTTCTGGCCTTCTTTATGTGCGTGGCCTCATCCTTTGCTCGCACATGGTGGGGAAGTCTTGTTTTGATGACACGCCCGAACATTAGCATTGATGGGCATTCACCGGTTGAGCTATGCGGTGTGTTCCGATACTCTCGTAGTAAGGTACAGATGGCTTGCATGAATGATCCATTTGTGATGGAGCAGATTTGTAGAGTGCGTTTGAGGTTTCCCATGAAACGTTCCACCATTCCATTCGCCTGTGGCCACAGTGGTGTGACTTTGTGGTGTTGGAAACCTAGATGTTCTGCGAACATGGCAAAATCATGGCTCGTGAAGGGAGGTCCATTGTCGGATTTGACTCTGGATGGGATGCCATAGTCAGCAAACGTTTTGTCCAGCGCAGGTATAACGGATTGTGCACTGGTTGAGTGAATCAGATGTACTTCTGGTAATCGCGACATTTCATCAATGATCACCAGCACATATTTACCGTTTGCCAGCGGCCCAAACATATCCACTGCTACTTCATCCCACACTTGCAGCGGCATCTCCGATGCTTTGAGTGGCTCAGGGAACCACCGCCTGACATGCTAGGCATTTCCGTAGTAGTTGTTCTACCCGTTCGTCTATGGATGGGAACCATACCTTTGTTCTCAGTTGCCTCTTGGTCGACACTATTCCTCTGTGTCCTGCATGGGCGATGTCTAGTACCTGATCTTGCAGGGTTTCTGGGATGACTATTCTGTTTTCTTTTAATAGTAGGCCTTCAGGTGATGTGGATAGAGTATGACGGACAAGTTTGAATGTGCGAAAGTGTTGTTCCTCCTCCTTGGACAAGGAAAATGCCCCTTTTGTTCTGATCTGCCATTGATTCGATTTTAGGCAAGATTGTACTGTCTGGAGTAGTACGTCCTTTTGGGTTGCTTCCAGTAGTTGTGCCGTAGTGATATATTTGGGTAGCGCACTGCTGATCAGGTATCTTAGATATTGATTTGCTTTGTGTGATTGGCGCTCATCTTGAGCTGGAAGTGGGTAAAGTGATAAGAAGTCTGCGGGATTGTTGTCTTTGCCCGGTCGATGTATTATCTTGAATGAGTACTCTTGTAGCCTCAGACCCCATCTAGCAATTCATGGTGGCATTCTTGCTGTCGGTTTTCCATATATGGTGGTGAGAGCTTGGTGGTCCGTGATTATGGTGAATGGTCGTCCATACAGAAATAGATGATAGTGCTCGCACGCCCACACTACCGCTAAGCTCTCCTTTTCAGGTTGGGAGTATGCGCATTCTGTCTTGGAAAGGCTGCGGCTGGCGTAGGCTACAATTCTTCTTGGCGAGTCAGGTGATGCTCCATGCTTGGATTGTGCTAGTATTGCTCCTAGTCCAACTGGGCTAGCGTCTACTGTGAGTTCCGTGTCAAAGTCAGGGTCGTAATATGCCATGCAAGAGGCCGTTGCGATTCTTTTCTTGATTTCTTGAAATGCTTCTTCACATGTATCCGACCACTGGAATTCTTGATGCTTCCCGGTTAGTAGTCGAAGGGGCGTGCTCACTGAGGCAAAATCTTGTATATATCGGGTGCAATAGCTCGCCATTCCCAGGAATGAGCGTACTGCTGAAGCTGACGTGGGTGTGGGAGTCTCAACTAGTGCTTGAACCTTTTCCGGGTCTGGTTTCAGGCCATCTTTTGAGAATATGTGTCCAAAGAATTTGAGAGTGGATTTACTGATTTCGCATTTGTCCGGGTTGAGTGTGAGGTGGGCATTTTCTAGCGCCATGCAAACTCTCCTCAGTGTGTCATCATGGCTCTCTTGCGTGGTACCGAAAATTAAAATGTCGTCCGAGTAGTTTAGACAGTTGGGGATGTGTTTTATCACTTGATGTATTTCGTTTTGGAAGATTTCGGCGGCTGAAGATACCCCAAAACTGAGCCTTTTATATCTGAACAGACCTAAGTGCGTTGAGAAGGTGGTAATATATCTTGAAGTAGGGTGCAACTCTAGCTGGTGGTACCCCTTATTTAGGTCTAACTTGGAAAACACCTTGGATCCATGCAGTAGGTGCATCATATCAGTCATTCTTGGAGCCAGGTGTCGTTCCCGCTCTATGGCTACATTGGGGGCCCTCATGTCCACGCAAATGCGAATGCTGTCCTTGTTGTCTTTCTTTGGCACGGGTACAATGGGAGACACCCAGAGGGTTGGTCCCGATGCTGGCTCTATGATGTCCTGCTGCAATAATGACTAAATCTCGTTCTCCACGTGTCTTTGTATGTTTAGTGGTATCCCTCTGTAGTGTTGTGCTGTCGGGGGTAATTGAGGATTGATGTGTAGCTTTACTTGTTTGTCCTTTAATTTTCCCAACCCCTTAAACAGGGAGGGAAACATTTGTTTTATCATGTCCTTGGGGCTGGTCGTGTATGCCGACATTATTTGATACATGATTTGAATGAGTCCCTTTTGAATTGCAGACTTGAAACTCAGGATGCTGCCGCCTGGCACGTCCCCTTTTATGACATATATTTTGATCTTTTGATTCTTGTCTTTGTATTGACAGTGTGCCATGAACATCCCTTGGCAGTTGAGGGGCTTATTGGAGCCATATGGATATATTAGCGTGTCTGCTTCCTTCAGTGACTTCTTGTAGTTGAGTCGTTTATAGGTCTCATCATTTATGACATTAACTGTTGCCCCCGTGTCAATCAGGAATTCTTTGTTCTGCCCATTTATTTGTAGTAGCAAAGTGGGACTGTATTCCGCGGCTATGCTGTTTCCAATGGCATGCACGTATCCCCTTTTCCTGTCCCCGCTGGATGAGGATGAGTGCGAGTCTCGTCTTCTGAGAGGCAAATTTTCTAGATGTCTGATCTTCTGTCTGGAATGTCTCCTTTGTGAGTCATGTCTGGTGCTGGTGTGGCTCGCGTGTTCTCTTCTTTCTTCCCGCCTTCTCCCCTCTCGTGGCGTGTCGCGGGATGAGTTTTGAGGTTGGTGTCTGGATACTGTGGGTGACTGTCTCCTGCGAGATCTCGGGCTTTCTCTTGTTGAAGGTCGGTCTAGCCTCCTCGTGTCCCTGTGCATTTCAGTCGGCTGGAAGAAGTTTATGTTTCTGCATACAGATTGAAAGTGGTTTTCACCTCCGCACTTGTCACAGTTGTGTCCGATGGCCGGACATGGACCGACATGTGGAAATTTGAAACCGCACCTGTAGCATTTCTTTTGTTCAGTGGGACGTGATTCTCTTGATGTTCTGATGGGGCATATCGATGCCGTGGAGGCGGATTGTGTGATTTTGATGTTATCAAGTGATTCTGTCTGTTGCATGAGGGCAGAGTCAGCTCGTGCGAGTTGTAGTATCTCTTCTAATGTCCTGCTTTTTTGCAATAGTTTCTTTCTGAATTCCTGAGATGCGCAGCCGGCAATGGTTTGGGACTTTAGTGCTTCTTCCGTTGAATATCTGTCAAAATCACAATATTTCGCTCTTTTTCTGAGACGCATCACAAAACTGTCCATATTTTCGCTGCTGTCCTGTGTGGAGGTGTGGAAAATGTGTCGTTCATAGTCGACATTTCGCAAAGGTGCGAAATAAGCATTTAGAGCATCAATGATGCTTTGAAAAGTGTCTGTGTTAGATTCAGGCATTTCAAAAACGATGTCTCGTACTATTGGTCTTAGAGAGTGGAGTAGGATTCCTCTAAGTCGGCGCTCCTCCCTTACCCCTGATGCGTCTATGTAGACATGCAGCTCTTTGAGCCATCTGGCCCATCTGCGGGCAAGGCTGCTAGTGTCTGACATGTCAAATGGTGGCACAGCAAGTAGTTGTAGCGATTCTGAGCCACAATCGTCTTTGTGAGTGGCTTGACGAGGTGTGGAACTGGAGGAGGGGTTTAGGATTCCACTATCCGGGTTATCTTCAGACATATTAGCTTTCTACTTACTGCCAGTGATGCCTTGTCTGTCTGCTGTTGGCACGCAGGTTTGCAGTGAAGTCTATTGGAAATGAGATTAATCGTGCGCAGGAGAGCGTCTTGGTAAGGCACTGTGCTTTTGTCTGAAGCACACGTGGTTGGGCCTGTTCGTCTTGCTGTGTCGATTTTGAGCGAGCCGCGTGCTTTGTAGTGCACGCACACGTGGTTGGCCCTTGGTGCTAGTGTTACTACGGAATTCCTGTGGAGCGCGATTGAAAATTCGCGCGTGCTGGGCCTGAAAACAGTTCTTTAGCTGCGTGTCGGAATACGCGTGATGTTGCAGCAGGTCTCCACGTGTGTTACGCGGCGCGCGTAACGCGTGGGTTGGCAATTTCTGCCTGCTCGGGTGAATGCTGCTTATGAGTCGGGGCTTCTTACTTGAACAGATGCTAGCGCCGCGTGCGTCGTGAACGGCTCCGGTGCTGCAAGTCAGGCGGCTGGAGTCCTGGAGTCGGTGACTGACGGCTGGCAGGACCTTCTGGCTCCGGCACCGGTTCATGAAAGCCTCGTCGCCATTGTTAAATGTTCGGCATGGACCATCGCTAAATAAAGCAGTTCAATATAAGTATCAGGCAAGGAATGTAAGCAATAAATCAGGAGCGGAGGCTCGGCTATGTCAACAGGTCTTTTATTAAACGAAGACTGCCCGTCGAGGCGGTAACCCCGCCTCTCCCATCACGTGGGGCGCAGCCCACTATCAACTGCAATAAACAGAGGACTGTTCCTCTGAACGCTACTAACAATGAAGGTAGGACATTACAGGCAGGTTCACCAACGCTTCAGGCTATAAGCCGCGGACCGGCATCTTGGGCCGCTCAACTGCGCTCATGGCGAGAAGCACCGTAAAACTCCTGCTGCAGCTGCACAGCTTCCACCAAAATGTCCCCACCTCCTTACTGGGGTCTATCAGCACGCGGCCCACTGTCCTCAATGCACAGAATGATTTCAGGATGTCACGAAGCTGCAGATTCCGTGGCAAGGCTGAGGAGCTCACGGGTCTTAGGACTCCATCAGCCTTCTGCCGGGCCACACCAATCTAAGGTTTAACTTTTGCTTAATTTTAACTTTATTCCGGTGTCAGTACTGTGTTCCCTCGGTATGTAACAGCACTCAAAACAAGCTTTTGGCCAGATGGTATAGTCCCCACGTTATTTCAACGATTGTGTCCAATCGGGCCTATAAGGTCCAGCAGGCAGACCGGAGAAATCCATCTCAGTTTACCATGTCAACAAATTGAAGGCCTAGTGGGAGAATAGTAACCCACTCTCATACTAGCTCTGTATGAGAACAACACTCGGGAGACTCCTTTACCAATAGCAGTACATGGGGTGACCATACAACAGGCTTACCAAGTTCCAGCTACAAAGACCTGGTGAAACTTCTGGAAAAATAATCCAAATGTGTTCTCCCCAAATCGGCAAGTATACAAGGGAGCTTTCATAAAATCCAAACCCCACACTGGAGGGTAATTTTTACTGAAGCCCTACAGATTACCATAGGCCAGAAAGAAAATTGTCTGGAGGAATTGAAGACAATATTAGATCTCTGTGGGTGCGGGGGGTGGGGTGATTGAGAGATGTTACAGTGACAGGTCGTCCCCGACAGATATCCCAATTCAACACGTATTCAATGCCGCAAATTGATGAATTGGTGGACATCCTAGGGGATGCCAGACTTATATCCACCCTAGACTTAACAAAGGGCTACTGCCACTTTCCCTTACATCCCAAAGATAACCTTCTTTCAGTTTACAGTATTACCCTTTGGCCTGCATGGGATAAAATATTATTGCACCAGGTCTTAGAATGCTGCAGAAAATGCATTTGATGATATTGTTATCAAAAGAAAGAAAAGGACAGACCACTTCAAACATTTCTATATAGTGTGATGAATCTGGAGACTTTGTCCCTTCTTCCCCAGTGGTAATCAACCTCTTTGACAATAGGCAGATAAGCCCACTCTGCAAAACCCTGCCTAGGGGTTTGGGAAAGCGGGACCTATCTCGGAGTGACTCCCCTTTAGGGGACATGGACTCCCATTCCCATGGAGAACTCCCTATACCCAAGGTAGTATCTGCCTACATGGGTGTAGAAATACTGACAATACCTCTGTGTTTGGCACAAGGTAATGCTAAACTTCCAACATGCTTGACAACCTGTGATGAACAATACGCCCCTTTTGAATACTGTAGCAGGAATAAAGGGCCACCAATCTTTGAATGGAGGAGGAGAAACTGAACACTGAGCCTAGACACGGATGTGTGAACGTTGTCAAGGGGCGCAGCTGCTCAGACCAGCGGAGACGGTTGTAGCACGGAAGAAGGTGAATGCCGTAAGGAGCCAATGTCTGCCAGACAAGGACGCGAGCAGGGCCTGAGAGGGAGAGACCACATGAAGCAAACTGGATCTGGAGTTGCAACCACATACAGCCAGCAAACAGCCTCTGAGTTCAGGGACGAAGGGAAGACTGGGTCCTCTGCTCTCAGACAGACAGCCAACAAAAGAGAGAGCTGAGATGAGCAGAACACAAACACTGCTAGCATTCAGTGCAGAAGAGTGACGAGCAATGGAGAACACTGCACCCTCTGATGAGAAAGACTAAATGGAGCAAGCACTGCAACACAGCAGGTACTTAGGTTTCCCAGGTCGGAGCGAGGAAAATGGAAGAGGGAATGAGTGGGGAAGAGGGAAGGACTGCCTTAGCCCTATCCAAGGGTCACAGGAACTGAGAGTAGTGAAAACCGGGCACAAGGAAAAGGGTTACAGAAGCCCGAGAAACCAGAGCAGCATAAGCTTTGAGAAGGGTCACAGGGACCCAAAGCAAACTAAGAGAACTAAGCAAACTAAGAGAGCCAAAAGGAGAAAGTGTCATAGGAACCCTAAAGAACTACATGAGATATTGGGTCAGGGGAACTCAAAGGTGCCACAGAGGCACAATAAGCAGAGTGAAACGCAGATATCACGGGTGCACGAAGGCACCCAACAGTTGGGAGAGACCGACCAAGTTGGTGGAAAGGGATCAGGGAAATATCCCTCTGCCTAAAGAACTTTGGGCATTTTGTTTCTCCAGGAACTTTGGTGAACTTTAACTGTCCAACAATGTAACTGGAAATCATTTGAAACCTTCTTGGACTCCAAGTCCCAGAAAGCCTCAAGTACTGAGACGAGGAAGAGGAGCAAGGAGTCAATGTGGAGGGGATGTGACACCAAGTGTAATGTGCAGTCTAGTTGTCAGGATCCAAGTCAGCTGCGCAGGACATTTAAACCTGGAGATCGCCTGCAGCTGACAGATTGGAGAAGGAGAGAGAGCGCGCAGAGCGGGAAGCGAGTCTGGAGGCAGAGGCAAGGTCACGGAGAAGGGACGTGAGGAGAACAAGAAATGTCTACCGGTAGCAGACAGGTGGCGTTTGGAACCGGAGAAGAGGAACTCTGGTGAAGTTGAGGTGAATGGTGTGCAGCAGTGCCAAGGGAGATACAGTCCTGCAGAGCTGCATTGGTTCAAAAGCTGAAGTGGGAACAAAACGGGACTCTGTCAAGAAGGGGAAGCTTGCCCATTGAAAACTCCTCACAGCAGCCGTACGGTAAACCGGTGAGTCACCCTAAACGAGTAGGGGACACTGGGGCATGCAAACACAATAAAGAGTATTTGGGAAACAGTTTTAAATAACAACCAAATAGAATTGAAGGGAAATGGCAAATATCGTACAATTCTCCTGATATGAGATGTCAGTTGGGGGAAACAAAGAACCAGCATTATTATAAGCCAAAAGACATTACCAAAAGAACAAGAGGGCAAATATGCTAAACATCTCTTTATATGAGACGTCAGTTGGGGGAAACCTGGAACCAACATTGCCATAAGCCAACAGATATTGTAAAAGAAACAAAGCAGAAAAAGTTGTACAATTTCCCTGATACGAGATGTCAATTGGGGAAAACCTGGAACAAGTATTGTCCAGAGCCAAGAAACATTGAAAGAAAGGTTGACAGACCAAGCTTGAACAAACCCTCATATATGGCATATCAGTATGGAGGAAATTGGTACAAGTAATAACTGAAGTCAACAAAACTTTATTTTTGAAGAAGTACAATTGTGAGATACCGAAGAGGAATATCAATGTTGCAGAAAGACGTGATGAGAGTGAGTTGGTATTCTGAGGGTGGATCACATGGGAGTTTATTCTTCCATTTTTTATGTGAGGAAGAAACCTTAATTCCAGAGGTTTTAATGGCATGTTGTCATTATTCAGAACCATTTATATATAAGAATCTGAAAACTACTTTGTTCCAACAAACCCCTATTCATTCTTCATGTGTGCATGATAAACCTAGAACATATCCAACATGTAATATTTATGATGTTTGTTGTCTGCATAAAACTGTCCAACAATTTAACTGGAAATCATTTGAAACCTTCTTGGACTCCAAGTTCCAGAAAGCCTCAAGTACTGAGACGAGGAAGAGCAGCAAGGAGTCAATGTGGAGGGGATGTGACACCAAGTGTAATGTGCAGTCTAGTTGTCAGGATCCAAGTCAGCAGCGCAGGACATTTAAACCTGGAGATCACCTGCAGCTGACAGATTGGAGAAGAAGAGAGAGCGTGCAGAGCGGGAAGCGAGTCTGGCGGCAGAGGCAAGCTCACGGAGAAGGGACGTGAGGTGAACAAGAAATGTCTACCGGTAACAGATAGGTGGCGTTTGGAACCGGAGAAGAGGAACTCTGGTGAAGTTGCGGTGAACGGTGTGCAGCAGTGCCAAGGGAGATACAGTCCTGCAGAGCTGCATTGGTTCAAAAGCTGAAGTGGGAACAAAACGGGACTCTATCAAGAAGGGGAAGCTTGCCCAGTGAAAACTCCTCACAGCAGCCGTACGGTAAACCGGTGAGTCACCCTAAACGAGAAGGGGACACTGGGGCATGCAAACACAATAAAGAGTATTTGGGAACCAGTTTTAGATAACAACCAAATAGAATTGAAGGGAAATGGCAAATATCATAGAATTCGCCTGATATGAGATGTCACTTGGGGGAAACATGGAACCAGCATCATTATAAGCCAAAAGACATTACCAAAGGAACAAGAGGGCAAATATGCTAAACATCTCCTTATATGAGACGTCAGTTGGGGGAAACCTGGAACCAACATTGCCATAAACCAACAGACATTGTAAAAGAAACAAAGCAGAAAAAGTTGTACAATTTCCCCGATACGAGATGTCAATTGGGGAAAACCTGGAACAAGTATTGTCCAGAGCCAAGAAACATTGAAAGAAAGGTTGACAGACCGGGCTTGAACAAACCCTCATATATGGCATGTCAGCATGGGGGAAATTGGTACAAGTAATAACTGAAGTCAACAAAACTTTATTTTTGAAGAAGTACAATTGTGCGATACCGAAGAGGAATATGAATGTTGCAGAAAGACGTGATGAGAGTATCGGGTAATGAACCTTTTTGGAAGAGATACCTGGCAGAAGAGTAAACCGGGATATCAAGAGTTTCAGTTGAGAGGTTCACCAGGAAACCCACTTTGAATTGATGTGTTGAAGAGAATCTTGGTCATTTAATTTGTTATTTCAATTGAACATTTTGTCAACCAGAGAATTAGAACTCTGTTGAACTTGGCTTTTACCTTACTTTAATCAAAATGAGAGAAAAGACATTTGTTTAACCATCCTGAAAAGTAGGAAAGACTTTCCTTTGCCATATTCCAACCAGTGCTGTGGAAAAGACATTCAGTTTTGCCATCCTGAAAGACTAGGAGAGACTTCCTCTTTGTTATATTCCAACCAGGCTTGTGGGAGAAACATTTGTTTTGCCATACTGAGAAAATGATTAGGTAAAATAGACATTTGCAGTGCCTTTAAGAGACCAATCTTGAAACAGAAAATTTCGAACAATGTTCCTGAAATAATCCAGGGGAAGGGAACCATACCCTGGACGCAAGGATTTAAATGTGTGAGTTCTTGCACATTTTGTTGAGTTGAGTTGTTGAGTTGAATTTTTAAACATTTACCTTGCACCTTTTGGTTATGTATGTTAGTGAGAGGGTCAGATTTAGTTTGGAAATGAGGTCAGCCTGCTTACTTTTATAAGAAGGGACATTTACGTTAGGATAATGTAAATGTCCCCCTCCTGTTCTTGTCAACAATCAGATTGAGTATGAAGTATCCAGGATATGCGACTCGAGGTATAGGATGGGTCGGCTGCAGTATTTGGTGGAATGGAAAGGCTATCCACCAAGTGACCGTACTTGGAAACCCGTTGGCAACATCAATGCCCCCCGTTTGCTACTTAGATTTAATCGGATTCACCTGGGCAAACCTGGTGGGACAGGTTTTCGGAAGGGGCATGCTGTCATGACTCGATGGGCTTGCCCCTTCTGGAGATCGTGGTCATGATGACACCGTCTTGTGGCATCCAGTTTTCCTTCCAACATAGCGACCACCGTCTTACCAGCCGCATCAGCGGTCTAGTTTCCTGGATCCTGTTTTTACATGGCAGATAGGCGCCTGACTCGAACTCAGCTGCGTGTCTCAACGCTCCAACTCTGAGCTCAGCGCGTTGTTGCTCGTTTTCCATACCTCGTTAGGCAGCCTCTCTCCTTCCCGTCCCTCGCTGCTTGCTGCTGCCTATCCCACTCTATTTCCTGACTTCTTGTGCGTTGTTTAGCCTGCTTCTTCCTGGTTATTCGTCCCCGATCCTTCCAGGATTCCTTCCGGGACTGACACCGCTCAAACTTCTAAATGGACGGTACCCTCCAGTGCCTGTCTATCCAGCCCTGGCTGACAGGGTGGCGTCTGGAGACGCGCGCCCTTATCTCAGAGACACCCGCACCAAGAAAAAGGACAAGCCTCCTGTGACAAAAAAGAAGAACTCCAAGTGCAAACAGGTGAGCCCGGGGAGAACTCGTGACAGCTTCAACACTACAAGTGCATTTCTCAAATTGTTTTTGGATCAATAATAATTGCCCTGATTTGAGAAAGGCACTTGTACTGTTGAAACACGTGTAATCCAAAGGGCACTACCGTATGAGCGGTTTCAAACTGCATGTGTTTGCCAAAATTGGCACTAAGACATTGTTGATGTTTACAAATTTTGTGTTTCATGACTCATAACCGAAAGATAAAGTTGTTGAAGCACAACAAATTTGTGTAGCACATTTTTTGGTCTGTGAGGATAAAATGTATATGCTCTCTACTGGAAACACTCAATGCAACCCTCTGGGCCTCCAATCGACGGCACGCGCCTCTGAAACACTGCACCTGCAAACTGATCCCATCAGCACCCTGCCACATGCAAGAACTCAACCTCAGCAAAAGAGTCATCAGGAGACAAGAGAAAACCTGGTGCCGCTCCAGGACTGCAAACAACCTGGTGATCCTCAAAGAACTCTGACCAACCCGTCAACTAATTAACACAGCCAAGGCCTCCTACTATCAGAGCACCATAGCAAAAGTCAACAACAAAAGCAGAGCCCTCTTCAAAGCAGTCATGCACTGCGTCAACCTGCTAACCGAAGCTGCCATACCACACTCCATCAAAAAACCCACCATCAACACCATCTTCATCGATAAAATCAGCAAGATTCACCAGCACATAGATACCAGCTCTTCATCCACAGACAAAACTCACTTCCCGCCCTTGTGAAATCTCCACACACTGGACAGCATTCAAGACGCTCTCTACAGAGGACCTGGTAGAAACCCTGGCCACCCTCAAAGACACATTGTATACAGAGGTCATCCGCCCAGCAGTCATCCTCAAGACTCTCCCTGCAGAAGCTCTCCTTCCCTACCTGGAGATCATCAACATGTCCCTAACTCAAGGCACCTTCCCCATCGACAGGACAACTCCTCCTTCTGCTAAAGAAACCCACTCTGGAAACTGACAAACTGGGTAACTAATCACCCCATCGCCCATCTTCCCTTCATAGGTAAGATCATCCAGAAAGTGGCAGCCGCGCAACTGCAGCAACACAGACAGCAACAATCTCCTCCAAACCTACCAATCCGGATTTAGACCCAGATACAGCATGGAGATGGCAACCATAGAGGTGGTCGTCAACGCCCTCAACATCCTTGATGACGGCCACCCCCTGCCTCCTGGTTCTACTTAACCTCTCCGCTGCTTTCACCTACATCGGCACATGGGGATCAGCGACATTGTCCTACACTGGTTCAAGCCCTACCTCGCCAACCACCAGCAGTTTGTTCATATGGACTCCTCTATATCACCAATGCTACCAGTCACCGGTGGAGTCCCACAGAGTTTCCTCCTCTCCCCAGTGATCTTCAATCTATAGATGGAGCGGCTGGAACCCCTCCTAGGCACACAACATCCACCAATATGTCGACGACACACAGCTATACCTCAACATCAACTCCATCAGGGACATCCACATGCTCAAAACCTGCCTCTCGCTGATCCAGTCTTGGATTTCCAGTGCATACTTGAAGCTCAACCACTCCAATACCAAATTCCTACTCATCAACCACAAAACCGAACACCCAGACACACATACCTGGCTATCAACCATGAACCGTGAGGGCTTAACACCGAAGCGCCCCTTCTCTTCCAAGTCCCTCGGGTTCCACATGCACAAAACCCTCTCTTTCAAGACACACATAGCTAAGAAAACTCAGACAGCTTGGTTATCAGTATACAAGAAACATAATCTCCCCACAATTGTCTGCTCAGTGTCTTGTAATATCTAAAAGAATTAGATACACCTTAGATTGTCTGTTGTCAATGTATGGTTTAATTTATATTGGACTTGGAATATTGCATCATATCTCATGTAAACATACATTGAAGTATGTGACTTGTGTGAGTGCAAAGCCAACAATAACCTTTGCGCACATACATTTATGTTTCGCAGATCAAATAGCTGTCTCTAGGCTTGTGCTTCGAATTTCTAATGGTTACAGCAAGGTCTATTTTTGAACGTTGCTGCTATTTGACCCAGTTTGTCTACTACTTTATTTCTGAATAATTTATTGGTAAGTACAACATGTGCATAATAATTGTTTCCAACATTCATGGTGAGTAACCATTAATAAAAACACATTTGAGGTGATTCCATCTGGTTTAGGTTGGAATGCAGCTTTAATAGCTGGTAATGAGGCAAGTCGGGTGTATACCTCTTGCCTCCCTCCAATTGGGTGGATTACTGGGATTTGGATTCTTAGTTGCTAATTTGAACATATTATAGAGTTACTTCCGTGTTGCATAGAAATTGGCCTCAAGTGGCTTCATTAACTGGGTGTCATTGCATGCGGCAGTGCCCTCTTTTATTCCTCTGGCCGAGTGCAGTTTGTCCTTATTTGTTGCTGCTTATTTCGTGGGGCTGATTCTAGGTATCCTGCAGTGTTCTGCAATGCCAGATGTATGAAGCGACTTGAGGCCAATTTCTATGATACACGGAAGTAACTCTATAATATGTTCAAAAGAGCAATTAAGAATCCAAATCCGAGTAATCCACCGAATTGGAGGGGGGAAAGAGGTATACACCAGACTTGCCTCATGGCCAGCTATTAAAGATGCATTCCAACCTAAACCAGAAGGAATCTTCCCAAATTTATTTGTACACATTTTTACTCACCATGAATGTTTGAAACAATTATGATGCATATGCTGTACTTACCAATAAATGATTCAAGTATAAAGTAGTAGACAAACTGGGTCAAAGGCAGCAACCTTTGAAAATAGACATTGCTGTAACCATTAGAAAGAAACTCGAAGCACAAGCCTAGAGAAAGCCATTTGATTGGCGAAACATAAATGCACCTGTGCCAAAGGTTATTTTTGGCTTTGCACATTAACTGTATGTAACTCATAAGGAACGTCACACAAGTCACATGCTTGAATGTATGTTTACATGGGATATGATGCAATATTCCAAGTCCAATATAAATTAAACCAGACATTGACAACACACAATCAAAGGTCTAACTAATTATTTTAGCTATTATAAGACACCGAGGGCACAATTGTGGGGAGATTAATTTTCTTGTATTTTGGCATAATCTGACTGGTAAATTATTGCAGTCATCCTCTCACATGTTGCAGACAGTGCAGCCCCGACACAAATAAACGTTGAACCCCAAAGTTCAACCCCAAAAGTGTTGGCACAACTATACTTGGCAAAACTGACACAAGCAACCTAAGCAGCTTGGTTATCAGCTCTCCCTCCTGTGGAACGTCAAGCCCTTCCTCCCCCCGGTCAGCTTTAGGTCCACCATTCAAACACTGGTCCTATCCCACCTGGATGGAGCCAATGCCCTCCTTGAAGGCCTCCCGTCCTTCTCCCTTGTGCCCCTCAGAAGTGTCCTACACGTAGCTGCATGCCTCATCAAGGGTCTACACAGATATGACCGCATCACCCAGCCCTCATCAACCTTCAACTGGCTTTCACTGCATGCACAAACCACCTTCAAGTCTTGCTGCATCATCTATAAGGCAGTTACCCTCAAGTCACCCAGCTACTTTCGCAGAGAAATTCAGCACCTCCGGTGGACAGCGCACCACTAGAAGCCAGGGCACATGCAGACTTGAAATCCGCACCTGCAAAAATAAATGGACCAGAAAACAAGCTTTCTCTGTCTACACACCAAGACTATGGAAACTCCTCACTGTCAGCCTCAGACTCGCCCCCATGCTCCTACAATTCAGAAAAGAACTCAAGACCCACCTCTTCAAGGAGTCTCTCCTCCTCAATACCTAGGCCATCACGTCGCCCCTGCTCCACGTGACTCGCTAGCCGTCGTCCGCCCCTCTCCTCCTCGCCAACCTGTACAGCTGTACCCCTCCTCTGTGACTTTGTTATTTGGTACACTATAAATGGGGTTGTGTAAACTACTGCAAGATGGCGTCCTGCCCGTGACAGTGGCAGTAACGGACTCATGACACATCTTGTGATATCAGCCCGTGATCATGACCAGTAATGTCACAGCACTTTACAAACTCAAAAACGACACCAAGCCCGGAGCAGCACGGCAAGCAGGCCCATCCATGCAGAGGAAGGGACATGGTGCTCTTCTGAGGTATGGTTCAATGGACTAATACTTGTCTTTAGTGCATGGAACGCTGCAAAAAGGGAAAAAGAGAGCACGTGGCACAGTGTGGCAAGCATGCTTAAAAACAAGAGCCTGTGCTAATCTAGCACTATTATTTGGATGGCTGTTTCTGTGATGGCATGCGTAGAAGCAGAGATTGGTGTCTGCTTTCGGGTGAACACATTTTGGTTAGTAAACCGGGGAATGTGTAACAGTATGCACTGCAGGGCATATAAGTATTCATCCCCTGAGCATATGTTGACTCATGGTAGTACATCACAGTACGAACTCGTGATTTTATATTCACTTTCGGCAAAGAAATAATGAACTAAGTTATTGTGTGTCGGGTTCAGTTTACGACAATAGCATGTTGTTACAACTGAGATATATGTATAATTACAGCTCAATCCATTTTACTTTCCACAGCTGTCTCCTCTTATATGTATGTGAGGGAAATCATTGACAAACTTTCAGGTAAATTGGTTATCCTGGTTGTTGATCATGTGACACAATGATTCGTGACACTAGTGCTGTATAGTTACTTTTGATGCACAGATTGAGATAAACTTTTAACAGATCTCTCTCTCTCTCTCTGTTTTCTCCCTTGTTTAGAATTGAAAAGCAGCAAAAGCCAGAAGAACCCATGGTGGTCTGCTGGTGTATGGAGTATGAAAGCCAATTTACACCAATCTCACTACTAATTATCACTTATAAATTTGGCGCACTGATATGAGCCACCAGACTAAAGAATGGAATTGCTCGAGGTCGAAAAAAATGCCCTTTTAGGGCTGTTCTGGTCCTGAAGAAGGCAGTGCATTTGGATATACCGCTGAAACCGGTCGACCTTATTGCTAAAGTGTAATATCCAAATGAATGTAGATACTGCTACATTATTTTAGGGTTAAAAACCAAATACAGGGATATGATAAATATTGATTTTGTATCAACCTTTATTTTTATCAGTCTTTCCTTCTGGGTAGACACATAAGGATGAATAAAAGAGGTTCCTTACTTTAGCAGTATAGGATGCTTTTTTAATTTCCACTGGTAGTTGTAGAGAGGGTGAGTTTCTCTTCTGTCCTGTCCCCCTTTTAGATCGGCAGGACATCAGCAAGACTTAAGGATAGGCACTTGTAGGCAGGTACAGTTGAGTTCTTCAGTGAGGGACGTGTATTTAGGGAGAAATAATTTCCTGGTGATTACCTCAATTGTGTGTTGTTGTTGGTTCCCCTCCTCTGTGCCCCTCTGTGTCCTACCTCCCCACTGTATATCTGTTCTGTTGTTACCTCTGAAAAGCGCTCCATTATGCATCTGTACTGTTGTGTATCTCTGTAAAGGTCGCCATTGCATTTTTCATTTTATCAGTATTAATTGTATATGGTATTAAATACATTTACAATATCTCTCCATAGCAAACAATTAATAACAAAGAGAAGAAAAAAACAAACTAAAATTAATTTTAAAACCACCATCATATTGTAGAAAAAAGACCTCGTAATCAAAAATACTCATTTGATGGGCTTAAAAAACAGGCAGATATAACAGTTAAAAGCAAAGATCAGCACACATTCATCATTACATCTCAAGATCATTATTCATAAATTTGATAGCATTAAGAAAATGTAAAAGTGAAAAAAGAACCGGATTTGAGTGACCAAACAATAAATACGACCATAAGATCTCATAATTAATAAAAATCTGGCTTATATATAAAATGTCTAACATGTATCAAACTTTTAAAATGCATCTTTGGACACTTTACCACGATAGGTTTGAGCGATTCAACACTTTCATCGTCTCCACGATTTCTACATTTAATCGTTTCATTCAGGAGCTTACCACATCTTACTTGTACCTCATTTGTGGGGAGTATATTCAGACAAAACCTCATAAAAATAGACCGTGCCCTTCCATCGTGGAACAAGCTTAGCTAGGAAGGAAGAATTCCGATCTTTTGATGCTCACACCCAAGATAAGCAAGCAAACTATATCCATTCAGGGTCTCAGTAGTCTGCAGCAAACAATGCTTTCTTGATATGCATTCGATTTCTAGGTAACTCCTCCAAAGGAAAGCCACATCTTACACAATCTTCGTACATACTGTAACTAGACGGACCATTGACTCATTTAACCATTTTTTTTTAAAGGTGACCCACATCTCCATAAAGAGAATCTTTTGACAGGTCAAAACATTTCCAAATTGGACTCAAATATTTCCACTTGAGTCTACATACAATAGAGTTCAGACCCAATTCATACCTAATAAAAGATATGGGTACACACTTTGGAAAATTAAAATCTTTCCTCCACACTATTGCCTCAAGAAATCCAGTTTATCTGCAACCCACATCTGCATTACCTTAAGGCCAATAAATAATTTCGGCACCACTTTCCCAACATAGAAGAGCACGAGAAGTCTTACAGAAAATGTACAATACTTTCTATTTATAAGGCGCATATATGCTCCCAAGTGCTCTGCCTTATTTATTAGGTAGTGTGAGACAGGCATGGTATCAAGAGAGACACAGACTCAAATGGGTTTGTTTGAAAACCTTTATTTACCAAGGTTCCTCGATTGGTGTAATGCCTGACTGGACCTAACTCTAAAGGGGTAATTCCCTTAACTGATGTTTCAAATGGACGTCATAGTTTAATAGTCCAAAATAAAAGTCAATCTGCGTCTAAACCAATGCTTGCCCTCACTCTGTACAAAATGTGATAGGAAGTCTTTTCATAGCAGGAAAAATAGTTGTTCACCAAAAAAGTGTAAAGCAGGGTTGGTTACAGGTGGTCTTCTCAATGTCTGTCATGATCCCAATCAGAGAGCACAGTTTCCTTTCAGGCATTCAACATAGGCAAGGAACATTACATCAGTTAGCGGGTCAGAAGTGGATATTAGCCTGGCATATATGGCATTAGCACCATTCACAGCATATGTTTCCATAGACTCTCATAGTGTCAACATTGGTCTCATACGCTAAACATGGCTGCCGCAAGATCCATTTGTGCCTTGCAGCACGTTCCATTCATATCGCAGAGGGAGCTACTTAAGCCCCGCCTCTGCAGGAACGCTTGCTTTGCGTCTGCTCCGCTGACAGCGAGTAACGCTACCAGTGTTTCTCCTCACATAACATGTCAAAGGAGAAAATATAAAGACATTAGCTTAACAGAAAAAGACAACAGAATATAATAGTTATAGAAAATACTTACCGAAGCAAAGTTATCTCTGAAGCAGTATCTTCCCTCAGCAGTGGTTCTTCGTTACTGCAGCAGCTCCTGTCAGACGTTTCTCTCACAGCGAGGCAAAGCTCACTCTAAAGTCATATTTCCTCCCAGAAAGGGATTCAACCCGATCCCGACAAAATAAAGGCACTGCAGGAGGCGCCGCATGCTGAAAACCGTGGCCCAAGTACAATCATTCCTGGGGCTGGCAAGTTATTGCACAAGATACAGTCCAGAATTTGCTACCACAAGTGCATCCCTGCGTGCGCTTACAAAGCAAGATGCCAAATTCGAGTGGGGACCAATACAACAGAGGAGTTTTGACACAATCCAGAAAGACATGGGCGCGCAGTGTGATATCCTATTTTGACCCCAACCTACAGATAGAATTGACTGTGGACGCCAGTCCGTAGGCCTGGGGGCAGTCCTTGCACAACATTGGAGAAGTGAACATGCAAAACAGAAAATAGTCTCCTATGGCAGCAGGAGTCTCACAGAAAACAGAGCAGAGGTATTCACAGGCCAAAAAGGAGTTGCTGGTAGTTGTCTGGGCAACAGAGCATTTTCATTTATTTATATTCGGTAAACCGTTCACGATAATAACGGACCATCAGGCACTTGTAACAATCTACAGCAAACCGACGGCACAAAGGCCGCCAAGAATCGCAAGATGAGGGCTACGCCTCAAAGAATACAAATTCACCATACTGCACAAACCAGGAAAAGATGAAAACCCAGTGGACTTCTTTTCACAACATCCATTCGCAGGAATAATAACCTCAAAAGACCGAACAGATGGTTATATATATTACATAATCCACCAGGCAATCCCGCCGGCCATTTTCATGAAGGACATTGCAAAACAAATGGCTGAAGATGCCACCCTCGCCCTGGTAACATCTTGCATCAACAATGGAAGATGGAAATCAGTGGAAGAGGCGATCTGAGGAAATCAAGCATTGGATGAAAAACTGTTCAAGACGTTGTCAAGGTCAAAAGACGAACTTTCCATATCACCATCGTCCCAGCTACTAAAAGGGGACGGAATAATCATGCCAGCTGTATTCCATCAACGAATAATAGGAATAGCACATGAAAGCCACCGTGAAATTGTGTCCACGAAATGAAGAAACTGTTCTCCGGCGTGTACAAGCTAGTAGAGGAGACACTGAAATCTTGCCATATCTGCAAAGCACTGTGTTCCCGGAACCTGTACACATGTCTGGACTCCCCAAAGGAATTTGGGAGGAGGTAGCAAAAGACTTCTTTGGGCCCCTCCGATCTGGAGAATATGTACTGGTAGCCCTAGATGAACACTCCAACTACCCGAAGATAGAAGTAGTACCCTTTACGGCAGCCACCACACTCATACCAGCATTAGACTGCATATTCTTGGCGTTTGGAGTGCCAAAAGGTGGTCAAATCTGACAATGGCCCAGCATTCACCAGCAAAGACTTTTGCGACTTTGCCAACTACCTCGGATCCCATCACTGCAAGGTCACACCAGTCTGGCCTCAAGCGAACGGAATAGTAGAACGTTTCGTGGCCAATGTCAAGAGGGCCGTTTGCATTGCAACGATCACGCATATACCTATTGAACAGGCACTTTGCCAACTCCTAAGGGATTACCGCAATACCCTGTATGACTTCACTGGAACATGCTCGGCAGAACTCATGTTCGAATGTCCAGTAAGGACGAGAATTGTCTTGAGGGCCAGGAAATGGAAGAGAACAAAAGAATGGCAGAAGCCAGGGTAAAGGATCATCGAGCGAAAGAGAAGATGAAAGAGTATACGGACAAAAGGAAAAGAGCATGAGCTGCAGAGCTGACATAGGAGAACAATTGCTGGTACGACAAACACAAACACACCTCGACCCGCCTATGCCCAACATTAGCAAGAAATGTAAGACTCCGCACTAGACTAGGCAAATCATATAAACCATATCCTGTATTATCACCACCTATCAACCCCACACTACACACAAATAAAGCCCCAACAAAAACACAGAAAGATTCTAGGAAATCCAAACTGACATCTAACTCGCCTGATACACACACCCCAGGTAACAGCCCCATAGCCATCCATGGAGCACTGATTAATGCTAGGTCCCTGGTAGCGCATGCAGTTGACATTGCTGACCTAATTGTAAAAGAAAATCTGGACTTCCTCGCCATCACCGAGACCTGGTTACATGCAGCAGCAGGCCCTTGCCTCCTTATTGCTACCCCAAACAACTACACTGTCCTCATATCAGACAGAGAATCGTCCAAAAGGGGGAGAGGATTCACCTTTATTGCTAAGGCCACCCTAGAACTCAGAACCATACCACACAACTACATTACATCATTCAAGCTATTCACAATGAAATTGCCTCTCAGCTCCTCAAGCACCATTACCGTGCATCTAATCTACAGACCACCTGGGCCTCTAGGATACTTTGCCGAAAAAATTAACACCCTACTATCAACAAACACAAAGCCCTCATCACAAATCCTTTTACTTGGCGACTCTAACCTAGGTTTCAATGACCTCAAAGACCAACCTGCACTGACTTTAGCTAATTCCCTGTCTGAACTAGGCTTCACGCAGAGAGCACTCTTCCCCAGGCATGAAAAAGGAATAATATTAGACTGGGTAGTAGACTACAACTGTGTACCGAATATATCTTCTATCGAACAGCAATCTTGGACTGACCACTTCCTACTGACTTTTATTTTACAAGATTGCATACTCCCCACCAAAAAGAATCCCATTGCTCCACCCATCCCAACAAGGAACAGAAAAAATGTAACAGTAGATAAGCTTATACCTCTCCTCCTCCCCCTGCTCAATCCTCTACCTGCCTCTCCCGATCCATCAGAATTAATGGACCTCTATAATGAAACCATTACCTCAGCAGTAGATGCTATTGCACCGTTAAAAATACGTAAAAGTAAACCAATAGCGCACTTCAACTCTTGGTACAATTCCTATCTAAAAAACCTAAGGAATGAAAAAAGGAAATGCGAAACTACATTTTTATCGGCCAAACGAGATACGTATAATGAAAGGATCGAGAAAGCCAGCTCTAGTACTAGAGAACTCTTTGCGATTCTAAGAGAACTCGAATCCCCCATCCCCCTTACAGAGAGCTGCTCCAAGGACCAAAACCGGTGCACTAAAATTCAAGATGCCCTAGCCAATAAAATCACCTTGCTTCAAAAGAAAATAACTGCCAAAAAACTCAATCTGACTACCCAAGAGAATACCCTGCCTCCACAAGGGAATATCTGTGAAAAAAATGTCACACTCCCTAAACTCTTCATCGTTTCAAATTTAGTTCAGTATCTACACCAGAAGTACAAAAAATCATAGCCTTGCTCAAACCATCCAATTGCCAAGGTGACGCTTGCCCAGCATCCATCATAAAGGAAGCAGCAAGTGTCCTTGCTCCCTTCATTACCTCACTAATCAATACTTCCTTCAGCACATGTGCTGTCGCTACCAACTTGAAGAACTCATGGGTACTGCCTCTACTAAAAGAGAACATCACTGGAACCGAATATACCCACTAATTTTAGACCTATCACGACAGTCGCCTTCTTATTAAAGATTATTGACAAAGTATCTTATAACCAGATACAAAAATACTTGGAGACCAACAAACTACTCGGACTTGGTCAATCTGGCTTTGGACCCAAACACGGCACAGAAACAGCCCTGATTGATCTAAAGATTCAGATTGACAACCTGAAAGATAAAGGGAAATCAGCCCTCTTGCTTATGTTGGATTTATCTGCCGCCTTTGATCTGGTTGATCACAAGTTTCTTTGCAAGCACCTTTCCACAGTGGCACATTTCTCAACAGAAGCAACAGCATTGATACAATCCTTCTTAAACAATAGGACTATGAGAGTCTTCTCTGCGTTTGCTGCAGCCGACCGTGTCCCTTTTTCGTGTGAATTTCCCCAAGGTTCATATTTATCACCTACCATGTACAATGTGTTTACCAAACCACTGTTTGATGATCTAGACAATCTGGGTGTCACCTATTATAATTACGGAGATGACACCCAGATCCTTATCCCCCTGACAGGCAACTACGATAAAGATTTAGCTTTACTAAACAAAATGTACCTCTTCATTCAGGCCTGGATGGCCACAGATGACCTTTGCCTGAATGATGAGAAGACCAAACTACTCCTCTTAGCAAATCCTAGTCACAATAAAAAACTGAGCGATCAATACCAAGCATTCAATATTGATGGAAACAATATTAAGGTCGCCAAAGAGACAAAAACTCTGGGGTTCTATCTTGACTCCTCCTTGAATATGCACAAACAGACCAATGCCTTAGCCTCGGCAACTGCATATACTTGTAAGCTCATCCATGCTTTTAAGCCCTTTCTCTCCGCAAACAGCTGTACCACGCTAGCTAGAGCACTAATATTATCCAAAATCGACTATTGCAATGCACTGTACCTAGGTGCAAGCAAATTTATCATGAAAAAACTCCAGATCTTGCAGAACAATGCAATCCGAACTGCATTAAGCATACATCGCAGACAACGCATCTCTGCCACGAGACGAGACATCGAGTGGCTCTCTATCAAAGAGAGAATACAACTGAAAACATTATCTCTGATCTTTAAATGTCTCAACAATCTAGCTCCCCAATACCTTGTTGAAAAATTCACCAAAAATAACCCAACCCGACTTACTAGATCTTCCAATTCAGGCCGCCTACAAGTGCCCAGGTATAAACTCAAAAAAGCTGGCGGCAGTATTTTCCCAGTTATGACCGCCCAACTGTGGAATTCCCTACCTGCAACAATAAGAGACAACCAGTCCTTCTTTACATTTAGAAAAGTTATGAAAAATTGAATAATTTCCAACAATGCTTCGTACTAGTCACAGCGTGAATCTCTGTATTATATTTCTGCACAATGTACACTACTGGAAATATCTAAATGCATACTTCTGACTTTTGCCTACCCATTGTATAAACCCTGCTCCTGTAATTACTGTAAATTGTATTCCCATGTCCTGTATATCTGTGGACTGCCCACTGTATATTTATTGTAAATTGTACTCCCATGTACTGTATTTCTTTGGACCGCCCACTGTATATTTTTTACTATGTGTAACTAAGCAACTGCATAACCCTGTAATTGCGCCCAGGTACCTCTGGGTTTGGTGCGCACTATATAAACAAACAAACAGGGATATGCCACCATTCGACCCACGACCCATGAAAGTCTCCCACATAAAGGGGCCCAGGGGCACAGTGGAAAGAGACGGATAGATCATAACCAGAAACAGCTCCTTCTTCAAAAAAGCAGGAGAGGACACACTGCAGCTAAATAGACAATGGAGTGAAGAAGAAGAATATGAAGAGAGACAAGGTGGATCATCAGGGTACTCTGCAGGAAGAGGAATCCGACAGAGATGAGCCCAGCCAGGAATGTGTATGTCCAGACGTAAATGAGGAGTTGCCCCGACAAGGAAGGCCACACTGCATGGTCAGGAGACCTTGATGATGGATTGAGGAAATGTGGTAGGACTGTATTTATTTTGGGGTGTGATGTAGGGTCGCGCAAACGTCACCCTGCTGGGACGTGTGGAGCAGTCACATGACCACAGTTACTGTGAATGCACACAGCTTGCAAATAAAGCACTTCCTGTTTAGCCAACAAGGTGTTTGGTCCTTCATTGCCGGCGCGCTGCTGCTTTGTCCCAGCACACCATTCCCGCGCCAGGAACCTCACACATTCAATAACAGCTGGTAAGCCCTGTGTTAGGGGATGGTTTACGCATCTAAATAATACGGTTTGATGTCTTTTCTGACTGCTAGTGGCTGATTTAAACTATACAGCCAAGCAAGATGCAGAATTACTGCAAGGTAATTAGCAACGCTACCACTGCTTGGTTGCATCATTGGGTGCAAAGTGGACAGTCTGACTTGCACATCCAAGCGAGAGGCTTTGCGACTGCTTGGATCCCAACAACGGTATCTTATTTTAAACAACGTGGTTGGATCTTTTTACCGACTGCTGGTGGCTTATATAAATCGCACAGCCACGTGGGACGCAGCACCAGTGAACAGCAAGGAGTAATGCCACGACAGCTTAGCTTTTCAACTGGCTGCCAAGTGGATGGTCTTACTCGCACACTTAAGCGAGAGGCTTCATTATTGCATCGCAATTAATAATGCCATTACATTTTACTGCAGCATCGGTCGTTTTTAATCTATGTAGGTTGTTTAATTATTCCACCATGTTATATATTGGGACATCCTATTTGATTGCAGATACAAGCGGATAGATCAAATATCAATCCCCTCTTTTAATTACTGCATGTTTTTGATTGCAGAATGGCAATACTATATTTTTCAGCTTATGCAAATTTGGTGCTTTGAATTGTTGGGATTGATGGGACTGCAATTCGACTTTTGAAATCAGAAGCAATTTATGAAGCGGGGTGGACTGGCGTATAGGGAACTCTGGAGATTTCCCGGTAGGCCTCTGCACCCTGGCCTCTTGTGTGGTATTTCCAAATGTTCCCATAGGGAAAGGGTTGGGCTTGCTGAAAATGTGTAATATAGGGCCACTTTGAAAATTATTTCCAGGGCCTCTTTTCGTTCCCAGTCCACCCCTAGAAGGAAGGTGAGCGTATTATTTATGTCTCCACCTTAATTGTTTGTCATTTTCTTGTTACTTTGCAACCCAGTATTTATGCAACAGAGACAATTGTCAGTTTTAAAAAAAAATGTAACATTTCTTTTATTGATTTTTGAGGTTACAAGAGCAACAAAATGTCAGATCATTACTTTATACCATATCAACATTCACTCTTGTAAGGTAGGCTCTAATTACAGGGGTACCCCTTAATTATACAGGTATCCCTAATCATGCTCACACCAGATTAAAGTTTACCCCTCTAGGGAATTAAGGCCAAGAGTCTATCTTGCAAGGATAACAAATGTATTCTTTACAGAGATGAGGATAGGAGCAAAGAACTCTGCTGCCTGAACAGTGTCCCTCAACCGTCCCATTCTCCTGCAAACTGGAGCCAGACAGGAGCTTATATATTTCTTGACTAGGTCACTGGATACCGTCATGGCTCCATCCAAAACTGTCCTTCTTCCCTACAAGGGATGCTGCAGTCTTCCTTCCTTCATGGTCTAATTTTCGTTTACGATATACTACTTAACAATTTGCTAGCCTATGCAAGAATATACTGTAGCTCATGTTTTTCATAATTTTGCTACATCATGAACATTTATATGTAAAAACATTTCCCCGTCATGCTCTCCATATTGCAGCCATTCGACTGATATTTTTATCTGGTCTTATATGATATGATATGATATGGCATTTGTAACGCGCCTATACACAAGTGTTTCAAGGCGCGACGAGGCAGGGAGGGGGGAACAAGGGGAGACAGACAACGATCCTTCTAGGCCAGGTGTCATTCAGATCGCGCAAGTGCATGGGTAGGGGGGACGGACAAAGTGCAAGGGGGAAGGGAGAGGGGAAAGTGCAGTACAGGGTTAGTAATGAACAAGATAAATAATAAGGGCCAGCTGGTGGCAAGTGCAAGATAAGTACAGACAAGTGCTGGGAAGGGGGGCTGTACGGATACAGAGACAGTCCCGCAGTGCAGGGGTTGCAAGGAAGGCAGTGCAGAGGAGAGTGGCTGGGCCAAGGACCGAGATTGGTGAGTGGCCCAGTTGCTGATTCAGTACAGTTTCAGTGATTTAGCAGGGGAGAGGGGGAGAGAAAGCAGAAGCAAAGAGGAAGGTTTTGAGGTGCTTCCGGAACCGGAGATGGTTCTCCTCAAGTTTCAGGGAGGCAGGAAGGCTGTTCCAGAGGGAGGCTCCTGCTGCGGAGAGAGATCTCCCCCCAACTCGAAACCTTGTTTTCCATAATTCTGCATTGTGTGCATGAGCCTTAGCCTGCCTGGGCTCTCTGACAGACAGCAACCAGCTGCTGAGTTACATGCTGGCCTGCCAGAGCTAACGAACACCACAGCAATGCCTGTAGTCTATTTTTAGCGCAGGCCACATTCCTTTTGGCAGACAACCTGCTTCCACCGTGCTTTTTAACACCAATGCATTCAGCTAATAGTTATTTGTGCCTTATATTTAAATAATAACTGCCTTCTTTGAATGCTCCTCCTCCCACCTGCTCTCTTGTAGAGCTTAGAAACAGTCAACAGAAGTCTTGCCTAATTCTAAAGCACTTAGGAATGAAGGAAGGCGCTAGCTCCTTCCCAACATTCCCCCCTTTCTTTACTTCTACATTAACAAACTGATCCCCACCCGACATATCTGCAAACCCAGAAATATTAGTCTGAGTTTTGCGGTTTATTGTATGGCAAGGTGTTTTAGATCCCCCAATTGATACCATCATCTTTGCACTAAAAGGGACTACATGAACACAACATCGGAGACCCAGTTGGCACGTGCAGAAGAGGACCAAGAAGAATACGATAACAGGAACCAGTATTTTTACTGCTGCCCCCAGCTATGATGGGACCCAATCAAAGGCAAGCGATAGCCAATCCGTGTTCTGAGCTCCACCTTCTTTCTTCATTTGAACACCTAGATTGTGCACCGCCTCAATGACGTGGGATAGTGACCCATTCTCTGCATTCTCTGGGGTAAAAAAGTGCAGCAGCTTCTTGTACCCAATGAGCCAAAAAAGATGAAAAAAAGTCTCTGCTGAGCTGAAAAGTTCATACTCATCAGGTATTCCTCTGAGCAGTGCGGAAGAGTCTTTTGAGACACAATTTGATCTCTTCTTTCTTCCCCGCGGTGGAAATCGTCCTTTTTCTGGCAGCATACCAAATTCTTGTGTGATTTGCAAGTTTCGTTCTGTTTCTTTAGGTGCTAAAGTGTCTGTTGGCACCTCGACAAGCATTTCTTCTTCCATCAGGTGTTCTTCCAGGATTACTAGTAGCACTAAGTGCAGGGTAGCCAATGAACACTTGCCCCTCCATGAGGGTGGTAGGTGCAAGTAGGCTTGTTGGCCACAAACCCATTAGTAATCCATCACTGCTGCTGTACCTTTCGTCATATCAGGGATCACAAGAGTGTGGTTGCACTATGTGTTTGCGCCAACAGGAACTGTTCCTTCATTGCTAAAACAAAATTCATACTATGTCTATATGTATTTGCACCGGCTTCTCCATTATTGCAATTCATGTCAGCCTTGTCATGTATTGGGACCATGTTTGCGCATCCATAGTTTCTATTTGGGCTATTGCTTCTCTGTTGTACTCGATCAGTCCCTCTGCCGGGCATGTCACTGTGGCGCTCTGCCATTTGTCGTGTCCATTAGAGTAACCTCCCAAGGAAAAATATGGTACTTGTAGACACTGGCAGTATTTTGTTTTGCAATTGCATAATGCTGGGTCTAGATCAATGCTCCTCATCTGCACGCTGTGTGCCTGGAATGTTCCCTTTATTTTACATATTGCAAGATGTACCAGGAATTGTGCCTCTGTAATTGGGACTGGATGTGGAACTAAAACCTTAAGAGCCCCTGATGCGTGCAGCACAAGTGCACACATGTAACAGCGTTCATTTATTACATTCCTTCCTGCAGTGCGCATATCGGAGTACCAGCTATTCAATGTTTCTAAATGCTGGATGTCAGAAATTAAGTCAAAGCCCAACCCCTTATATAAATCATACGTCATTCGTACATCCCGTTTCATTCGTCTAGAAAACTTGTAGGGTTGGCTGACAAAAAGTGAGCCATTTTGTATTTCCTTTTTTTATATATTCATATTATTTTCCAACTGCCCTCCAACCCTTTATATGGCCACCTCATATAACAGACATACCTTCATCTACTCCAACAACCACGACCAGTGTCATACAAAACAATATAATACTTAAAATATATAATGCATAATTCCTAGAACAAATTACTTTTATGTTAATCTTATCCCTACATAACAGAGAGGTTTGAACATGTCAGTCAGGCATTCTTGCTTATTTCTGGAGAGGAGCAAAAAGGCCATCAAGAAAGAGAGAAAGACAGAGAGAGAGAAAGAGGGAGCGAGAAAGAGGGAGAGAAAGAGGGAGAGAGAGAGAAAGAGAAAGAGAGATAGAGGGAGGAGAGGGAGTAGAGGGAGAAAGATGGAGAAAGAGACCCTTTTCCCACCAGGGCTGACCGCGTTCTGGACCTCCAAAAATTGAAAAATATCAAAACAAAAATTTGGAAATAAGATAAAAAATAAAAGAACAATAAAAAAAGAAAAAAGAAAAGAAAGCAAGCATGTACCACTGCACACCACCCTGGCATGGACCCTTTAAAAAAAAAGAAAAAAAATCTTCTTTGGCTATGTCCTCACTTTGTTGATTGAACTTTGCCTTGTCTCAGATGCTCTTTGGACATCAGAGAGATGCACCCAATATTTTAACTCTTTCACACGGACGGTGAGAGGAGTACAGAAGACCACCTCATAAGGCCCTTGAAACCTGGGGCTGATCAGTTCCCCAGGTAATAATGGTCAGTTGTAATATGGGCAATGCTGTGTATGGAACGGTAGTCTCGCTTTCTTATCCGATGCTAGTATCCGGACCGCAGCACTGGCTGCAGAAGGGCCATCCAGGCTGATCCTAACAAGCACTGGATCCTTGCTCTATCGAGGAAGCATACTCCTGCTACGTTTGCAAGACGCCTGCAGAATTTCACTATTTTGCTTTATCTCTTTGTTATTTGCTGATCCAGACTGCGTGGTGCCCCTAAGATGGCCGCCGCTTGTAGAGGGTGATGATCGCCTAGCAACCTACAGCGAAGTCCATTGGTCCGCTGCAGCATATCCTTTGCATGGCTCCACCAGAAGGCGTGAGCCGGCTCCCCAGTTAAGGCACCCTTTTAAGGCACGCAGCCTGTCTGTGCCTTTGTTTCTACAGCTGATTGCCGAATTGGCAGGAGCACATCCCTCGCCGCATCACAGCTGAGCTGATTCAACGCTAGTATCCGGACCGCAGCACCAGTCGCAGAAGGGCCATCCAGGCTGCTCCTAACAAGGACAGGAGTCCTGCTCTATCGAAGGAGCATTTCCTGCTATGTCTGCAAGCCACCTGCAGAATTCCACTATTTTCCTTTATCTCTTTGTTATTCGCCGATCCAGACCGCATGGTGCCCATAAGATGGCGGTTGCTTGTTGATGTTGACGGTCGCCTAGCAACCTACAGCTTGGTGCCGCTGGAAGGCGTAAGCCGGCTACCCAGTCAAGGCACCCTTTTAAGGCATGCAGTCTGTCTGTGCATCTCTGTTGCCGTAGGGCCGTGGGCCTATCCACTATGCCCAAATCCTAAAAACACCTGGCGTGAGGTAAGAAGCCATCTAGACTTTCTACTTCCGAAATTATGATTTTACTTCTTGCCATTGCTAAACGATACTGCTCCATACTCACCGTCCTACCTCCCCGTTGAGTGAGCATCTACTGACTCCCACTAAGTGCTAATTAACGTCACCTTCAGCGCCTGGCCTATATCGAAGCTAAATAGTAACCGTCGAGCTCTACTCGATCCTGCACAGCGCCTTGTCCACAGGCGTAATCCACCTGCCTAGGCTGCGAGCTCGGCACCTCGATCCTGGAAATAAAATCTATCCAAAACAAAGAGAAATTCACAAAAGAATCCACTATCTATAAATCAACCATCTTGGAGACAAAAAGGAGAATTACAACATCAGAATTTCTAATTCCAAATATAGCACCAAGGAGCTCTTTTCCATCCTTAAAGAAATAGAATCTCCTATCTCACCCCTTGACTCCTGCAAGAAAGACACCTTATGGTGCACCAACATCCAAAAAGCCTTGCTCAACAAAATGTCTCTACTTCAATCCACAATTGAACCACTGCCAACCCTAACATCCACAACATGAAACAGAACAATCTGAACCCCCAATCCGCCACACCTACCACCCAAAACAAAGCTTTTGAATTCTCCCCGGTCACTCCAGCAGAGGTTGAATCTATAATTAAAAGCCTCAAAGCATCCATATGCCAGGGAGACTCCTGCCCAGCATCCATCATAAAAGAAGGAGCCAAAGATTGTGTCCCTTATATTTCCTCCTTCATAAATGCCTCCTTCGCCTCATGTACAGTACCTAAAAACTTAAAAGATGCCTGGGTTATGACATTAAGAAACCCAACCTAGACCCGAACATACCAACTAATTACAGGCCCATAACCACTTAGCCTTTCCTACTAAAAATCTTAGACAAGGCGGCATGTATACAAATCCAGAATCATCTTGAGTCCAACAATCTCCTAGGCCTAAAACAATCGGGATTCAGAACAAGACACGGGACAGAAACAGCCCTCTTGGATCTGAAAATCCAAATGGATGAAGCAAGAGATTCTGGCAAGCCTGCTCTTCTCCTCTTACTAGATCTTTCGGCTGCGTTCGATCTAGTTGACCACAGCATCCTTATCAATCACCTCAACACAGCCACATCATTCTCCAGTAAGGCTGCAGCTTGGGTCAACTCCTTCCTAGTGGACAGATCCATGAGGGTCTTCTCCTCCTCTGCCTCAGCCCACAGCTCTGACCCATCTCCCATCACATGCGGAGTCACACAAGGATCTTGCGTCTCCCCCACCCTTTACAACAACTTTACTAAGATCTTGTTCGACTACCTAGATGATCAAAGCATCTCATACACAAATTATGCGGATGACACGCAAATACTGATCACCTTTTCAGCTAGCTACCATGCCGACTCCTCTCTCCTAAATGACATATATAGCAAAATACAAGCTTACATGGCCAACCATGGCCTTTGTCTCAATGATGACAAAACAGAGATCCTTCTCATTGGCTCCAAATTAAGACTTAACCAGCTAGGCCCGAAATATTCCTCATTCACAATTGATGGCAACCATATCAAAGTTGACAAAGAGTCAAAGACCTTAGGCTTCTACCTAGACTCGGCACTAGCTCTCCAAAAACAAATCAATGCCACCTCATCCTCTATGGCCTACACAACTAAACTAATAAATGCCTGTAGACCCTTCCTGAACACCGACAGCTGTCTTACGCTGGCAAGAACCCTCATAATGTCCAAGCAGGACTATTACAATATTCTCTATCTAGGTACCAGTCAGAGACATTTGCATAAGCTACAAGTAACGCAAAATAATGCTCTGCGAGCAGCCCTTAACATTCCTTGATCTAATTACATTACGCAAACTCGTCGCAATGCCAATTGGCTCCCCATCCAAGACAAGATCACCTTCAGAACGCTCATGATCACACACAAGTGCGTCAATAACTCAGCTCCCAAGTACCTCATGAATAAATTTGCTAGAAAAGAATCCTCCAGACTGCTTAAACATTCATAAATTCAAACTCACTAAAGCCGAGGGTTCCAGCTTCCCAGTGCTTGCAGCGAAGACTTGGAATAAGCTCCCACCAGAATTTAGGACTGACCCGGTATTCTTCTCTTTTCGGAACAAAATAAAAACCTGGCTCCTCTCATTCTCAAGCTGATCTTTTTACCTCCCCGTACCTTTGATCCTCTAACCTGCGACCTCTTGACACAATCACTGACTAACTGTTCAGCTGAATGTCCTCCGCTTTAGCTCAATCTGCTCAGGCACTTGGATAATCTGCGCATTTGTACATGCCTGTATATTATACTGTATATTCTATGTTATTTTATTTACTGCAATCCACTGTACATTTTTGTAATGTTTCTGCATCTACCTCTGTATATTAATGTTTCACATTCTGCATATTGTAACTATGTACTCAAGAAATGCGCCCATTTACCATTGGGTTTGGCGCACTATATAAGCAAATAAAACAAACAAACAAAACAAATACAGGGGTGGTCACTATTTCTCCCCTTTTACAGCACCCCACTAACGCCCTCTGTGCCTCCGTCCCGTCTCCTGGTACATTATTGATGACCCATCAACATATAGTAGGTTTCCTTCTGTCAATGCATGAGCTGTTCATCAGAGTGGGAAAATAAATAAAACCCATGTATATAATCCAGAGTTGCTAAAACAGGGGCCGTGCAAATAACTTCTTTTAAGTCCTCAAATTGTCTATTCAGTTTGTCAGTCCATTCCAATTTACTTTTAAGTAAATTGAAATGGACAGATCCTTCCATGTGAGCGGCCTTGTGTAGACTGCGTAGCCTAGGATCCATGCCCTACAACAATTACATAAGCCCACAAACTGCTGCATATCTGACATTACTGGGTCTAGGGGTAGTGTGTACTGCCACCGCCGTATCTGGTAATATTTTTTCCCCGTTTGTAAACATGAGTTGTCCCAAGTATAGTACCTCCTGTTGGCAGTATTGTAGCTTCTTTTTATCTGACGTATACCCTTTGTGAGCCAGCAATTGCAATAATGCAACAGAATCCCTCCTGCATTGATGTTCATTTTCACTACACACCAAACAATCATCCACATACTGGATGATTGTGCTGGGCACCTGACTTCAATGTTCTCTGTACTGGGGTCACATCTCTCAGTAACCTAACATCATGTGGATTAATAGTCCATAATTGTGCTGGCACATATCACATGTCAGCCTCAAAAAATAAAAACGGGGTCACCACTGCCATCAGGGGGAACTGTACCTTCCTATACTGCACCATGATCTCACAGGGGATGCAGAATTCCAAAATAATCTCCCCATTTTTCTCACTGTCCTCAAATAATTAATCAGTCATTTCCTTTAATTGTACATTCGGATCTATACATAATACTGGGTGCCACTCGCACCCGTCTTGGTCTGTTCCAGTCAGCACTACTCTTTTGTCTGACACTACTAGTCCTTACAAATTTAATGAAAATATTGTCCCTTCCACCATCTCGGATGGCACCATGGGTCAGAAAACAAAATCTGTGGGCACTCGCCAACATTTTGTCGCAATTTGAGGCACTGCTTTTGCGAATACCCTAATACCATGGAAAATATGTCTGGGACCACAGGAACACCATGGACTACTGACTCCCTTGCCATTGCATTGATTATTACCATTGCCCGAACTACGCACATTCCTGGAGTGGAACACACTACCCTTTGATCTGTGAATGATATAGTTATATTTAGTTTACTGAGCAGATCCCTACCCAACAAGTTCATAGGGGAACTCTCTGAATATATCAAGGAGGCTTGTAATACCTTCCCTTCCACTTTTATATCCAGCTCCTCAGTGTATGGAACTGTAGAACTAGCCCAAGAGAGCCCCTGCGTGTCAAGAATTTTACCTGATAATAGAAAGTTCCCCTCCATAATGCATGATTTCATTGCGCCTGAATCTACCATAAATATAAATTGCTTGTTTCCCATTTCCGCCTCCACCAAGAGCTCCTCTTCAGGGTGTGCGGTTGTCAATAGGATTGGACATGCAAGTGCTCTCTGTGGGCTGTCCTAATCAGAATATGTATTTGTCCCGGGGGAATGAAAAAGGGCCGCCCCCTGCCATTGTAACTCCTTGGAATGGGGCGCCTGTTCCCCCTGCCATCCTGTTGAACTGTGTTCCCTTACCCTGCTGTGGTTGTTGCCCACGTTGCCCCTGCCTATCAGCCCCATAAGGGAACTGATTTTTACCCCCTCACCCAAATTGGTGTTCCTTGAGGCCCTTGGAATCCCTGCCCTGGAGGTGATGGCCCATAATTAAATCCCTTCCCAGGCCTGTTCCCGCATTCCCTTGCAAAATGCCCCCATCTCCTGTAATACCATCACTGTGATGTTCCCAATCATTGTCCCTGAGGCCCTATCCCCCCCAAAGCCTCCTGCTCTTGCTCCTCAAAATCCTCCTTTTCCCCTTGGTGCTCCTTCATACTGCCACTGTGGGTTGGGGTGCTTTCCCCCCATCCCATTGTCCCCGTCTGTCATCTCCTGTCCTTTCCCCCTGAGCCGATGCCGTCACTGGTGGTTGGACGAGAACCTTATTTAGATTCTTTTCCACTAGTTTTGCCTTCTCCGTTTGCCGCTTCTGGGCTGTCTCCCTGTCCCGCTCCTTGATGCTCCTACAATGGTGGACGATTATACTTTGTATCTTCGCCCATTTCAATTCCCACAATTGTATCTAGTGCCTTCTGGACCTCTTTTGGTAATCCCCTCTTTACGATAAAATAGAAAAATGGTACCAAAAGATCCCATTGCCCTCCTGTCTCACCACTCCACATTTCTTGCAACTTAAGAATAAACTTAACTGGGTCCTCATCATCACCCATTGTATATTACATAAAGAATGTAAGTCAGTGGTATCTGGGTACATCCTTTCGTAGGGCATGCCATACCCTTGCCCGTACCTCATTAAAGGCTGACCATCATGTTCATTATCTGCAAGACTTATCCCAGAGTAACCAGCCCTTGTCCATATGTCCTCAGCCTGGTCCCCAACTATGGTGACCAGTAAACTCTTAAGGTCTGCTAGTGCTAAGGCTACCACTGCTGTCTGTAACGCTCACCTTGGCATGCGGGGGTATCCGGAACCTCTGTGAGACACCGCTTTCCGCTTTCCGGGTTACATTTTCTGGGATGATTAGTCTGTGGGAACAAGGATGAAAGAAATAATGAGATGAGGAAGATCCTTAACAGCTCCCTGCACATTACTCCTGCCCCTCCCTGCCACTATTAACACCCACCCTTTGAGTGTGTATATGCTCACCATATATATATATATATATATATATATATATATATATATATATATATATATATATATATATATATATATATATATATATATAGAGAGAGAGAGAGAGAGAAAGAAGGCTCTCCGTCCTGCTTTTGTCTATACTCAGCAGTTACTTCACTGACTCCCTTGAAGCCCAGACCTGCTGCGGCTTGACGCGTCTCTGTGGAGATGATCCCAAGTGGTTAGGGTAATTATAGAACAGTTCTTAATTCTCTGCTCCCAAATGTTGTGAGTCCTTGCCTCAATGTCTTTACTTGTTATTGGCGTAACGTGCCTTCATATATGTTGTGATTCCTTGTCTCAATGTCTTTCCTTGTTTCTTCTCAGGTTGTCACGGAGCGGATGGATTGGATGAACGAAAAGCCGGGGCGGAGCGGCTGCGTAGTGAAGAAGCTGCCGATAATTAAGTATGGAACTACTCGAAGCCGTGCGTGCCTGGTGAAAAGGAGGGGCCGCCGGCGCTGCAGAGCCGTTAGCTGGTAAGAATGGAACTGCTGAAGCCGCGCGGGCCCAATGAAGAGGAGGAGCCACCGGCACTGCGGACCCGTTAGCTGGTAAGTATGGAACTGCTGAAGCTTCGCGGGCCCAATTAAGAGGCAGGGCCGCCGGCGCTGCGGAGACGATCGCTGGTAAGTATGGAACTGATGAAGCCGCGCGGGCCCAATGAAGAGCAGGGGCCGCCGGTGCTGCGGAGCCGATCGCTGGTAAGTATGGAACTGCTGAAGCCGCACAGGCCCAATGAAGAGGAGGGGCCACCGGCGCTGCGGTGCTGAAAACAGGTAAGTATTGCTGTAGGGAAACTCCATTCGCTGAAGATCAGGCTCCGGAACTGCAGTGAGCGTCTGCTGCTCGAGACAGATGAAACGCAAAGCTTGGATTCCTGCTTGGGTGTGTCTTATATAGCCAGCCACACCCAAGTCCGATAACAACTAGTCTGTTGCTTCTGGTGCCCTGGCAACTCACTTCCCCCTCCATAACGAGCTATATACATATGTTTATGGGCAGAGCTGGTTCCAGGTGTGCCATGCCCTGGTCCAACTGAGTCTTTTCTTGTGTCTGGTGAAATTATTTGGTGCAGACCTATAAGAGTGTCCATCCAGTGTGTATGAATGAGCTACTAACTTGGTGGGAGCGGGATCATTTTAGGTGGGGGTCGTGACATGTTTGTTTTTCAAATTCATAGATCCATTTACTAGCTCTGGCTATAAGCTGGGAGAAAGCTTTAATCACATTATTTGGGTCTATTTGAGGCCATGGCACATACTGCATTATCCCTACCCCTATATGTATAAGAGGCATCTGCATATCTATTTTGTCTTTTACCCCTTTTTTCTTCTGATTGTATACTACCACAATTAAATCTGGTCTATTTATTGGTCTGTCCCTCCTCACTGCCTCTTGTGGCAGGGACAGGTTGCTTGCCACCTCTTCTCCTTGATCTCCTTCTTGCCCTGCCTCTTGATTATTTCTACCACCTTGATCTTCCCATCCATTTTCCCTTGCTTGTTCTACTTCTTGTCCCAGGACCTTCCATACCCACTGCCCATCATCTTTTTCAACATTTCTTATTGCCCCAGGGTTGAATCTAATCTAATCAAAAAATCTCCTGACTTACAATCCCCTATTTTCTGCACTGGTACCCTTATTTCTGGTGATACTTCTTCAGGTTCTTGTAACCTGACTAACCTTTCCTGCAATGCTCTTAACTCATTGTCAACTCAACTCATTAAGAGGCATCAACATCCTTTTCATAACAGAAACTTGGCTAGATGACAACTACAAGATCACCCTCAATAACTGCCTGCCCGATACCTTCAAGTGCATCCAAGTAAACAGGAAAACCAAAAGAGGTGGTGGACTAGCAATCATTCATAACGAACACCTGGAAATTAAAGCGCAAGATCCATTAAACATCAACAAATGTGAATCCCTAATCAAAGGTCTATCAACTGATCCCAAAACAAACCTGAAAGTCATACTGATATACATACTACCAACGTACGATGCAGCTTTCATAGACAACTTCATAGAAGCAATCACCAACCTGGCCATCAGACGTAACCAACTGATTATCCTCAGAGACTTCAACATCTGGTTCCATGAAGAAACCACAACCTCACCAAAATCACTTACCGGCCAACTAACAACAATGGAACTACATCAGCTGGTCAAAGGAGCAACCCACATGGCAGGACATACACTAGATGCAATCTTCTCCAACAGAAAACTAATTACCACAGCACCACCAATTCAGATCCTGTGGAGCGACCACCTCATCATCCCATTCGTAAGCACATTGCCCTCCCCAATTTCCAAGAAACAAGAAAAACTACCAACCAACATGAAAAGAAACTAGAGAACCATAAAAAACTCCAACTTTACGGAACAGCTGGAGATCACCAAACCACAAACAACGACCACGAGCAAAGCTGACCTAGATACTAAAAAAGATAAACTTCACAACTGGATCCCCACAACAATCGACGAGATTGCAAAAGAAAAACCTTTCAAGCCATCCCGCAAAAGAGCAATAGCAAAATGGTTCACCCCACTACTAGGCACCATGAAAAGGAAAAAACAAAAACCAGAACTAGAATGGAGGATCAATAAAGACTGCGGAAAAAACTCAAACTTCTACAACATACCCGCTCATACAAAAAGGAATTACTAAAAGCAACAATAAAATATTACGACAACAGAATCCTCAAAGCACCAAACACCCAAAAAGAACTGTTTAAAATCATAAACAAAATTAAAAAAACACCTGGCTGCAACAACACTCCAATACCATTGAAGAAATTATGCAATGACCTCGCAGACCACTTCAAAAATAAATTCATGACTGTTAGGGAGAATTCTCTTATAAGGCTAATTTCCCAAACCTAGTGAGTTCTCCAGCAGCTTTGCTGGATTTTTGGGGTTTGTTTTTTTCTCCTGCTAAGAGTGAGACTCTTTTCCTCCCACTCTTAGGCATGATTTGAGGTATGTCTTTGACTTTTTGTGTGCTTATGGGCTATGTTTTTTTTACTCCATAGGGTATCATCTGTGTTTGTGTATGTGTTACGCAGCACCCTCAGTGCAGTAACAGAGGGGTGTCATAGTGACCCCCGAACATAGACTCCATACCCTGGGACTGACTACTGTCTCCCAGGGCATGTAAAGTCACCATTGACTTTACTAGTCCAAAATTGTGAACAGAACCAGTACAAACCATCATATTGTGGAAGTACTGGAAGGGGTTAATTTGATTGCCCCTGGGTCTGTTTCCAAGGGGGCACTGTCCAGTCCTCCCTTGTCAAGTTTCTGGTTGGTGGCAGTGGTTACCACGAAAAATATTCCACCGGAATATTTCCTATGGGATTTTTCCCATTGATTTTAAACACATCACTTTTTGGTGCAATGTTAAAGATACCGCTGGTTTAATTATTTAATATTAAATCACTGGTTGGGTCTTTTTGCCAGAACTCTTTTCTAAAATGGCGTTCGTGTCTGTCTCTGTAACTCCAACCAAGGTCGGGCCCTTTGTTCCACTTTTTGGCGGGCTTCTCCGCAGAAGCCCTCCAACTGGTGCCACTCTGTCTGTGTTCCACAGGATGTGTGGGTGGGGGAATGGGCACCCTGGACTGCGTTGCCTTAGCAACTCAAGTCGCACTCTGTTCTGAATAGCCCAGTGGTGAGCCGCCCGGCTCACCACTTAGCATGTATGAGTGACAGCTAGGCTGTTGAATGGGGGTTTTTCTGCATAAAAGCAGGTCTTTTGGGACTGGAACTTCAGAAGTCACCACAGGACCTAAGAAATCCAAAGAGGTGAGAAGCTGAACCATCTGCAATGACGACACCACCGGTGGAGCCCTGCTGCAACAACCTCACCACTTTCCCGACGACAAGAGAAGATCTTCTGCTGAAAGAGTCTTCTTCCTCTGAGCTGGTGGGATCAACCAGTTTGCCAGTTTCACCTTCCAGGACGTCTCTTGGTCGAATCGCCCGTGCCAAGCACCCCGGCAGCCGGATAGCCAAGCTTCACCACTGTGACTGCGAATAAAAGGAACGCACCTTTTAACCGACGAACTCCGCGGCTGGTCTCTTCCCTGGGCAGTGCAAAGACTCCAAGTTTCCTCCTCGACGAGATCCTCTCTTCCCCTGGTCGAAACCACGAACTGCACCCGCTGCCAGGAACAACTGCCACCGCTAGAGCTTCCTCAACTTTAAAGGTACTGTTTCCACCTGGCCACCCTTTCTACGGTTTGCTAAAGGTGACCCTTAAATCCTTTGCTTTCCAACTGGGTTGGCCCCAGACCTTCTAACTTTACCTTCTGAATCAACCCAACCTCTTTTGAACATTTCTACAAAGACTTGAATGCATTTCTCAACTGTGTGATCTTGGGCACATTTCACCTTGCTCCATTTAAAGTGGGCCTGGCCTATGAACTTTGGCTCTACATAGACTCTGCCTTCTTTAACTTGTTTTGGTCTTTTAAAAGTGTTGGGAACTGTTTTATTTTTATGACCTGCCTTTTTCTCTCCCTTTTACTTAATTATTGGAGTGCCATCTAAGTTACGCGCTCACCTCTGTTTTGACAAAAAGTGGTGTTTTGACTTAGACTTGTCTAATAATTCTTAAGGGACGTGTGTATAGTTTTCTGATTGTGTTTTGAACTTGCTTTGATTAATAGTGCTGGTGTATTTTCTAAAGTGTGTGTTTAATAAATAAATATATACTTTTGATACAAAGCTCTGGTCAGTGTTTGCTTGCTCTACTGTGTTTTTAGCCCTATTGTGTATCCTCTGTATACTGCCTAACTCTTCTTGAGAGAAGTCTGACTGCTCAGTCACAGCTACCAGGTAAATCTGGGTGGTACAGACTGCTACCAATTGGGTAAACTGCTTACTCCTGTAGTCTTAATCTTTTTGCAGTGTTCCCCAGGGGAACTGCACAGGATTCTGCCTAACAATGACTATCCAACAGACCATACAAAACAGACCATGTAACTACTACACTGAAGACACTGACTGATGCAAGGAACGCCAGAACAAACTCTGAAACTTCCCACACATATCAGTGGAGGCTTTCATCAAACTCGTAAACCAAACCAACAAATCTGTCTCCCCGCGGATCCCAGCCCCCTGACATCTACAAAAGGAACACCAATGGAATACTACAGGAACATCCTCAACCAATCAATCTCAACAGGAAGAGTGCCTCAAGCCTTCAAACAGTATACATCAAACCACTCATTAAGGACACAACAGGAAACGTAGACAACCTCTCCAACTACAGACCCATCTCCAACATCTCCTACCCAGCTAAACTCCTGGAATCGCACATATACAGAACAACCCAAGACTTCATAGAAGAACATCACCTATTAAACCAGGCACAAGTAGGCTTCAGACCAATGAGAGGAACAGAAACTGCACTTATTTCAATCTGGGATGACCTAAAGGCGAACGCAGACACAAACAGCACTGCTCTGATACTTCTAGACCTCTCTGCAGCATTCGACACAGTCAACCACAACATCCTTATCATGAGACTGGAAGAATTCGGAATCACTGACACCGCCTTACTTTGGGTCAGATCCTTCCTAACTAATAGAACAGAAACAATATGGATGAAACCTTACAAATCAAGCCCTTGAGAATCATCATGCAGAGTCCCACAAGGATCATCCTTCTCGCCACTTCTATTCAACATCTACCTGTCACAGCTAATTAACATAATCGAAAGACATGGCCTCACCTGCTACAACTACACTGACGACACACAAATCTACAAAATACAAGACTTACACGAAGACAACGCAACACTAGAGAACTGCCTTCATGAAATATACAACTGGATGAACTTAAACTACCTCAAACTCAACCCAGGCAAAACAGAAATAATGATCATCACAAAAAACGTAGAAGACAACCTCTACATCCCATGGCCAACTGAACTTGGTGTAACCCCATCATCAACTGTAAAAAACCCAAGATCTCACTCTAGAGCCACAAGTAAATGCCGTAACCAAGAAATCCTTCTTTCTCCTGCGATCGGTTAAAAGGATCCTACCATTCCTCTCGTTCACCAATAAAACAACTGCCGTCATCGCCCTTATAATGTCCGGACTAGACTACGCCAACAGCCTATATCTAGGCCTGCCTGAACGACTCCTAAATAAACGCCAACACATACAATATGTGGTGGTCAGATTACTCCTTAAACTACCTCAAAGAGAACACATCACACCAGCGCTGAAAACGCTACACTGGCTAACCATCAAACAGCGAATCAAGTTCAAATCAATGTGCATAACCCATAGAGAAATCCACAACCAAGGTACAGAGTTCATCAAAAGAAAACTAAACATACATCACACTGCAAGGCCACTCAGGCCCAGCAGCGACATCCTTTTGGAACCCAAATCATACAACAAGAGAAAACTCGGAGGATCCTCCTTTTCCCACCTCGCCCCAAAAACCTAGAATGAACTACCAAAGAACATAAGGAACACAAGAGATCACCTACAATTCAGGAAACTCTTCAAATCATGGCTCTTCACCCATAACCAGAATGAATGCCCATAAGGACATACACTGAGGAACTAGGGCAAGAGAAAAGCCTACCCTGACTCATTAAATCAACCCTTATCAATAAGGATATATGGACATGTAACATATCTATTTATCAATTAAAAACAATCCTCACCAATTATAACTAGAACACCCACCATTTTAATTGGAAGGGAGAGCAAGCTATCACCCAGCAATGGCACCTGGCATCCTCAGGAGCACAGGCAGCAATGGACCATAGACAGTAATGCATAGGAAAGAATGGGGAGAGATAATATAACTCCACCGCCTAAGCAGGACTTATGCCTGCACCCCGGGTGTACCAAGCTCAACAGCTTAGCTGGGGGCCAACCTCTTCCCCGGCTCTGAAACTACACAGTCAGGAAAGGGAAGAGAAGTTTATACCACCCATGGACTACCGACAGTAAATAGATAGAAAGAAGGTGGGTAATGATAATAAAAGCCCACTGTTGTTCTAGGGGCAATGCTCACCGAACCTGGGGTACTATGCCAATTTATCTGCTGAAATAGCCACAGTATCACCACAGAAACTAGACAATCATTATACCTAGAGAGAGAATCTGCAAATCCCCTTTGACTACCTGATACATAAACTAAACTACAGGGATTATGAGGCATACAACCCACTAACCAAAACCTCTAATTTCTGGTTACTTAATTCACACAAAACCAACACAACCACCTCTCTCACACGAAATCACACAGACTTCATCACACCGCAACAACAAACTACCAACACACAGATCGCAACAACAGCATGCAAGGTCCTGCTTCGATCCTATTTGCATACCTAAGCTCAGCGCACGGTGATAACCGTACTGAAGCTGCCAACAGTACACCATCTGTCACTTTCCTAAGCCCTATTCACCCACAAACCCACCTTGTCCACCTTTCTTTACAGATCCGCCTGAGCGCCTGGAGACCAACTCCGTTGGTGACGGTGCGCTATATAAATACCTTTAACATTAACATTATTTATATCTGCTTGTGGGCCCTCTGAGTACACTGATTCTAGAGGCATGTCAGCGCTTGTGGATGGGTTATATGGAGGTGGAGGTGCAAAAGCTCTTTCTTCCTCGCCCCCCCCTCTAGTTGCTAATCCTGTTGTTAACACTCTCTCTACCACTGGAGGCTTATAGACTGGGTTTGCATACTATAATTGTTAAGGATTTCAATCATGCAATAGACCCGGGTCTCAGCCTAGCATGCAATGCACAAATGAAATACTTATTTTATTATGTCTATAGGTTCAATATTCTGAGTGATATACCACTCATATCACACCCCTTTTCAAAATACACCCAGGTCACAATGGCCATCAGGATAGTTAGTAAAGGTAATATTTATTTAAAATTAAAATCAAACATATGTTTTAATATATGGGGCAGCAATCACCAATGTGGTGACAATACAATTGAGAAAGTAGGTAATGCAGTTGAATTCACTTATAGCAACACAGAATATAAAATATCAGAGAAAAGAACACTTTTGGCTTGCTTGAAAGATAGTGCTTAAGTTAAGATTTACCCCTGCAAATTTCTCAACTCACAAATAAGCAATTCTACACAGATGTAAGTAAGCAGCAGGTATTCAGGAATAAAGAACAGTGTACAGGATTGGAATACAACCTTCCCTCTCCGAACAAGAGAGAGAAACGGTTTGGAAATCTGACACTTTTAAAATGACATTCGAAAATTGCTGTGCAAAACAATGAAAAGTGTGTAAAAGTCCTTAAATCAATATAAATTCCAATCGGAGCAACTCTGAAAAGATGCTAACAATCATAAGCTATAGTATGAGCAGATTTACACACTTTGAATCTTAATGGAAGTTTGGAAATAATTGAAATTGAAAATCACACGTGTAAACTTTTGCAGAAATACGAATTCCTGCCTAAAATTTACTAAACGTTTTTTTAAAAAAATGGGTAAATACACTGTTTTGGGATGCGGTTTTTGTGTTGAGATTTAGCTACAGGTCTTATGTTTAAGTCAGAGTTGAAATGAAGTCTCTAGCTATTAAATTGAGGAAGTTATGCAATGTTGAATGAGAGACGTTTCAAGAAAATAGAGCAGAGAAAAACTGAAAATCGGTTTTAAAATGACAGGTTAATTTTACTTAAACTAGATTTAATGGCTAAGAAAAAGAGAATGCCACCCGTGAATCTCCACAGTTACACGGCCTCTTGTAACCCTTCATGTGGCGGATACCCCGTTTTCTTTATGGGAATTACTTTATTTAATCAAAATCGCTAATGGCTTATGGTCTAGAAAAACAAAAATGAGGAGAAAATCGGCGCTAACACTCGGAATCACAGACAGGGTTGCAAGAATTGTTCTGACAATATTATAGGTTCGTAAGGTAAAGATAGGATGTTTTAGAGATTGGGATAGGACAAGGCAAGATTAGATATGCTATGGTTCACTATGATTCCTATTAATACTTAAGATATTGGACCATCAGGGGCTTGTGTCATCACATGGATAGGGTCTAAAGGACAGCAGGGCACATCTGGCGGAATTAGGTCAGCTGGGCCGTTCTGGTCACCTAGACGGGCACCTCAGACTGGAGACTGCACTGGTTACTGCACTGCTTACTGGAGACCGGAGATCAGTGGGATGGCGAGTTTCGGCAGGCAAGCATTAATGGTAGCAAGCCAGACTGGATCAAATACTTCCCTTAAGTTTTGGGATGGTTTCAGAATTTGGGCCTAGCTGAAAAGGAGTTCAGCAATGCAGAGGCCTTGGCTTTGTAAAGAAATCTGAAATCAGGATAAGATGGAGAATTCAGGAACAGGGTGCCATGCGGAAATCATGATGAAGTCAGGAATCAGTGTGTGTAAGTGTGTTGTGAGGCTCCCTTATTTATCATATCAAATGACATCACCAAAGTTTATGGTAGGGGCAGACTTACTACCCACACCCACAAGGCTATGATTGGGCAAGAGCACAGTTCCCGCCTTGCTCTTTGCTGGTTGGATGACAGAAAGAGCTGTCATGTTTCATGATATGATCTGGAAACCCATAGCTATTGGGACCAAAATCTAACTTTCCCACAAATACATATTTATGTAGTTATGCCCTCTAAGAAAATCGGAGGAACCTGGTTTAGTCGTTCTGTTGAATTTTGGCAATTTTAACCGTTAAAGGTTTGGCCTAACATTTCCCAATTCTGTACATATATGCACAATTACCCCTAGCATATGGGTACACAATATTATATTTGCAACATTAATAGTTTTGTTATGCTCACCTAGTATCCACGGGGGCGCCACACGATACTGGATGGAGGTCTAAGCGCTATCCCGGATGCCTCTCTGCTTGGTTATGTGCCAGACGTTGGGTAGCGCCTATATCAGGAAAATTGAGGATTAAGATACTGGTTCTGTGATGGGTGTACTCCCACCTACCTCTGGTCCAAATCCCCTCCCTTGGGTTATTGCTCACCTTAGGTTTTTGTGCGTTGAACTCTCCGTCCTGCGTCTCTGTGCAGGGGCACGTGGTTGTTGCGGGCGTTCCGTGGACCTAGTTGCTTCACTGGTCCGTGTGCCCATATGTCAGGTCCAGACCGGCTGTGACTCTGACTCTGCTTGCTGTCTTCCAGGTGGGTTATAATGTCTTTCCTGTCTTTAATCTGTCTCTTTCTTTCCCTCTGTTTTCTCTGTCTTCTCGGCATCTTGCTCCACTACCCTGTTCCCTAACAATGTCTCTTTTTGTTTTCACAGGGATGGTTGCGATCTCGGAGTTGCCGCGCCGATGGCAAAGACCACAGTGAGTTATTGATGCGCGGAGCGCTGCGCTGTTTATTGGTGTTAATTGCTAACCTGTGTTCTCTTCCCTTCTTTGTACAGGTTGCAGTGATGTTCCGGAGTGATGAGCGATCGAAGCGCTGCTTGCCCAGGTAAGTGCTTTGTTAATGTTGACCTTGTTCCTTCTCCCTTGCAGGTTGCGGTGAAACCCTGAGATGGCCGAGGTAAGAGAAGTGCAGGGTGCTGCCAGGACTCGCTCTTTACCCAGGTAAGAATTGTTATTAATGCTGTCCTTGTTTCTTTACCTTTGTAGGTTGCGACGAACTCCAGAGATGGGCGAGGTAAGCGAAGCGCAGGATGGATTCAAGACTGGTTACTTCACAGGTAAGTGTTCTTGCTCGCTAATGCTGTTCTTGTTCTTCCAGGTTGTTAATGTAATCCAGATCTCGGGCTTCAGGATTTGGCCGCCGGAGAAGCAGATGAGCAGGAGCTGGACACGGTGAGCGTTACGCTGCAGGAGTGCAGAATAACACGAAGCGTGTTCTGCTGTTTGGTTGTGGTTTAAATAGCCCAGGTAAAGTAGTCCCAGGCCAAGTAGTTCCAGGCCCAGCCACACCCAAAACACTAGACCGCATGGCTTGGTTCTAAAGAACTGAGCTGTGTAATAGGCCTCCATGTTGGATTAAAGTCCAAAACTGGTATTGCTTTATTCCTGATAATGAGCCTGGCGCCAAAAGCACCAGGACTGGCTCCATGTATGTTTCTGATGGAGTTTTAAGGCCCTTGGGGCTAGTGTGAAGGGCTTTAGCCCCACTGCTGCCAGGGGGCTGTTATACCTGAGGGGGTCAGGGGCATGGATCGTGACAAGTTTCTGCGCAATTGGTCATTCTTTATAACTTCTGTTCCTTATGCAGTAAGACATTCTACCACGGTTTCAAATGGATAGCATAAATTCAGATTTAGATGTATGTACTTTTCACTCTTTTTCTTATTCTTGCTGCCAAGTTAAATGTCTTGCAGTTCAGTGGCAAAATAAGCATTTTAAACCCAAAAGTCACATGTCATTTTTTTTTCTTTCTTCCCAAGTGTGAGCAAATGGCAAATCCTTTGAAGTTGAACGAGGGGCCTCTCCCTGGAGAGTGGAGCTTCCTGCCCTCTCCTGGAAGGGTGAGTGTCCAAGCCTGCTATTGTCTTCGCCTGGGGCACAGACGAATGTCTAATGAAGTCCCTTTGTCATAAGTATGCGAGTCCTCCCAGCAGTGGAGGTGTCAACCTTTCTCAGGCTAAGAACTGTCAGAGCAGGGTTTCTTTTTTTATATAGTTGATTAACTCAGACTGGCTTTAGCTCTAAGTTTCATCTTTTAAATATTTCATTTAAAGATATAAAATTTAAACAGTTTATAGGTAGATTTTTAACATTAGCACTCCTTTGACATTCTTAAAGAATTAAGCCCTTGCACAAGAATATACTTTACAACAGGCGATTTTGCTCTTCATTCCTGAAAAAACAGATTAAACTTATTCCTTTAAATCCGATTTTCTTCTGCAGCAAATACACATTTTAGTCCACACTAGTTCTTACCTCGAGTGCTGGGATTGTTTGCAGCCTGGATACATGTATCATGCCTTTGTTTAGAGTTTATCTCTGCACAGCTGATTCTGAGATTTGTTGCAAAGTTTTAGCTGCGTTTCCCGTGGAAGAATGAAAACACATTCCCTGGTTTGCTTTTACAAAGATACTGTAGGCAGAAGCTGTCATTCAATGAGGCCCGGTTCCTCTGAGCCACACTGGATGATCCTGGGCATTGCAGGGTGTTTTTAATCTCAATGATTCAGTAGAAATGAATGGATCTAGCGCCAAAACAGCACTTTTTATGGTTGAACAGCTTATATTTTAAAAAGGCATTTTGGGTTTACAGCAAAGTACTGCTGCTTCTTTCCTCTGCTTTATGTTGAATACTGCAAAGCACACTGGCACATTCCTGCAGTGATTACTCTTGTTTTACCCCACCTGAAATGGGGTTGGCAGGGCAGTGCAGCCTTTTTCTGGTTATTACAAAACGCAGTTTCAAGATTTTAGCACGCACAGAGTCAGCGCATCCATTTTGGGCTGTTTCCTTCACCATTGCAGTAAAGTGATGTAGTGAGGCACATTGGAATGGGTCAAAATATCCCACAGAACCCCCCGACTTTGGTTTGACTTCCAGTCGTGGGGAAGTCGGGCAAGTGGGATTTTTCTTTCCTTTCGTGAAAAACACAGGTTTATTTAGGTGTAAGTTCTTCTTCCATCAGCGAATGATGTGACACGCTCTCCTCACCGGCTCTGGTTGGAATAGGAACAATACCCCGTCTTCTCTCAGGCTTCTTATTGGGTGTGGAGCGATACTCCGGATTTCTTTGGTTTCTCCTCCCGGGTCCCTGAGGAGGTCCTCCTTGGTTGTTAGGTATAATCAGTGCAAATCTATAAAATACAACACAAACCAGTTATGACAATTTTCTCCCCTACTGTCCTCCAATTGGGATTTCAGCAGTAGGATATATGCATGCATTCAGTAACAATTTGAAATATTCCACACATGCATTCAGTGACAATTTGAAATATTCCTATGTTTCAGAATTCTCTCCCAATGTGTTTTCTTTGGACGCCTCTATTTGCTGCAAAGTGCGCCTAGAGTGGCAACTCTTAAGCTGATTGATGTGGACCCACTTTTCTTCCTCTGTCAAGTCGCCCTTGGGGATGCGGATTCTGTAGGCGACTGGTGAGATTTTGTCCACAAATTTCAACAAAAGGTCCCCGCCAGCTAGGCAAAAATGTGCACTCTTTGGCTTGGTTGCTTTGGAAATTGTACAGGTAGACCCTGTCTCCTACTTGATATTCCTTTTTGGTTGTCTTAAGGTCATAGTGGGTCTTCATGCTGTCTGCAGATCTTTCTAGATTCCGCTGAGCATACGCAAAAGCATGTTGAAGGTGTTTTCTCAGATTCTCAACATACGCATGAGCTGTGCAGACATTTATCAATGTCTGCTCTTGGGTTCTATTGAGCAGATGTTGGGGTAGCACCATCCTTCGTCCAGTCATCTCAAATGGAGACATTTTAGTTGCAGAAGAAGGGGTAGATCTGATGGCCATCAGGACAAGGGGTAATTGAATATCCCAATTTGGCCCACAGTCTGCCACACACTGTTTTAGTATGCTCACAATAGTTTTATTGTACCTCTCAACTCCACCACTAGAGGACTGCTGGTATGCAATGTGTAGTTTCCTTTTTACCCCACGTATCTCCTACATCTTTTTCATCACCTCGCTGGTGAAGTGACTACCTCGGTCTGACTCAATCCTTTGGGGTAGTCCAAAACGCGAGAAGATGTGATTGATCATCAGGGCAGCTGCTGTTTCTGCCTTGCAATTTGGGGCCGGGAGACTTTCCACCCACTTAGTAAACAAGCATGTTACGGTTAGGAGGAGCGAATCACATGCCTGATGAAATCTACTTGTAAACCTGACCAAGGCAGTATCATCCCCCTCTTTTGGAGGAGAGCACAGTGTGTGAGTGATGTTGGCTGAAATTGTGCACACACAAGACACCCCTTCAAGTATTGGTCGAGGTCCTGCCCCATGTGTGGCCAGTATGCAACCTCTCGCAAGATTTCTAATGTAGTATGAAACCCCCGATGACCGGCTGTGGCTGCATCATGGGCGTGACTTAGCATCAGCCTTCGGAATGAGGTAGGGACCACCCACTGGTCACAGCTAGATATGAATCTCCTCACCAACAAACAGGCTTGGATTCGGAACATTTTTGGACATTTCCTCAACACTCTGAGATCCTCCTTCCCAATGCAATCAGTATCCGTCAGGGGAAAATGTTCAGGGTCCTCAATGTGTTGATAAAACTTACCAATGATTGGATCCCCTTTTTAAGCCATGATTAAATCAGCATCTGGGGTCTCCTTACTCCACTGGGCAGTTGAGAGTTCATTGTGAGCATTTATCTGGGACCTAGTGATAGCATTGACCTGGATTTCCCCCAACAGGGACTCAATCTCAAGGAGATCCCCTTGGATGGCTCTGGTTTTGGCCAGTTGATCAGCTAGGTCATTTCCAGTTTTGTCTGGACCCTCTATTCTGGACTGACCCTTGATCTTTGTCCAGTAGATGGTCATCCCACTAGAGGTGACCAGATTATCAATATTTTGCATTAGCTTGCCATGTTTCAGTGGTTTGTTGTTGGCACATAGCATGCCTCTGGTTTTCCAATTAACCAGGTGCTCCACGAACCCGTTCCGGACATAATCTGAATCAGTGATTATGACCAGTTAGTGGAGTTGGTGCTGGACTGCAGTGAGCATGGCTTGATGAACTGCCATCAGCTCTGCCACCTGACTACTACGGGGACTGATTTTGTACCCAACGGAGGGTTCCGGGGCAACATTCACCAAGGCATTCCCCACGCTGGCCACTAGTACTTTTTCCACGTTATCAACATGTTAGGAGCACCCATCCACATAGACAGTGGGCATTCCCTCACACTGGTCTTCTTCATAGACTTTGTGCAGGGAATTCAGGTATGCCTCCATGTTGTCCTGGATTTTAAGACTTTCGTCCTCGAGACAGTTTTCTCTGGCACAATCATGCAAGTCAGCCAGACCTTGCGCAAGGAGACTCTTCTTGTTTTGGCCATATCTGAGCTCCACAGGAAAGCCTTGCATTGATGGAATCCAGGAAGTAATTCTGTCTGGTGTGGAGTCTCCACTATGTTGTGTTCCCCCTGGATGAACGGGCGGTAATTTTTCAATGCCCACACCATTGCCAGGAGTGCCTTCTCACAATCGTTGAATTTTTCCTCCACAGAGGATAAAGTCTTACTTGCATAGGATATGACTTTATCGACCTTGTCATGCTTTTGGTATAATACTGCGGTCAAGCATTTATTTGAGAACCCTGTCTCCAAGAAGAACTCCTTGTTTTTGACAGGGTAAGCTAGGCAAGGTGCTTGTGAGAAGATTCTTTTGAGTTGCTTTACAGCCGCGGCTTGTTCTTGACCCCACTCAACCCCCCCTCAACAGATGGATCAGGAGTCTTGTGATCTCTGCATAATCCTCAATGAACTTTCTACTGTAATGAGTTAGTCCAAAGAGGCTCCTTAGTTCACGCAGAGTTGTGGGGTCTTTTAATTTCAGGAGTGCTTCCACTTTCCTTACTGGGGCGGGAGACCCTCAGGAGTTAACTCATGCCCCAAGAAATTGACACGGGTCCTGCACCACTGTGAATTTTGGAAAGATAGTTTTGCTCCGGCAACCCCCAACTGCGTCAGAACATAACAGATTTCCGCTACGTGTTCATTCACAGTTGAGCTTTTGATCAGAACATCATCTACATAGGCCAGGTTACCCCTTTCAACCATGGCCTTGTGTAAGAAGATATTAAATTAATTGTCGGAGTTGATGTATCCGAAGGGAGTCCGGGTCATGTGTACTGCTGCCTCTCAGGTAAAGGCCAGCTTGTATTGGTCCTCCCTACTGACAGGTACGGTCCAGTACCCATTGGTCAGGTCAATGGCAGTGTACACCTTTGACCCCTGCATCTGGGCCAGCCCCTGGTCAATGTAGGGGAGGGGCCATCGGGACGTAAGGACCCGTTTGTTTAGCTCCCTTAAGTCAGCACAGAGTCTCCACTGGCTGTTCAGTTTTAAAATCCCCAGCACTGGATTATTAAAGGTGCTGTGGACTGGACGAATTATCCCATGGGACTCAAGGTTTTCAATTATTTCTGTGAGGTACTCCATGGATGCGAGAGGGAAGCGATAATGCTTCACAAACACTGGAGTCATACCAGGGTCCATGGGAATTTTTGTTGTATGGTTTTCGGTGCGACCACAGTCATGAGTCCACCGCAAAGAGATCATGAAAATCTAAGAAAACTTGTTGCAACTTTTGCTTTTGCTCCAGAGTCTCACAGGCATCAGCTAGGTTGACTCTCTCTTCAACCATTTGCCTGAAGCCCGGAAAGACTTCTGGTTTGGCTATCTCAGCGGCCTCCTCCAGCTGGGTGGAGAAGCCCCTGGTTAAAGTATTGACCTGGACAGAGGGTTTCAGGCAGGGAAGGCAGTCCTTGTGGACTGTCACGACCCGTGACACAGAACCCCACTGGCATGGTCACATGCCAGGTAGTGTTAGGACTCGGGGTTCATTTGGGGCCCCAAGCACCTTATAATATCATCACACTCTCCTGGAGTCAGTGCTGGCGCCTTTGGTGCCAGGCTCATGTTCAGATTGGGACTTTTACTTGAAGGGACTACTTTTTCCTGTGAAAGCCTGAAGCCAACATGGAGGCACCCACACGGTCTAGTTCCTAAGAACCAGACTATGCGATGCGGTGCAGTGTTTTAAGGTGTGATAGCCCGGACTACTTTACTTGGACTACTTTACAGGGGGGTTATATAAACCACACCCAAGCTACAGAACGTGCTTCGCGTTATTCTGCAGCCAGCAGTGTGACGCTCATCGTGTTTGGAGACCAGCACCTGGCGATCCTTAAATAGCGGACTTGCAGAGGAGACAAAAAGGACATCATTACCTCCGTACACCTAAGGGGGAAAACAAACAAGGAAAGACATTAATAGCAAGAAAGAAAAGCAAAGGCCTTTAGAGGCTGCTATAGTCGGAGTTACCTCCTTAAAGACACTTGAATGGTTGGCACCAGTGAAGTTAACTCGGTCGCTTCAACCTGCAGAAAACTACGCACCCCTGCGCAGAAAGCAGGACGGAGAGCACGCCAGACATCATAACAAGGTGAGGAGGGGGCCATCAGGTCGAGTCCAAGGGGCTCGTGGGAGGAAACGAAATCAGTTCCTAAGTCCAGTCCTCATGTGTTTTCAGGCCTGCCTGCCATAGAAGACATCACCCCAAATTGGGCACGTCCAGGTTGAATCTGTCAACCAGGGCATACGGGCGTGGATACCAGGTGAGCGTAACAGAACGCGAAGCCTTCATAATAAAATCCACCTGGGCGCCATGGAGACTTCAGAAATGGACCAACTGGCCCAGTTATTAGGACAATTACGCGCCGAAGTGCATTCGGCTAGTCAAGAGACTAATCCCATGCAAAGGGATCTTGTCGTCACCAAAGAACGCACCAAAGAAATCAGCAGGCAGTTACTGCAATCACAGGCCAGGCAAGCTCCATTACCTGGGACAAATTCACCGGCACAGACAACCACGTTGTCTGCCGCTCCAGTGCAAATCACTTTACCCGGAACAAACCCATTAGCACCACCGGAAAGGTTTTCAGGTGATCCAAGGAAGTATGCTGCTTTCATGAATCAATATCGCCTTCACTTCCTCTGCAGACCGGGCGCATTTCCAAACGATCAGGCATGAGTAGCATTTATTTTGTCATATCTGAGCGGTAGTGCGGCAGATTGGTCAGTGCCGCTTGTGAGCTATGATGACCCATTACTACGTGACTTTGGGGGCTTCCAAAGAGAAATGGAAAAGCTCTTTGCTCGGCACACCCATGAACAAGCTGTAGACAACAAACTCTTATCACTCCGGTAGGGGAATCAGGATCTACTAACATACATAGCAACCTTCAATAGATTGGTGGCCAAAACCAGGTGGCCTGAGGACAAGAGAACCACATTGTTTCACCGAGGCCTTCGAGGGGAATTAAAGGAAGTCTTGGCTCAGGTAGTTGATCCACAGAGAGACTGTAGTGAATTCATCAATCTGGTGGTACAACTAGATCATCGACTACAAGATCGGAAAGCGGATCGGTCCAAATCAGACACACGGGCCGTGTATCTACGAACCAAGGATGTTACTCCGCACATGTCAGAGAATACCACGGAACCAATGCAAATTGGAGGTATACGACCACCGTTAACAAAAGCCGAAAGAGACATGAGAAGACAACGGCAGTTATGTTAGTACTGCGGACAATCGGGGCACTTCCTCAAAGACTGTCCAATAAAACCCCCCAGGTGAATTGTGGGAGCTACAGAAAAGGTTGAGCGTAAGGAGTCAGAAAACTGCCTAGCTCGACAAAAGTAGAGGTCAGTTTGTCGAGTGAGAAGAATGAGCCACCGACCTCACACTTTGCAATACCAGTGAGCCTAATCAATCACCAACAACCTTCAAGGATGCACTCCGTTGAAGCTTACATAGACAGCGAAGCAATTGGGAATTATATTGATCGAGATCTGGCCGCACAGATGGGGCTTCCCCTAAGTTTTAAGCCGAACACAGAAAAGGTAACCACGGTGGATGGAACTGAAATTGCTTCCGGACCGGTAGCCCAATGTACAGCAGGAACAACCCTGCTGTGCCAAGATGGACAACGGGAATCAATTTCTTTTGATCTCATCAAGGCACCTCAGTTTCAGCTAATTTTAGGGATGCCATGGTTGGTTGCTCATAACCCTCGGATAGATTGGCATGCAAGAACATTGACTTTCCCTCGTGATTGCGCCTCCACCTGTTATTTCCAAGAAAACAAGTCCAGTATCAAGGTTCCTACGAATCCAAGAATCGGTATATCTACACTTGGCGCAACCAGTACTCTCCCTGAAGAATATCAAGATTTCCAGGATGTGTTCCAGAAGGAACAAGCCAAGATCCTACGACTGTCAGATTGACCTCATACCTGGTGCACAGATCCCTTGCGGCAGAATCTATGCACTCACAGAACCAGAAAACCAGCATCTAAAGTCTTATCTGGACCAGTACTTGGCAAATGGGTTAATTCGCCCATCCAAATAACCAGCAGCCAGTCCCTTATTCTTCGTACCAAAAAAGGAAGGGGACTTGAGAACCTGTATTGACTATCGCGCCCTGAACCAGATCACCGTGAAAAACCGTTACCATCTGCCCCTTATTCCCGAGATGCTGGATCAAGTCAAAGATGCCCAGATTTATACTAAGTTAGACCTCAGAGGAGCGTACCACCTGGTCCGAGTTAAAAAAGGAGATGAATGGAAAACGGCCTTGCGTACTAAGTATGGGTTGTTTGAGTACCAGGTCATGCCTTTCAGGCTTTGCAATGCCCCAGCAGCGTTTCAATATTTTATGAACGACGTCCTAAGAGAACTGATTGATGTTTGCGCCTGGTCTACATAGACGACATCCTGGTGTATTCAACCTCAAAACAAGACCATGTCAAACACGTCTGCGCTGTCCTTGCCAAATTGCGCCAACATCGACTATACGCAAAACTTGAAAAATGTTTTTTCCACGTAACTGAAGTAGAATTTCTCGGTTTTGTTCTTACTCCAAAAGGCATTAGAATGGATGCGCACAGGGTGGATGCCATTCTTAAGTGGCCCCCTCTGACCTCATTAAAAGGGGTTCAGAGCATGCTGGGCTTTGCAAACTTCTACCGTCGTTTCATCCCAGACTCCTCTCAGATCGTGCATCCGATCACGCTACTGCTATGAAAAAGCAATCAAAAATTCATGTGGACAGAAGATGCCGAAAAGGCCTTCCAAGAACTTAAGGAAAGGTTTACCTCAGCCCCAGCAATTGAGCTGACCGAAATTCTTTTTCTGAATCATCAAAGTCCATGGGATTACCCCCAATGGGGATTAGGATTTGTAGTTTATCAGGTCCAAATTAATGGCAAAGCGATTGCCTAAACAGAATGCAGCAGGGACATCTCGCACGACCCAACAGTTATGTACTATGCTTTGTTGCCTATAGACATTTTGAGCATACACCTGCTAGGCACGAGATGTTTGGAAGTGGGAGTTTCCAGGTCCATTTCCCATTTGTCTATCAATTTAAATGTGTGAATGGCTGGATCTTTTGGGAGTTTTAGGAACATGGCTTCGCTGATGAAGCTCTTACCGTTGTTCATGCACACTCGGGCGAGAACAGAGTCCTTCCCCTCATTTAACTGAATAGGGATAAATAACTGTTCTCTAATTTTCTGAATGTCAGCTAAACTTTGAGCTGGTTTCTCGTCATTTTGGACTATGGACGTGGGATTTTCTGATTGTAAATAAGTATAGAATTTCAGAGCATTTCCTTCCAGTGTGGAATGTCACTTGAAACTGGAAGGAAGGTTGATTTTATGAAATAGAGAGGAATTCCCATCACCGGATAGTTGTCTTACAGAAATGACTGTCAAGTCAGGGATTTGGTTGTTTTGAAAATGGAACTCAATATGATCCTGTTTTTGTTCAACCATGTGGCAAGTGCCATTTAAACTAACATGGTTGACACTATGTTTTAATTTTATTGGCCGGTTAGGCTGGGTCCAGAGGACTTTGTTCACGCAGTCTATTAGGGGAGACAACCTTTGCAGGATGTCATTCCCTAGTAGACAGGGTGTGCCCTCTGGCGTCACGACTATGACCGGGTGTTTCACCTTGTGTCGCCCAACTTTAATTTCCAGATCCGCAGTCCCCTCGACAGGAATTTCACTGTCATCGAAGTTCTGGAGTTGTCCAGGAAGAGGGGTGAGAGGGATCTGGTTTCTCTCCCCCCTTCCTAAATTCAGCTGATCAAAGGTTCTCTTTGACAGAAGAGTGGCTTGGGATCCAGTGTCCACCAGTGCCGAAAATGTCCATTGCCCTTGTACTTGGACCGGGACATAAAATCTTCCCTCAATCTCCTCAAGGGGGCAAATATAATGTGCATTTTGGGCCAGTTGGTGGGTTAGTTTCTTGATTCTTGATTCCGACAGGGGTAGTTTGGGCAGGATTATGTGTCGTGGCTTGGGGATCTGCAAGAAAAATGTGGAAGTTGGATATTGGGGGAGTTTTGGGCTCCCCTGGTTCTGATTCTGGGCCGCCCCCCCCTTATTGGAGGCAGTCACCAGAATAGGTTTGGGCAAGGTGGTTTTCTGGATTATCATTCTGGGGTTCAATGATGGGCGATCCTAACTCAGTCCCCACATTCACCCAGTCTTCATTATGATCTCTCGGAACCCATTTTTTCTTTAGGAGGAGTTCACCCATCCCTGAAGAAGAATATCTTTTTGCCAGAGTCCTCTGAGGACCCCTTTCCTTCAAATTGGAGGACCCTAACCTCCTCCACAAAATGGGTCTTTTTAGGTCCTTTATTTCTCCTACCCTCCCTCTGTTCCTTGGGTTGCAGACTTTCAGGGGCAGGAGATTTTGGTTCCAGTTCCTGGGTTTCCAGGGGCTTTTCACAAGTGGGGAAGGAAGCTTCCTCTAAGGCTTTACACCTCCGTTCCCCCGTGCCTCCTCCTTTGGAACCGGTGAGTTGTCGGGGGTTCTCTAGTCGTCATTGTTCTGGAGTACCAGACCCTTGGTTTGTGGAGTTCTGAGCCGCTATGTTCATCTGAGGTTTCTGCTGAGCTCTGGCTGGTACGGGGGTCTCTGGTCCATTCTTTGTGGATCACGGGAAGGGTAACTGTCCCCCTTCCCATAGTACCCTGGGTTGGGAAAATTGGGTTAAACCTACATCCTTGGCCTCCACTCTCCCGGATTAGGCTGTCTGGGCTCAGGAAAGTGGGGAAAGAAAGGAGGGTTGTTCTGTAGGTTGGGTTGAAGTTTTGAGGGTACCGGGTAAAGAAACTCAACCCAGCATTTGGGGGATTACTGCCCTCTTGGGAAAGTTAGGAGGGAAGTTTCCTGGGTTAGTACCTACCTGGTTGGATCCCCCCCTTGGGTTGGGGGAGTTCACATATACCCCAGGATGGGTTTGTTACCCTTGTATCGGGGGCTAATGTAATCAGGAGAGTTAGGGGTTCCATTTGTGGGATTACCTCCCTGACTACCTGTCTGGGATTGGACTGAAGGCCTTCTGGTTCTTTGGCTGGATGGATTCTGTACAGGTATATTTTCAGGCCCCCCATCTCCAGATCTAAAATGGGGGCAACCTTCACCTCCGCCACCTTAGCAGCAGCAGGGGAGTTGGCTGGTTTGGGGGTTTTATGGGTGTTCTTGTTATCTACAGGTTTCTGTACCTCATAAATACGGGTTGCCTGTTCTATGACCCAGTCCAGTGATCTCTTCTCGTGAAAGTCCCTCGCCAGCAGAGTCATTATGTATTTGGGGAGTGCATGGAAGAAGGTGTTCATGAACTCCCTACTATCTGTGCACACCCTCCTGGTGGTCTGCGCAAAGGCACGTTTGAGTTCCTTCTCAAATTCTTGTGGGGCCTGATCTTCCCCACACTGCAGATTGAAGGCCGCCTTGCGGGCCTCTTGGGAGTTTCTATGGACAGAGAAGTGTTTTAAGATGGCCGCCCTGTAGGTGGACCATCTTGAGTGGTCCTGATCCTCCAGTCCTGCAAAGAAGCTGGAGTACTCAGGGGAGAATGTCCATTTCACATATTGGATGCAATTCTGACTATCTTTCAGATGAAAAGTGTCCATCATCTGTTCATATAATTCAAGGTGTTCCCAGACCGAATACTTTGCATTTTTATGATAGGGAGTTATAACACTCCTAATGGCCTTGATCTGCTTCAGGGGATCTTTTTGCATAGCCCTCTTGATTTTGTTGGCCTTTTTGGTCTCAGTCACCAGAGTCCACTCGTCCTCTGACTCAGAGGCACTGATACTGGAGATGGATTCTTGATCCTCTAGGCACTCCCTGATTCTGCGAGTTTGAGAATGGCTTGCAGAATGTGGGGGCCTAGTTTCCCTATTCCTGTGGTGCTCAGAAGAGTCTTCTGACTCTCCCCTGCTCCCAGGATTGGCGGAGTACCCCCCCCCCACTGCCCTCCCTGGCAAGAGGTCTTTAGGATACTCTTTTTGGGTTTTCTTTCCTGGAGTTCCCCACCAAATTTAACAAACAGATCTTTTGGTAGGCGGTATTTTTGAGGATCCAATTACCTGACTCTCCCCTCATCTAAGTCTTCCCGGTCAGAGATATTAGCCCTAATCTTTGGGCATCTGTACAGGGACGCCCGTCCATCAATTTCTGGGTGGCGCTGATCTGTCAGTCCCATCTTACCAACTCTGTTGAAGTCTACCATCCCCATGGCCCCTGGTTCATATAAGCCAGTGGACATGAAGCTGGCAGAGTTCATGGTATTGAAGAGGTTTGAGTCCCTGAGTCCAGGGATCCTGATGTTAGGATCAGGGGTTGCTCTGTCCCTCTCTACCTTTTCTCTTTCAGACCCTATTCCCTGGTGATATGCAAAAATCTGAGACTTTTGTTCCTCTAGCAAGGCCTTACTGGTCTCAATGATTCGCTCTTGCCTTGCTATCTGTTGGTGGAGTACATCATTCTTTTCAGAGAGAGCCTCATTGGCTCTCTCTGCTTCCTGCCTGGTCTGGGAATACTGGGCCAATTTCTGCTGCAGGAGACTCACCTCCTGAGTTTTAGCATCATTGGTCTGGGTGTTCTTTTCCAGAGCTGGTCTGGTGTGCTCTAGTAGCTTCTCATATTCTGTTTTTAATTAATTGAGCTCCTTGAGGGACAGCTTTCTTCCCTCTAGCTCAGTTTTTAATTGGCTTACTTCCTGGCCTAAGGTGTCTCCCTCCTGACTCAGGGTGCCCCTCTGTGCAGCCAGGTCATCCCTTTTGTTTTTTGAATGTACTGAATTTCTGGCGCTCCTCATCAAACTCCTCTTGAGAGTGGAGGTCTTTAATAATTATTATTATATTATTTTCCTCTTTTAATTTGTCTATCTGGTCTTGTAGGACAACCATCTGTTCTGCGCAGACGCTAGTAAAATGTTATTGTTGCGGCAGTTTCTGTTGACTCTGTTGCAGAGAGTCCACCCTTTCCTAACACTCCTCTTTCTTTTAGTGTCTGTAATTGGGTTTCTTGGTCTGCCTTCTCTTGCTGTAGGAGAGCCAGATCTTCTTTTCATTTTGTAATATTCTGTCTAGATTCTGTCTCTAATTCTTGGCTCTTCTGTAGCCTTTGACCTGCAGAGTCTAGATCATTCTGGATTTTCTCGTGTTACCACTTGATTCTTTGCCAGAACTATGTTTTCAGCAAGCCCATCCTGCATTACTCCTATGTGGAGGTATAGGTAGGCCGCTATTCTGCAATTTTACTCTGCTCCTCTTTCACTTTTGGGGCCATGTACAGTTCACTAAGAGCTTGCTGTAATGGGCCCTTGTCCTGCCATGTATCCAGGTCCATGGCAGTGACCTGTTCTTTGATTTCCTGCAGCCAGACATGGTCATTCTGTCCTGGTCACTCACCCCTGACAAAATGTTTGTGCAGGAGGTGCTCCCTCGCCATACTAATTTCTACAGGAATCGCCGTTTTGGAAATTTCAATTTCTTTGTTACTTATTTTGGGTTGATTTACTTTTACTTTTACAAACAGGCCTGATTTTGAAGTATTTGTTTTGACAGGTGCTTGTACAGTGTAGCATAGTACACCAACCCAGCAAGGTGTCTCTACCCTGCAGGCTAGTCTGCTGTGTTAGACATTCACGGATGGTAACTCGAACTCAAAATCACGGCACAAGCCCCCAAATCTGTTAAGGATTTCAATCAGGCAATACACCCGGGTCTCAGCCTTGCATGCAATGCACAAATGAAATACTTATTTCAATATTCTGAGTGATATAACACTCATATCACACCCATTCTCAAAATAACCCCAGATCACAATGGACATCAGGCTGGTTGGTAAAGGTAATATTTATATAAAATTCAAATCAGACATATGTTTTAATATATGGGGCAGCAATCACCAATGTGGTGACAATATAATTGAGAAAGTAGGTAATGCAGTTGAATTCACTTCTAGCAACACAGAATATAAAATATCAGAGAAAATAATACTTTTGGCTTGTTTGAAAGATAGTGCTTCAGTTAAGATTTACCCCTGCAAATTTTTCAACTCACTAATAAGCAATTCTACACAGATGTAAGTAAGCAGCAGGTATTCAGGAATAAAGAACAGTGTACAGGATTGGAATACAACCTTCCCTCCCCAAACAAGAGAGAAAAACGGTTTGGAAATGTTACACTTTTAAAAAGACATGCGAAAATGGCTGAGCAAAACAATGAAAAGTGTGTAAAAGTCCTTAAATCAATATAAATTCCTATGGGAGAAACACTGAAAAGATGCTAACAAACCTAAGCTATATTATGAGCAAAATTACACACTTTGAATCTTAATGGAAGTTTGGAAATAATTGAAATTGAAAATCACACATGTAAACTTTTGCAGAAATGCGAATTCCCGCCTAAAATTCCCTAAATAGTTTTTAAGAAAAATGGGTAAAATACACTGTGTTGGGATATAGCTACAGGTCTTATGTGTAAATCAGAGTTGAAATTAATTCCCTAGCTATTAAATTGAGGAAGTTATGCAATGTTGAATGAGAGGCGTTTTTAAGAAGAGAAAAACCGGAAATTGGTTTTAAAATGGCAGGTTAATTTTACTTAAACTAGATTTAATGGCTGAGAAAAAGAGAATGCCACCCGTGAATCTTCACAGTTGCACGGCCGCTTGTAACCCTTCACGTGGCGGATACCCCGTTTTCTTTATGGGAATTACTTTCTTTAATCAAAATCACTAATGGCTTATGGTCTAGTGAAACAAAAATGAGGAGAAAATCGGCGCTAACACTCGGAATCACAGACAGGGTTGCAAGAATGGTTCTGACAATATTATAGGTTCTTAAGGTAAAGATAGGATGGTTTAGAGATTGGGATAGGACAAGGCAAGATAAGATATGCTATGGTTTACTATGATTCCTATTAATACAGTCCACTTGAATTTAAGATTTTGGACCGTCAGGGGCTCGGGTCATCACACTGATAGGGTTTAAAGGACAGCAGGGCACATCTGGCGGAATTAGGTCAGCTGGGCAGTTCTGGTCACCTAGACGGGCACCTCAGACTGGAGACTGCACTGCTTACTGGAGAACAGGGATCAGTGGGATGGCGAGTTTCAGCAGGCAAGGATTAATGGTAGCAAGCCAGACTGGATGAAATGCTTCCCTTAAGTTTTGGGATGGTTTCAGAATTTGGCCTAGCTGAAAGAGAGTTCAGCAATGCAGAGGCCTTGGCTTTGTAAAGAAATCTGGAATCAGGGCAAGATGGAGAATTCAGGAACAGGGCACCACGCGGAAATCAGGATGAAGTCAGGAATCAGTGTGTGTCTGTGTGTTGTGAGGCTCCCTTATTTATCATGCCAAATGACATCACCAAAGTTTATGGTAGGGGCAGACTTACTACCCACACCCACAAGGCTATGATTGGGCAAAAGCACAGTTCCCGCCTTGCTCTTTGCTGGTTGGATGACAGAAAGGGCTGTCATGTTTCATGATATGATCTGGAAACCTCCCATAGCTATTGCGACCAAAATGTAACTTTCCCACAAATACATATTTATGTAGTTATGCCCTCTAAGAAAATCAGATACATAAATTGCATATTTCGTGGGTCACATTCCAATCCCACTCCCAAGTCGGTGGGACCTGGTTTAATCTTCTGTTGAATTTTGGCAGTTTTAACCATAAAAGGTTTGGCCTAACATTTCCCTATTCTGCACATATATGCACAATTAACCCTAGAATATGGGTACACAATATTATATTTGCAACACTAATAGTTTCTGCGCAATTGGTCATTCTTTTTTTAATTATCTTTTTATTGTTTTATAACATACAGAACAAACATCAAACGATCCCCCGTTCCTCCCCACCCCCCCCCCCCAGCAAGCACTGGAGTTCCCATTTGTCCGACCCATTTCCCAAAAAAAAGAAACATACGAAATGTAGTCAACCAAGAAGGTCCAGCAGTTTCAACCTTTGTGGGCACCACTGTTCTCTGAATTCCCCTTTCAGGCAGGACAGTGTCGCACCCCAATCCGCTGCAAAGTTCTCCAGATTATTGTTGACCGCATAAGTGGCCCATTCCATAGCTACCAGATCCCACATTTTTCTTAACCATTCCTGCTCCGTTGGGATCCTGGGCCCCTTCCACCTCAGCGTGATGAGTGATATTTGCCACTAACGTAAACATAATTCTCGCCTTAACTAGGCCTCTCCCCGCTCCACCATCTCCTATCCCCTGCCTCCCCATCAAGACAACCCGGGGATCCCGTCCCTCTCCTTCTCCGAATGCCTGTTCCTGTGCCTCAATGACGCTGCTCCAGAAAGGCCTGATTTTAGGGCAGTCCCACCATATATGGGCTGCCGTTCCGTCCTAACCGCACCCTCTCCAGCATTCCTTGGATGTCGCTGGGTATATCACGTGCAGTCGGGCAGGTGTGTAGTGCCAACCGAAGATGTACTTGTACCATGCCTCCTGTAATTGGGCCGCCCTTGCCCCCTTCGGCAACCCCCTCCACAGCCTCTCCCACTCCCCTCTATCCAATCTCGTTCCCAGAATCTCTTCCCATCTATCCATGTATGCCCAGTCAGTTTTTGGGCCAGCGTCCCCTAAAGGTTTGTAGAGGTCCAAAATTAACCCCTAGCCCCCTCATGAGTGAGAAGGAACCTTTCAAACTGCGTTGTAGCCAAGTAGCCGCATTTCTTGCCTCCTCAGTCATCACCCAGTGTCTGATCTGAAAATACCTGTGCCTTTCTCCTTCCCCCAGGGCGAAATCCTGCTTGCACTCTAGGTATGTTTTCACCTGCTGTTCCCGGAACATGTCCGTGATGACCCTGCATCCCCCCACTTCCTGAAAGCCCATCTTACCAACCCAGGGGTAAAGTCTTTATTGCAAAATATCGGGGTAAAAGGGGAGGGATAAGCCGTGATCCCTAACTTCCTCACTGCCCCGTCCCAACTATCCGCCAGGCCCTTCGTTATAGGGCTGGGATACATGTGTGGCAGCCTAAGGTGGCGCGGTATCCAGAGGACCTCCCCCAGATGATGCCGGGTGACTGCACTATCCATTTGAACCCACTGTTTCCTGTACTCACCCGAGAACCACTCCCTGACCACTCTTAGCTGTGCAGCCTCATCGTACCGGCTAAATTCCGGGAGCCCGAGGCCCCCGTCCCTCCTCGACATGGTCATTAGGTGTTAGGCCAGCCGCGGCCTCTTGCCCTCCCATACAAATTCCTTTGCCGCCCTGTCCAGTTCTCTAAAAAAGCTAGAAGGGTCTTGAAGCAGAAAAGCCTGAAAAAGATAGAGTAGCCAGGGCAGGATCACCATTTTAAGGGCTCCCCTCTCCCCAACCATGATATTCTGAGGGAGCTCCACTTCCGTAGATCCCTTTTGACTGCCTTCAGCATGGGGGCGTAATTTGTTGCATACCACCCCTCCAGAACTGGGGTAATTTTCACCCTCAAGTACCTTAATCCCCCAGGGCACCACTTAAAGGGGGATCCCTCCTTAACCTCTGCGGCATCCCTAGGTTGTAAAGACAGGTTCATGAGCTCGGACTTCTGCCAGTTGACCCGCAAACCAGATACTTCCGCAAACATGGTCAAGAAGTCCTTGCTCGCCTCAATAGACCCCTTCGGACTTGTAAGGGTGAGGAGCATGTCGTCCGTGAAAGCCGCCACCTTATGCTGAACTCCTCCAAACAGTATGCCCTGTATACGCTCAGCATCCCGAATCGCCTGCAATAGAGGCTCAAGGTAGATTGCATAAAGTAAGGGGGAGAGTGGGCACCCCTGTTTGGTTCCCGGCCTTAGGCTAAATGGGTTTGATGTTGCCCCATTGGCCGAAATACGTGCAGAGGGGCTTTGGTAGTTAGCCCGGACCATCATAATATAGTCTTCCCCCAGTCCCATCCTCTCCATGACTTGGAACAAGAACGACCACTACACCCGGTCAAACGCCTTTTCCACGTCTAAAACCAGGAGCACCGCCGGAGCGGCCGTCTTTTGGGTTTTTTCTACCAGGTGGGCTACGCGCCTGAAGTTGTCTGAGGTCTGCCTCCCCTGTACAAACCCTGTTTGATCCGGTGGATTAGCGCCAGGAGGTGCCCCTTGAATCGCCTCGCCAATATCTTAGTGTACAGTTTCACGTCCGTATTAATAAGCGCAGTAGGCCTATAAGACATGCAGTCTTTGGGATCTTTCCCAGGCTTATGGATGAGCGTGATTTTAGCTTTGTCCATAGATGGATTGATTCTGCCAGTTACCTTGAAGGAATTAAACAATTGCGTGAGGTGTGGAGTGAGAATTTGGGAGAAAGTCTTGTAAAAAGACGCTGGGAAGCCGTCCGGCCCTGGGGCCTTGTTACGAGGCAGCAATGCTATTATGATTCTCACTTCGTCCTCTACTATATCGCAGCCCATCTCCTCCCCCGCTGAATGGGGCAAACTAGAGAGGGGCAGAGCCATGAGGAAGTCCCTCTGCGGTTGTGGCGGGGGATACTGTGAGGAGTATAGATACTATAAAAACCAACTAAGTGACCCACTCCTCAGTTCGAGTGAGTCTGTTCCCCCCCTCATCCCTCATGGCCAAGATCACATTCTGCTCCCTGGCTTCCCTAAGGAGGCACGCCAGCAGAGTCAGCCTTGTTGGCCTTCGCGTAATACTTTTGCCTGACCATAAGCATGGCTCTTTCCGCTTTCTTAGCCCTTAGCACCCCCAATTGGCCTTCAACTAGCCTGTATGCCCTGAATGCTTTCCTAGATGGAGCTTCCCCCAACTTGAGCCTTGTCGACTCCATCTCCCTCTCCAATTGTGCCTCCAGCTGCCTCATTTGCCTATTCCTGTCCACCTTCAAGGCAATAAGCTCTCCCCTTAGCATAGCCTTGAAGGTATCCCACCTCGTGCCCAGGCTTGTGTCGGTGCTATTGTTCAACTCAAAGAAAGTCCTTATTTTTCCCCTGGTCTCTTTCCGAGTCACCGGATCCCTCAGAAGTTCTTCGGGGAATCTCCACTTCCACACACCCCGATTATGCTTCCCCAGGCCCAACTTCATCTGCACTATTTTGTGGTCTGCTATACCCAGGGGGCCCGCCTCTACCATCTCCACACTCCCCACCAGACTTGCTGAGATCCATATAGAATCAATTCTAGATTGTGACCCGTAAACCCCTGATACAAACGTATGGCCCTCCTCCCCACCTCGTAAGGCCCTCCATACATTCCTAGCTCCACCTCCTCCACCCGATCCCAGAGTTGGGGCCAGGCCACCGATCCACCCCCAGCGCCCTTGTGAACCATCCTGTCTAGGTGTCTGTCCCAGGCCAGATTTAGATCCCCCATTAGGATGATTTGTCCCCTTGCAAAATTCTCCATGACACCCAAAGTTTCGCGCAAAAACCGATCCTGGCCCGTGTTTGGGGCATACACCGAAGCTATAGTGAAGGGCATACATGCATATTCCCCTCTAACAAGGACATACCTCCCATTCCTATCCCTGAAGACTTCCTGCGTTCTAAAGTCGAAGCCCCTCCCGAAGGCCAGCGCGACCCCCCTGCTTTTGTGGGTCCTGAGGCGAAGAATATCTGAGCGAAGCCCATCAACCGCAAATGCTCCTGATCCTTTCTCAGGAGATGGGTCTCTTGAAGGGGAAGTATGTCCGGGGTGTGCAAATTGATGAACCATTCCAATTTGGCCCGTATTGTATTGTATATCGTATTGGTATTGAGCCCCCTAACATTGTGAGTCATCCATCTGAACTCAGTGGGAAGAAACTAACGCAGCCCTGCTTTTTGCCCCTCTGCCCCCAGCCCGAGCACTCTTTCCAGCGGGAACCGCCCTCCTCCATCCCCTCCATCTCCCTCCTCTGGCCACTCTGTTGCAGTGCCCTACCCCCAGTAGGCTCTAATTGATGGGACGCTCCGATACCTCCCTTACCCCCTCCCACCCCCTTCCGACCCCCGCCCCCAACTTGGAGTGTGCCCGACCCTCCCCCCCACCCCCAGCCAGACTTAATGGTCCTTCCTTGATCCAACATGTTTTCTACTCCACCCTCCTTGGCTCCATTATATGCCCATTCCCCACCACTCCCCATTAGACAACCTCCAAGGCTTAGGCCTGCAGACTCAACCAGAACCTTTACCTGGATCCTCTACCCCCCTGCTCATCCCTTCTCTCCGGTGGACCCCTCAGCGTAGCTCTCCTTCTATTCCTTTCCCCCACCGTTGACCATGTCCACAGTCTGGGCCTCTCCTTTAGCCCTGCAGCGGCCGATGGCCCGCCCCCGTGGGCCTCCCCTTCCCATTCAAATTCCAAGTGCAGTATACTTGCCGCTTCCTGAGGCGTGGTCATTCGCTTCGGGCCCCCTCCCATTCAAACAAACCAAAGGGGAATGTCCATTTGTACTTTATTCCTCTCCCCGAGAGCTCCCCTAGGACTGGGTCCATATTCCTCCTTTTCACCAGCGTGCTATTTGCCAAGTCCTGGACAAGGAGATCTCTTGCCCATTGTAATGAACTGGTTTGTGCTGCCTGGCCGCCCGCAGCACCGCTTCCTTCTGACCATATCTGGCGAATGCAGGCAAGATGTCGCAAGGCCTGGCATTGGTGCCCCGGGGGGGCGACCGACTCTGTGCACTCTGTCCAATTCTATCGACTCCGGGCCCTCCTCCCCCAGGAGGTCAGCAAAGACCACCTGGACCTCCCCCTTCAGATCCCGGTCCGTCACTGATTCTGGAAGAAATTGTATCCTGATATTGACCCTTCTCGATCTGTTTTTCAGATCCTCCACTTGGGCCTCCAGGTTCCTCGTTGCAATGTCCAGCCGCTCAATCGCTTAGTTGTTAGCTGATGCGTCTTTTTCCGGTTCCTGGAGCCCTCTTTCCAATAAGTCTGTTCTCTCTCCCAGCTGGGCCATTTCTTGTTTCAGCTTCCCGAGTGCCACATTCAGATCAGCTCTCATCAGCTGGAATTGGTCCTGGACGGTTTTAGCTAAAGTCTCTCTCAAGGCGAACATTTCCCCTCTGAGGTCCTGCCTCGTCATTTGTGCCGAGTCCGCTGCTCCCTCCTGCTCCGGCTGTACTTTCGACTGACCGATACCCCCTCTGTTCAGCTCGCTGGCCACAGTGTAGGGAGGGTACCTTGGGGGTCTCCGGAACGCTGGCCGGACTTCGCCGTTCTCCCCTTAGCCCTGGAGGACATCTAACTCCTTGACAGCGTCTTGCGAAGTTGTGCGTGCACCCCAATCCTCTAGCGAGGGCGATCCGGTTCCTATGTGCCTGTCCTCCGGTAAATGAGTGTGCCCCGGACAGTCCTCCTTCTCTCTCTCCTATCGCTCTGGAGAGGTGACCTTGAGGATGCCAATCTTCGGCTTCATGCCGTTGAAGACGGTCCTCAGACTGTCGGGCGCGGGTGCGCCTTTTCGGGTTATTCTCGGGTGAGCCCCCCCTTCCAAAGGTGGCCCCAGGTCTCGTCCCAGCTGCCTCCCCATGTGGGGGTAACTGCTACTGCCGCCCTCCTCCATGGTGTTGGTGGCAATGGTGGGTGCCGCTCCTCAGACTCCTGGAGCTACCTCCTTCCCATGTTGCTGTGCTCCAAGCCTGCCTCGTTAGCCCCCCGTTCCGGGTCCCTGGGCCTCTCTTCTCTCTAAGACAGGCCCCAGCCACCCCACGCACTTTGCCAGCTCCAGAGGGTGCGCTTGTTGTAGATGCCGTTGCCAACCCTGAGAGTGCCTGCAGGGGCTAGCTTGCTCTGGGCACAGCACAATATCCTGGACCCGGGTCTCAGCTCCACCCCGGCCCACTCTTGGTTGATGTAGAATGGGGGGGCAGTTCAGGGGCACCCCACCTGATGCTCACTCAAGACCCTGGGGAGCCGGCGCCTCTTACCTCCACTCCCCGGCGGCTTGGCCCCGCTACTGCTTGGGCCGCACTGCTCCCGGCCACCTCCTGCACACCCGCCTCCTCCGGGGCCCGCCTCCGAGCTCCCGGCCGCCTCTCTCCAGGGCCGCCCAACCAGACCACCGTCACAGCCCACCAGATCAGGGGGGCCCACGCTGGGGCACCGATGCGTCCAAAAAGCACAGCAGCGCCTGCTCCGCTGCGCTCCTCCTCCTGCCGGTCTGGCCCCCAGGTGCTGCAACGGGGCTCTTCACCATTTCTCCCGGAGCCACCCGGCGTCGTAGTGGTGTTAGCCTCAGTGCATAAATGCCCCGTTCACTTCACTCGTGGGGTGCCACAACCAGGGCGCCCTCCCGCGCTGACTGGTGCGGCTCCTGCACTCCACCGACAAATTTGTTGCGGCTTGGAGGCCACGCCAACTGTGTCGCGGGCTTCCTCAATCAGCCCTCCGCAGATGTAGAGGACACCCCTGTGTCCCTGCCGTGTGGCCTGAGGGCACCGCTGCCCGAGTCCGGTCTGCTGCACCTGGGGGGGGAGGGGTCCCCAACAGATAGGCCTCGGAGCCCGGGAGCAGCCATCGGCATGTCTACTCTGTGCCGCCGGCCATCTTGAATTAATTGGTCATTCTTTATAACTTCTGTTCCTTACGCAGTAAGAAATTCGAACAAGTTTTCAAATGGATAGCATAAATTCAGATTTAGATGTATGTACTTTTCACTCTTTTTCGTATTCTTGCTGCCAAGTTAAATGTCTTGAAGTCCAGTGGCAAAATAAGCATTTTAAACCAAACAGTCACATGTCCGTTTTTTTTTCTTTCTTTCCAAGTGTGAGCAAATGGCAAATCCTTTGAAGTTGAATGAGGGGCCTCTCCCTGGAGAGTGGAGCTTCCTGCCCATCCCCTTGAAGGGTGAGTGTCCAAGCCTGCTATTGTCTTCGCCTTGGGCACAGACGAATGTCTAATGAAGTCCCTTTGTCATGAGTATGCGATGTGAGTCCTCCCAGCAGTGGAGGTCTCAAACTTTCTCAGGCTAAGAACTGTCAGAGCAGGGTTTTTTGTTTATATAGTTGATTAACTCAGACTGGGTTTAGCTCTAAGTTTATCTTTTAAATCTTTCATTTAAACATAAAATTATATCAGTTTATAGGTGGATTTTTAACATTAGCAATCCTTTGACATTCTTAAAGAATTAAGCCTTTACACAAGAATATACTTTACAACAGGCAATTTTGCTCTTCATTCCTGAAAAAGCACATTAAACTTATTTATTGAAATCTGATTCTCATCTGCAGCAAATACACATTTTAGTCCACAATAGTTCTTCCCTTGAGTGCTGGGATTGTTTGCAGCCTGGATACATGTATCATGCCTTTGTATAGAGTTTCTCTCTGCACAGCTGATTCTGAGACTTGTTGCAAAGTTTTAGCCACGTTTCCCCGTGGAAAAATGAAAACACATTCCCTGGTTTGCTTTAACAAAAATACTGTTGACAGGAGCTGTCATTCAATGAGGCCCAGTTCCTCCGAGCCACACTGGATGATCCTGGGCATTGCAGGGCCCTTTTAATCTCAGTAGAAATGAATGGATCTGGTGCCAAAGCAGCACTTTTTATGGTTGAAAAGCAGGCATTTTAAAGAGGCATTTTGGGTTTACGGCAAAGTACTGCTGATTCTTTCCTTTGCTTCTTGTTGAATGTTGCAGAGCACACTGGCACATTTCTGCAGTGATTACTCGTTATACCCCACCTGAAACGGGGTTGACAGGGCGGTGCAGCCATTTTCTGGTTATAACAAAATGCAGTTTCAAGATTTTAGTGCGCACAGGAGTCAGCACATCCATTTTGGGCTGTTTCCTTCACCATTGAAGTAAAGTAAGTGATGTAGTGAGGCACATTGGAATGGGTCAAAATATCCCAAATAATGCAGGTTTAGGCGTTACAGGGTATATCCCCTTCCATTGGATCTCTTTTTCATCTTCTGATCTTCCATACCCTTGAATAATTCCGAGAGATCTAAAATCTCTTTTCGTTTTTGAAATGTTTTCCTTTATATTTTGCTGCTAAAAAGCTTGACATTTTTTCTAGCATGTTTCTGTTATGGGAGCCCTGCTCTGGCCAGGAGCAGGATAACCCCCTTACTTTGTTATGTGGGATGTATTGACCCACTTCACTATGCTAGGCGGCATCACTCTGATAGTATGGTGCAAGGAACTGCAACAATGGCAGCAAAATTCTTGTGCATGCCAAAAACCTACAAACACCATGTTCTCAAGCACACAAGAAGATGGATGCACAACCGGACACCCATGGTGCATGTGTGGGGGAATAGAGCACACCCTGTAGAAAATGTGCCAGTGGGCTCCATGACCAGCAAACAGAGTGCAGAGGGAGAAGCAGCGCTTTGCAAATTAAACTCCAAAATGTGCCTATAAATGACATTTGCTTTGTTGCTAAAAACTCCAAAATGCCTAGAACACAAAACTTCTCAACATTCAAAACATTGCTTGGCGCTAAAATTCATGTAATCTAATGAAGCATTGTGAACATACAAAGTCCTATAGTGAAGAGCAAAACATTTATCAGACAAACTGGATTGTCTGTAAACTGACAGCCCCCGTCAAACTCTGGGTGCAGTACCTTGGGCTACCTGAATGACAGCTGTCAGATGAGTTACTGATGAAACTTCAAAGTGATCTAAACTAAAAAGTCTGCCGGCTTAGCAAACATAAAAAGGATTGTGGCTAAAAAGAATACAGCTCTCAGTTGCTTTTTATCCCACAGAGTTAAAGCTAAGAAAGTAATGTATTTATGTTTGATGCAACAAGTTTGTTTTTTCCTGGATTTTTTATTAAGAATAAATTAGCTTGGCTGAGCTGTTTTCTTCCAGGGGGAGGGAAATTCTCTCAGCTGAAACTCACAGTGAGATGATAATTGTGGGTTAACCCAGACTTGTGTCTACAGGAAGAGAATGAACAATAGCAGACCCTTCAGCCCACGAAACGGAGGTGTGAGAGGGTCATAAATGGCTCCTAGAAGGAACTTCCCCAAGGAGGGGAATGCTCCTGGACTCCAGGGAGAGAAAAAGGGGTGTACCATTTGCTGTTAAGAACAAACAAAGAAAAATGTTTAAAGACTCATAACTTGTGATTCAAAGTGGTGAAAAATATACCAAGGACATATCTGTTAGTCTAATTTTTGGCTGCACGTTTTATGAGGCGGCAGAACCGTAAACCATGTTCTGGACAGGAATGGCAATATATGTGGTTTTATGTGAAATGTATTAATCCTAGAATTGTGAAAAGTTACACACACATCCCTATGTTATGCACACACATTTGTGGAAATTTGCATAAAGTTTGGAAATTGTATTCATAGCGAAAAGGACAAAATTCTGTAGAAAGTTGAAACAAGATCCCACAGCTGCAAGATTTTCAGGAACAGCTACTACATAAAATATGGCATCTTTGTGTGTGATTTGTGTAAAGGTGACCAATGTAGAAATATCTATTTAGGATGAAATCCAATTTTGAGACCAGTGGCTAAAGGGAGGTTTCTAAGAACTGTAAAGCAAACCATAAAATGTGACATCATCCGGCCTTGATCCAATCACTCAAATGCAAGGCGGAGATGATGTTTTGATCCAATCCCAGCTCACAGGAGCAAGCTTAGCTAAGCCGGCCCATACACCCATTTTGTGATGTCATTTGAAAGGATAGAGACAGCTGACACAAATAGAGACTCACTGGTCCACTCACTTTCCTGATTCCGGCAAAGCACTCTGATCCAGCATTCAACATCCAGCTTTAACATCCTTCCTCATCCAGATACCAAGACTCTTGCAAGCAGTAGAGAACTATTGATTTCAGCAAGGTCCAAACCCTCAAATGTATTCTCACCACCCAGTGAAGCGCTGTGGGGTGTGGAAAGGCCTTTTGAACTAGTATCCTGAAACTCTCTGGCTTGCCACCACAAGGCTTTCCGGAGGAACTCGCTATCCAGCTGATTGAAATAACCAGAAACAAGAAGGGCAGATCCTGTGCAAAACCGGTGACCGGCCTAGCTGATCCAGTCCCGCGCCTGATGTGCTATCCTTCCTAGACCAGACCAAATCCATTGACCAGAACTGACGGTCGCATTTAAATAGAAAGGACTGTAAGGATCAATAGGAAGGACAGTGACCCATAGTATATTTGCAGTCTTATCCAAATCTCAACCCATCCAATCTGTAATTCAGCATCATAGTATTTTCAGAACCTTTCTTGCGCTGATTTTTCTCATTTGTTTCATAAAATCATAAGTCATTAGTGATTTTGAGTAACTAACGTGAATCCCAGAAATAAATTGAGTATCTACCACATCTAGGGTTATGCTAGCCATGTAACTGTGGAGATTCATCCTCTTTTTCATAGTCATAATATAGTGTGATCAAACCCATCTTTCATTTTCAAAGTGCATTTCTGTTTTCCATTCTCGTGCCTATTTTACAAAAACGACTCTCACTAAAACCTTGATAACTCCCTCAGTTTTTATGATAGAAACGAAATGTCAACTCCTACTTGTACCTAACATCTATAGCTATCCATAGAACCCCAAACCGTTATAGCGAATATCGCGCAAGGAAAAGTTTGCTGTGAATTGAAATTCTGAGAAATTTTACACATGGGAAATAGCTTTCATTTATTTCCCACATGGTGTAATGTTTCAACACTAACCTGTCTCGTGCAGCAACCAACGAGGCAAATGGAGAGTCCCCTGAGGCCCCTAACACCTCCCTCCACCCTAAGAGGGAAACGAAGGGTTGTGCAAGGGATCCCAGGGAAACCCTCCTGGGGGAAAAAACCATGCTGGAACGGATGTGGAGCTGGATCGGTCGCGTTATCCGCTGGCTGCAGCTCCTCAAGATTTACAGGACTCACTGGATCTGGTCATGGAATCTCGGCGAAGTCCGGATTCTAGATAAGTAAACAAGAGATGAGCGAAGGAACTAGGTACGAGAGGAATCAATGTAATGGTTGGTGGTGTACCTAACGTGTCTGGAAGGGGAGGCTACCGGAGCTTCCTGTAGACTCGTGGGCAGCGGAACTGGATGACTGGGCAGAACGGCAAGGCTGTAGGAAAGAGCAGTAAGGAAAGGTAAGCATAGGAATAAGGTATAGAGTAATAAACACCCTAGTTGCGAACTCACGTAGCGTCTGTAGAGAGTAGCGACGCACTGAGCTTCGGCTCTGCTGAGCCATATCCGGAATCCATGGGAGAACGAGATGACGTCAGAGGACGTCTGCCATGCGAACGTGAAAACACTGCACCGTAACCCAGAGGATGAGGTGCCATCTTGGAAGAAGGGGAAACGGAGAGTGCTCGCAATCTCCAGCGTTGCCACAGGGAACGCCGGTGCCAGCGAGCCGTGACAGTATGCCTCCTTCCGAGGGTAACACCCCATGGCTTGCCCGGATGACACCTGTGAAAACGGCGAACAAGTAAGGGGGCGTGGACAGCTGAAGCTGGTTCCCACGTACGGTCGGCCACAGAGTAACCCTTCCAATGGATCAAATACTGCAGTCGACCGCGATGATAACGGGAATCACAAATGCCCGAGACTTCGAACTCAGGACCATCCGTAGTGGCTACTGGAGGCGGGTAGGCCTTTGTAGATCGACCAAAACGATCCGATACATGAAGCTTGAGTTGTGAAACGTGAAAAACTGGGTAGATCCTGGACCAAGAAGGTGGAAGCTGTAACTCAAAATCCAAAGAATCTTTTGCTCTCAATACCTTGAAAGGTCCAAAATATTTCGGAGACAATTTAGAGGGAACCAGATGTCTGGGCAGAAACTTTGCTGAGAGCCAGACCAAATCCCCCGGAACAATCACTGGAGACGGTGAAGGATGCAAGTCAGCATAACGTTTAGAATGCTCTTGAGCTTCCAGTAATGCGGTTCTGGCCAAAAGATGTCCCTGTTGAATGTCGCCCATTAGGGCGTCCACATCTGGAAAGGCCGAAGATCTGAGAAGAGAGGATGAATAGCAGGAAGGATCGTACCCATAGGTAAAATGAAAGGGACTCGTTTTGATAGAAGCATGAGGAGCGTTATTGTACGCAAACTCTGCCAAAGGTAACAAATCCTTCCAATTGTCCTGTGCCGCTGATACAAAACAGCGCAGATACGTTTCCAGAGTTTGATTTAAACGTTCAGTCTGCCCATTAGTTTAAGGATGGTATCCCGAACTCAAGGCTCTTTTTATGCCTAAAGCAGAGCAGACTTGTTGCCAATATCGGGAAATATATTGGGAACCCCGATCTCACACTATGCTGTCAGGAAGACCATGCCGGGAAAAGATGGAGTCTATGAAATGTCTTGCCATCTGTGGAGCTGTCGGTACTGAGGGCAGAGCCTGGAAATGAGCCAATTTGGTGAAATAATCAACCGTTACCATAATGGTGGTATGATCTTTAGACTCAGGTAAGTCAACAATAAAATCTGTGGAAATCAATTGCCAAGAACGGGTAGGTATTTGGACTAGAGCCAGCTTTCCCAATGGTTTACTGCGAGGAACCTTGACTTGCAGACAGACCACACAGGAAGAGACGTAATCAGTCACGTCCCTTCTTAAGGTTTCCCACCAGAAATGTCTCAGTATGAGCTCCTGGGAGCTGGCTATTCGACGATGTCCAGCAACTATAGAATCGTGACACATGTGCATTACTTCAGTTCGGAGCTGGAGTGAGGGAATGTACACCTGATGACCCCGGTAGAAACATCCGTCTTCGAGACTTAGTCCCCATTTATCCGCCTGAAATCTAATGGCGTCCATTAAGACATGAGTTTGGGCTGCTACAGAGTGGAGGAAGTCCTGAACCATAGATATAAATGTAGCATGAGGAAACAATCTTTCGGTCTGAAAATCAGATTTGCAATCGGGATCTCTTCGAGATAGAGCGTCTGCTTGAAGATTAGTTTTACCTGGAATGATAGTGAAAGTGATATTGTAGGGAGAGAAAAAATGGGCCCATCTTGCTTGCCGGCTGTTGCGAGTCTCAGCGTATTGTAAACTCTTGAGATTCTGATGGTCGGTGCGAACCTCAATGGGATGTTGGGAACCCAAAAGGAGATGTCTCCATTCTTGAAAGGCCCGTTTTATAGCCAGCAACTCTTTCTCTAGCACCGTGTAATTGATCTCAGAAGGAGAAAAAGTCTTGGACAGAAAAGCCACAGGGTGTTCTGGTCCTTGAGCAAAAGCTTGTTTAAGCACTGCACCCAAAGCAAAATGGGAGGCATCAGTTTCGACTATAAACGGTAAGCTCTGATCTGGGGTTCGCAAGAGTGGAGCGGAAGTAAAAAGAGTCTTCAAAGTATCAAAGGCTGACTGGGCGTCTTCTGTCCATTTAAAAGGCTTTCCCTTCTTGAGTAATCTTGAAAGGGGCAACGATTGAGGAAAATCCTGCTATAAATTTCCTATAGAAATTCGAAAACCCCAGAAATCTCTGTAGTTCCTTGATAGAACTAGGAGAGGACCATTCCAGAATAGCGGTCACCTTGCGAGGATCCATGGAAATTCCAGTAGGGGACAGAACAAACCCCAGGTACGTGACTGTAGTCTGATGGAATCTGCACTTTTCTGGCTTGCAGTAGAGGTGGTTACTTCGTAATCGGTGTAATACCCGACATACGTGTTGGTGATGTTCTTTAGGATTCCTGGAAAACACCAATATGTCGTCAAGATACACCACTACCGTATGAAGAAGGAGGTCTGAGAATATATGGTCAATGAATCTTTGAAAAACTGCAGGTGCATTCGCGAGACCGAAGGGCATAACCGGGTATTCGAAATGTCGAAAAGGGGTACGAAATGCGTTCTTCCACTCATCCCCTTCTTTAATTCTGATGAGGTGATAAGCCCCTCTGAGGTCCAACTTTGTGTAAATTGTTGCCCCTTTCACTGCTTCTAGGATGTCTGGTATTAAGGGCATTGGGTATCGATCGGGAATTGTCATCTTGTTAAGACCCCTATAATCAATGCAGGGACGTAACTCGTCCGTGTCCTTCTTTGCTATAAAGAATAATGATGAGCCTGCAGGGGAAGTCGATTCCGCAATCAAACCGTTTCTGAGGTGGGTATCCAAATACTGTTGTAGGACTCATTTTTCCTTCTAGGAAAGGATGTACATCTTTCCGAAAGGGAATGGCTGAGAGGAGTCTAGACGGATGCAACAATCGTCTCTCCGATGAGGCGGAAGTTCAGAAAATTTGGAAGAGGAGAAAATGTCCTGAAACTCTTCGTACTCAGGAAGAACAAGACTAATCAAGTCTACTATCCTTTGAGGGGCAACAGGATTCGAAGAAGGAGTACAAAATCCGACTGATCCTTCAGCAAGACAGTGTTGGGTACAATATTTTGATCCCAAAAAAATGGAACCGGCTGCCCAATTTATGCAAAGGTTATGTAGTCTTAACCATGGCAAGCCCAAAATGACAGGGTAGTGAGCTGCTTTTATTATATCAAATACGGCGTCCTCCCTGTGTGATCCAATGAACATCTTCAAAGTGAGAGTCTGTTCTCGTATAGGTCCCGATATTAGTGGGGTTCCGTCTACGCCTTCTACAGGTATCGCGATTGCTTTGGGAGACCGGGGAATATTCTGTTTTCTCACCCAAAAATCGTCCATGAACAAACCAGGTGCCCCACAGTCAACCAAGGCTGGGACAGTAACAATGCTTTTATCTGGCAGAGAAAAAGTGACACGCAGGACTACCATGTCCAGTGAGGGAGACAACCTTGCAGGAGATTAGGAACCTGTATCTGTTACCCCGACCGTAGGTCCCCTTACGGATGAGGTCTGGCGTTTCCCGAACTAAATGGTTTTCTGAGAGGAGCGACTGGGCACTCATGATCAGAAGAGCCGCAATACATGCATAGTCCCTGGTTTCTTCTGCGGGCGCGTTCCTCTTGAGTTAGAGGACCCCGTGTAGTGCCCACCTGCATAGGTTTGTCCGGAGTAGCAGTTTTAGGGGAGGATGCTAATTCTGGCGCAGAGCGATGACTTCTCCCTTTCCTCCTCTCAGTGTGCCTTTCTTGCAGTCGATAGTCCAGCTGCATGGTTAACGAGATTAGTTCAGCTAATGTGTTTGGTCTCGGAACTCGAGCTAGTTCATCCTTCAACTCCTCATTAACCCCTCTCCTAAACAACGTAATAAGCGCATCATCGGCCCATGATGTACCTAGGGCCATTTGTTTAAAACGGGTAATGAATTCTAAGATTCCTAAAGACCCTTGCTTGAAATCTAGAAGTTTCTCTTGTGAGGAGACATTGTATTCCCTCAGAGAAAACATAGCTTTTAGGCTCGCCGTAAAAGCAGGCACAGAATCTAATATGGCATTGTTGGAAGTGACAATAGGCGTGGCCCAAGCTAGCGCGGGACCTGTGAGATGGGTAATCATATATCCCACTCTATCTCTGTCCGAGGTAAAGAAGGCTGTTTTAAAAGCAAATTGCACCGTACATGCATCCAAAAATGTACTTAAAGATTGCGGGTTTCCGTCGTATTTCCCGCCTGGTAGAGGGCCAGGAGGAATCTCCAAACTAATGGGGGCCTTAATTAACATTTGTTGTTTGAGTATTGCATTTTTCATGCTTTAAGGCTTGTACCTCATGGGACAATCCTTGTACTGCGGTCGTTAATTGCTGCACTTGGTCTAAGGCTGCCTGTAAAGTAGTCATGATGTGTATCTTTTCTTTTTTTTTTTTTCTCTTTTATAAGGCGTCGCTAGCTGTAATGTTTCAACACTAACCTGTCTCGTGCAGCAACCAACGAGGCAAATGGAGAGTCCCCTGAGGCCCCTAACACCTCCCTCCACCCTAAGAGGGAAACGAAGAGTTGTGCAAGGGATCCCAGGGAAACCCTCCTGGCGGAAAAAACCCTGCTGGAACGGATGTGGAGCTGGATCGGTCGCGTTATCCGCTGGCTGCAGCTCCTCAAGATTTACAGGACTCACTGGATCTGGTCATGGAATCTCGGCGAAGTCCGGATTCTAGATAAGTAAACAAGAGATGAGCGAAGGAACTAGGTACGAGAGGAATCAATGTAATGGTTGGTGGTGTACCTAACGTGTCTGGAAGGGGAGGCTACCAGAGTTTCCTGTAGACTCGTGGGCAGCGGAACGGGATGACTGGGCAGAAAGGCAAGGCTGTAGGAAAGAGCAGTAAGGAAAGGTAAGCATAGGAATAAGGTATAGAGTAATAAACACCCTAGTTGCGAACTCACGTAGCGTCTGTAGAGAGTAGCGACGCACTGAGCTTCGGCTCTGCTGAGCCATATCCGGAATCCATGGGAGAACGAGATGACGTCAGAGGACGTCTGCCATGCGAACGTGAAAACACTGCACCGTAACCCAGAGGATGAGGTGCCATCTTGGAAGAAGGGGAAACGGAGAGTGCTCGCAATCTCCAGCGTTGCCACAGGGAACGCTGGTGCCAGCGAGCCGTGACAGTATGCCTCCTTCCGAGGGTAACACCCCATGGCTTGCCCGGATGACACCTGTGAAAACGGCGAACAAGTAAGGGGGCGTGGACAGCTGAAGCTGGTTCCCACGTACGGTCGGCCACAGAGTAACCTTCCAATGGATCAAATACTGCAGTCGACCGCGATGATAACGGGAATCACAAATGCCCGAGACTTCGAACTCAGGACCATCCGTAGTGGCTACTGGAGGCGGGTAGGCCTTTGTAGATCGACCAAAACGATCCGATACATGAAGCTTGAGTTGTGAAACGTGAAAAACTGGGTAGATCCTGGACCAAGAAGGTGGAAGCTGTAACTCAAAATCCAAAGAATCTTTTGCTCTCAATACCTTGAAAGGTCCAAAATATTTCGGAGACAATTTAGAGGGAACCAGATGTCTGGGCAGAAACTTTGCTGAGAGCCAGACCAAATCCCCCGGAACAATCACTGGAGACGGTGAAGGATGCAAGTCATCATAACGTTTAGAATGCTCTTGAGCTTCCAGTAATGCGGTTCTGGCCAAAATATGTCCCTGTTGAATGTCGCCCATTAGGGCGTCCACATCTGGAAAGGCCGAAGATCTGAGAAGAGAGGATGAATAGCAGGAAGGATCGTACCCATAGGTACAATGAAAGGGACTCGTTTTGATATAAGCATGAGGAGCGTTATTGTAGGCAAACTCTGCCAAAGGTAACAAATCCTTCCAATTGTCCTGTGCCGCTGATACAAAACAGCGCAGATACGTTTCCAGAGTTTGATTTAAACGTTCAGTCGGCCCATTAGTTTGAGGATGGTATCCCGAACACAAGGCTCTTTTTATGCCTAAAGCAGAGCAGACTTGTTGCCAATATCGGGAAATATATTGGGAACCCTGATCTGACACTATGCTGTCAGGAAGACCATGCCGGGAAAAGATGGAGTCTATGAAATGTCTTGCCATCTGTGGAGCTGTCGGTACTGAGGGCAGAGCCTGGAAATGAGCCAATTTGGTGAAATAATCAACCATTACCATAATGGTGGTATGATCTTTAGACTCAGGTAAGTCAACAATAAAATCTGTGGAAATCAATTGCCAAGGACGGGTAGGTATTTAGACTAGAGCCAGCTTTCCCAATGGTTTACTGCGAGGAACCTTGACTTGCAGACAGACCACACAGGAAGAGACATAATCAGTCACGTCCCTTCTTAAGGTTTCCCACCAGAAATGTCTCAGTATGAGCTCCTGGGAGCTGGCTATTCGACGATTTCCAGCAACTATAGAATCGTGACATATGTGCATTACTTCAGTTCGGAGCTGGAGTGAGGTAATGTACACCTGATGACCCCGGTAGAAACATCCGTCTTCGAGACTTAGTCCCCATTTATCCGCCTGAAATCTAATGGAGTCCATTAAGACATGAGTTTGGGCTGCTACAGAGTGGAGGAAGTCCTGAACCATAGATATAAATGTAGCATGAGGAAACAAACTTTCGGTCTGAAAATCAGATTTGCAATCGGGATCTCTTCGAGATAGAGCGTCTGCTTGAAGATTAGTTTTACCTGGAATGATAGTGAAAGTGATATTGTAGGGAGAGAAAAAATGGGCCCATCTTGCTTGCCGGCTGTTGCGAGTCTCAGCGTATTGTAAACTCTTGAGATTCTGATGGTCGGTGCGAACCTCAATGGGATGTTGGGAACCCAAAAGGAGATGTCTCCATTCTTGAAAGGCCCGTTTTATAGCCAGCAACTCTTTCTCTAGCACCGTGTAATTGATCTCAGAGGGAGAAAAAGTCTTGGACAGAAAAGCCACAGGGTGTTCTGGTCCTTGAGCAAAAGCTTGTTTAAGCACTGCACCCAAAGCAAAATGGGAGGCATCAGTTTCGACTATAAACGGTAAGCTCAGATCTGGGGTTCGCAAGAGTGGAGCGGAAGTAAAAAGAGTCTTCAAAGTATCAAAGGCTGACTGGGCGTCTTCTGTCCATTTAAAAGGCTTTCCCTTCTTGAGTAATCTTGTAAGGGGCAGAACGATTGAGGAAAATCCTGCTATAAATTTCCTATAGAAATTCGAAAACCCCAGAAATCTCTGTAGTTCCTTGATAGAACTAGGAGAGGACCATTCCAGAATAGCGGTCACCTTGCGAGGATCCATGGAAATTCCAGTAGGGGACAGAACGAACCCCAGGTACGTGACTGTAGTCTGATGGAATCTGCACTTTTCTGGCTTGCAATAGAGGTGGTTACTTCGTAATCGGTGTAATACCTGACATACGTGTTGGTGATGTTCTTTAGGATTCCTGGAAAACACCAATATGTCGTCAAGATACACCACTACCGTATGAAGAAGGAGGTCTGAGAATATATGGTCAATGAATCTTTGAAAAACTGCAGGTGCATTCGCGAGACCGAATGGCATAACCCGGTATTCGAAATGTCCAAAAGGGGTACGAAACGCGGTCTTCCACTCATCCCCTTCTTTAATTCTGATGAGGTGATAAGCCCCTCTGAGGTCCAACTTTGTGTAAATTGTTGCCCCTTTCACTGCTTCTAGGATGTCTGGTATTAAGGGCATTGTGTATCGGTCGGGAATTGTGATCTTGTTAAGACCCCTATAATCAATGCAGGGACGTAACTCGGCCGTGTCCTTCTTTGCTATAAAGAATAATGATGCGCCTGCAGGGGAAGTCGATTCCGCAATCAAACCGTTTCTGAGGTGGGTATCCAAATACTGTCGTAGGACTCATTTTTCCTTCTAGGAAAGGATGTACATCTTTCCGAAAGGGAATGGCTGAGAGGAGTCTAGACGGATGCAACAATCGTCTCTCCGATGAGGCGGAAGTTCAGAAAATTTGGAAGAGGAGAAAATGTCCTGAAACTCTTCGTACTCAGGAGGAACAAGACTAATCAAGTCTACTATCCTTTGAGGGGCAACAGGATTCGAAGAAGGAGTACAAAATCCGACTGATCCTTCAGCAAGACAGTGTTGGGTACAATATTCTGATCCCAAAAAAATGGAACCGGCTGCCCAATTTATGCAAGGGTTATGTAGCCTTAACCATGGCAAGCCCAAAATGACAGGGTAGTGAGCTGCTTTTATTATATCAAATACGGCGTCCTCCCTGTGTGATCCAATGAACATCTTCAAAGTGAGAGTCTGTTCTCGTATAGGTCCCAATATTAGTGGGGTTCCGTCTACGCCTTCAACAGGTATCGCGATTGCTTTGGGAGACCGGGGAATATTCTGTTTTCTCACCCAAAAATCGTCCATGAACAAACCAGCTGCCCCACAGTCAACCAAGGCTGGGACAGTAACAATGCTTTTATCTGGCAGAGAAAAAGTGACACGCAGGACTACCATGTCCAGCGAGGGAGACAACCTTGTAGGAGATTGGGAACCTGTATCTGTTACCCCGACCGTAGGTCCCCTTACGGTTGAAGTCTGGCGTTTCCCGAATGAAATGGTTTTCTGAGAGGAGCGACTGGGCACTCGTGCACGGCATGATCAGAAGAGCCGCAATACATGCATAGTCCCTGGTTTCTTCTGCGGGCGCGCTCCTCTTGAGTTAGAGGACCCCGTGTAGTGCCCACCTGCATAGGTTCGTCCGAAGTAGCAGTTTTAGGGGAGGATGCTAATTCTGGCGCAGAGCGATGACTTCTCCCTTTCCTCCTCTCTGTGTGCCTTTCTTGCAGTCGATAGTCCAGCTGCATGGTTAACGAGATTAGTTCAGCTAATGTGTTTGGTCTCGGAACTCAAGCTAGTTCATCCTTCAACTCCTCATTAACCCCTCTCCTAAACAACGTAATAAGCGCATCATCGGCCCATGATGTACCTAGGGCCATTTGTTTAAAACGGGTAATGAATTCTAAGATTCCTAAAGACCTTTGCTTGAAATCTAGAAGTTTCTCTTGAGAGGAGACATTGTATTCCCTCTGAGAAAACATAGCTTTTAGGCTCGCCGTAAAAGCAGGCACAGAATCTAATATGGCATTGTTGGAACTGACAATAGGCGTGGCCCAAGCTAGCGCGGGACATGTGAGATGGGTAATCATATATCCCACTCTATCTCTGTCCGAGGTAAAGAAGGATGTTTTAAAAGCAAATTGCACCGTACATGCATCCAAAAATTCCCTTAAAGATTGCGGGTTTCCGTCATATTTCCCGCCTGGTAGAGGGCCAGGAGGAATCTCCGAACTAATGGGGGCCTTAATTAACATTTGTTGTTTAAGGATTGCATTTTCATGCTTTAAGGCTTGTACCTCATGGGACAATCCTTGTACTGCGGTCGTTAATTGCTGCACTTGGTCTAAGGCTGCCTGTAAAGTAGTCATGATGTGTATCTTTTCTTTTTTTTTTTTCTCTTTTATAAGGCGTCGCTAGCTGTAATGTTTCAAGACTAACCTGTCTCGTGCAGCAACCAACGAGGCAAATGGAGAGTCCCCTGAGGCCCCTAACACCTCCCTCCACCCTAAGAGGGAAACGAAGGGTTGTGCAAGGGATCCCAGGGAAACCCTCCTGGGGGAAAAAAGCCTGCTGGAACGGATGTGGAGCTGGATCGGTCGCGTTATCCGCTGGCTGCAGCTCCTCAAGATTTACAGGACTCACTGGATCTGGTCATGGAATCTCGGCGAAGTCCGGATTCTAGATAAGTAAACAAGAGATGAGCGAAGGAACTAGGTACGAGAGGAATCAATGTAATGGTTGGTGGTGTACCTAACGTGTCTGGAAGGGGAGGCTACCGGAGCTTCCTGTAGACTCGTGGGCAGCGGAACGGGATGACTGGGCAGAAAGGCAAGGCTGTAGGAAAGAGCAGAAAGGAAAGGTAAGCATAGGAATAAGGTATAGAGTAATAAACACCCTAGTTGCGAACTCACGTAGCGTCTGTAGAGAGTAGCGACGCACTGAGCTTCGGCTCTGCTGAGCCATATCCGGAATCCATGGGAGAACGAGATGACGTCAGAGGACGTCTGCCATGCGAACGTGAAAACACTGCACCGTAACCAAGAGGATGAGGTGCCATCTTGGAAGAAGGGGAAACAGAGAGTGCTCGCAATCTCCAGCGTTGCCACAGGGAACGCCGGTGCCAGCGAGCCGTGACACAAGGACTTCGAGATTTCAAAAGTTTTCTTCTAACTAAATCATTGTTTGTGATTGTTTGCAACTGTTCAAAGCGGCTACCATAGGAATGTATAATAATTTAAGTATTTTTGACCACATTTGGTGTTTTTGCCGAGTCAATTCCAAAGACAATTTCAAAGCCATTCTCACAGCTGAAAAGTCAATACGGTTTTCTCTTGTGTTTGAAGGGGGAAGGTGAGAGTGATATTCTGGTTGATTTGTGCTATTCCTGAATACCTGCTCCCTCCACACATCTATTTAATTGCCTATTGGTGGGTTGAGGGGTGTTGCAGGGGGAACCGCTAACCATAGTGCTATCTGTTCTACACCAATTCAAAGGTATTATTTTCTGTGCTGCATTTGTCTTTGTGCTCATTACTTGATTCCTAGTGTATTAAAGATATTATTCAGTGTTCTGTCACCCCATTGGTGATTGTTGTTACCTATTAAAATATATTGTGATTTAAATTCTAAATATATAAATAAATATTTACCTTTGCAAACTAGCCTGATTCCTGGTTCAGTGTGACCGGGGGGTCTCAGGAGAAGGGTGTGATGCGAGTGGTATATTGTTCAGAATATTGAACTTATAGATAAAAATAAATAAGGGTTTCAATTGCGCACTACACACTGGCGTGACTTGGGTGGGTGCCGGATTGAAATCACTTACAGCTTGGGGGCTCAATGCCAGGATCCTGAATTTGACATACCACTCGTGACAATATAACACAGCATGCTAGCCGACGGGGTACATACACCTTGTTGGGTTACCATACTGTGCTACACTGTACAAGCACCCCTCAAAAGAAATACTCAAAGGAATTGGGCCTGTTTGCAAAAGTAAAACAACCCTGAGAAAGCCAGAAGGAAATTAATATTTCCATAATTGCTAGGGAACACCTTCTGCACACATTGTTTGTCAGGGGTGAATGGCCAGAACAGGACCAACAGGTATGGCTGCAAGGAATAAAACAGCAAATCACTGAAATCAATATTGATACCTGGCAGGACAAGGGGCCATTACATCAAGCACTTAGCAAATTGTATATGACCCCTAAAATAAAAGAGGAGCAAGGCAAAATTGCCAAAATAGCGGCCTACCTGTACCTCCACATAGGAGTCATACAGGAAAAGTACGCAGGCAATGTAGATTTCACAAAGAGGCAAGGGGAAGCACGGCAGAAAATCCAGAGCAAGCTGGACTCTGCAGAGCAAAGGCCCCAAGATAGCAAATAATCTGAAACAGAGGCTAGGCAGTCTGCCACCAAACTCCAAGAAGATCTGGCTCTCTTCCTGCAAAGGAATGCAGAGCAAGACACCCAGACACAGACACTGCACAAAGAGTGTCAGGAAAGGTTGGATTCCCTACAACAGAGTCAACAAAAGCTGGCGCAACAATTAGCTTTTACAGAGCATGCACAGAACAGATAGTCACTTTAGAGAACCACCTAGTATCCTTCAAAAAGGAAAACAAATTAATTATTAAAGTCCTAGAATCCCAAGCAGAGTTTGATGAGGAACGCCAGAAAGCTGGTGCATTCAAAAAACAGAGGGACGACCTGGCTGAGCAGATGGCACTCTAACTCAGCAGAGGGACGCCTTAGGCTAGGAAGTCAGCCATTTAAAAACAAAGTTGGAGGAAAGTAAGCTGACCCTTCAGGAGTTTGGGGAAATCAAAACTGTTAGAGCACACCAGGCGGGTGGAGGATGCTTTGGCAAAGAACAGACTAATAAGGACCAAACTCAGGAGGTGAGTCTCCTGCAGCAAAAATTGGCCCAATACTCCCAATACAGGCAGGAAGCACAGAGAGACAATGAGACTCTCTGCGAAAAGAATGACAGGCTCCACAAACAGATAGCATGCAAGAACAAATCATAGAGACCTGTAAGGCCTTAATAGAGGAACAAAAGGGTCAGTTTTTGGCATGTCACCAGGGGGTAGGGGCTAAAAGAGATGAGGTAAGATGGGAAAGAGAAACCCCTGAGCATAATCTCAGGACCCCTGGCATCAGGGACTTCAAACCCTTCAGTTCCATGGACTCTGCCACTCTCATATCCACTGGCTCACATGAACCAAGGTCCACGGGGATGGTAGACTTCAACCCAATGGGAGATATGGGACTGACGGATCAGCGCCTCCAAGAAATGGATGGACGGGCATCTATGTACAGGTTCCCAAATGTTGGGGCCAGCCTCTCTGATCATGGAGACTCCCGTGAGGGGAGAATCAGAGAACTGGATCCTCAAAAATATCACCTACCAAGAGATCAGTCAGTCAAATTTGGTGGGGAATTCCATGAGACTAGGCCCACAAAGAGCATTTTAAAAACCTCTTCCCAGCTAGGACAGTGGGGGAGGGGTACTCAGCCAATCCGGGGAGCAAGGGAGAGTCAGAAGACTCTTCTGAGCGCCACAGGTTTCGAGAGACTAGGCCCCCACATTCTGCCAGCCATTCCCAGGCCCGCAGAATCAGGGAGAGCCTAGAGGATCAGACAGCCACCGCTGGTAGCAGTGCCTCTGAGTCTGAGGATGAGTGGACAAGGATTAGTGGACAGAACTAAAAAGGGTAACAAATTAAGAGAGCCCTACTGAAAGATCCCCTGAAGCAAATCAAGGCTATTAGGAGCGTCATAACGCCCTACCATAAAAATGCAAAATATTCAGTTTGGGAGCACCTCAAATTGTTTGAGCAAATGATGGAGACTTTCCACATGAAGGACAGCCAAAGCTGTATTCAGTATGTCAAGTGGACATTTTCACCTGAATACTCCAGCTTCCTTGCGGGGCTGGAGGATCAGAACCATTCAAGATGGTCCACCTACAGGGCGGCCATCTTAAAGCATTTCTCAGTACACAGAAACCCTCAAGAGGCCCGCAAGGTGGCCCACAATCTGCAATGAGCGGAAGACCAGGCCCCACAAGAATTTGTTCAAGAGCTGAAACGTGCCTTTGCGCAGACCACCAGGAGGGTGCGCACAGACAGTAGGAAATTTATCAATACCTTCTTTCACACCCTTTCTAAATACATTATGACCCAGCTGGTGAGGGACTTTCATGAGAAAAGATCACTAGACTGGGTCATTGAACAAGCAACTCTCATCTACGAAGTGCAGAAGCCAGTAGAAAATAAAAGTGCCAATAAAAGCCCCAAACCAACCAACACCCCTGCTGCTGCTAAGGTGGCAGAGGTGATGGTTGCCCCCATTTTAGATCTGGAGATGGGGGGGCCTAAAAACATTCCTGCGCAAAATCCCACCAACATAAGACCCAGAAGGCCCTCGGGCTAATCCCAAACAGGGAGTCAGCGAGGTAACCCCATAAATGGGATCCCTAACTCCCCTGACTACATCAGCCCCTGTTACAAGCGCAACAGACCCATCCTGGGTTATGTGTGGACGCCCACAGCCCAAAGGGGGGGGATCCAACCAGGCAGCTGCCAACCCAGGAAACTTCCCTCCTCACTTTCCCCAGGAGGGCAGTAACCCCCAAATGCCGGGTTGAGTTTCTTTCCCCGGTACCCGCCAAACACCAACCCCCAAAACAACAATTCTTTCTTTCCCCACTTTCCTGAGCCCAGACAGACCAATCCGGGAGAGGGGAGGCCAAGGGTGGAGGAGTACCAAAACTATCCCAACCAAGGGTATTATGGAAGAAGGGATAGTTACCCTTCCCGTGATCAACCAAGAGTAGACCAGAGGACCCTGTACCAGCCAGAGCGGGTGTCCCAACTGGAGCGCCAGGTCCAGAACTTGGCACAGGATCTGGGTCGCATCCTGAGGGCTCAGCAGAACCCTCAGATGAGCATGGCGACTCAGAACTCCTCAAATCAAGGGTCTAGGGCTCCAGAGCAATGACGGGGAGAGAATCCCCGACAACCCACCGGTTCCCAGGGAGGAGACACAAGGTGAAGGGAGGTGTAAAGCCTTAGAGGAAGCTTCCTTCCCCACTTGTGAAAGCCCCTAGAAACCCAGGAACCGGAACCAGAATCTCCTGCCCCCGAAAATCTGCAACCTAAGGAACAGAGGGCGGGTAGGAGAAATAAAGAGCCTAAAAAGGCCCATTTTGTGGAGGAGGTTTGAATCTTCCAATTCGAAGGAGAGAGGTCCTCAAAGGATTCAGGGAAAAGGATCTTCTCCTCCAGGGATGGGGGAACTCCTACCAAAGGAAATTGGGTCCCAAGAAATCCGGATCAAGACTGGATAGATGTGGGGACCGAGTTTAAACCACCCATTATTGAACCCCAAAATTACCAGCAAGAAAATCACCTTGTTCAAACCAATTCTGGTGACTGCCTCCAAAAAGGGTGGGGGGCAGCCCAGAATCAGAAACACGGGAGCCCAAAACTCCCATCTCCAACTGTCACTTTTTTCTTACAGGTTCCCAAGATCCCAAACAAAATCCTGCCCAAATCACCCCTCTATCAGAATCCGGAGCAAAGAAATTGACCCACCAATTGGCCAAAAATGTGCATTATCTTTGCCCCCTTGAAGAGAAGGAGGAAATATTTTATGCCCCAGTCCAAATACAGGGGCAATGTACATTTTTGGCACTGGTGGGCACTGGATCCCAAGCCACCCTTCTGTCAAAAAGGGATCAGCTGAATTCGGGAAGGGAAGAGAAATAACAAATCCCTCTCACTCCTCTTCCTGGACAACTTCAGAACTTTGATGGGAAAGAAATTCCTGTCGAGGGGACTGCGGATTTAGACATTAAAATTGGGCGACACAAGGTGAAGCACCCGGTCATAGTTGTGACTCCACAGGGCACACCATGTTTACTAGGGAATGACATCCTGTGTAGAGTGTCTCCCCTCATAGACTAACCGACGAATAAAATTGAAACATAGTGTCAACCATGTTAGTTGAAATGGCACATGCCACATGGTTGAACAGAAACCTGACCAAATTGAATTCCATTTCCAAAATAACCGAATCCCTGCATGACAGTAATTGCAGTAGGACAACAAACTGGTGATGGGAAGTCCTCTCTATTTTTGAAAATCAATCTTCCTTCCAGTCTCAAAGGGCATTCCACACTGGAAGGGAACACTACAAATTCACAATCAGAAAATCCCACTTCTATAGTCCAAAATGATGAGAAATCAGCTCCAAGCTTGGCTGACATTCAGAAAATTGGAGAGCAGTTGTTCATCATCCCTATTCAGTTAAATGAGGGGAAGGACTCTGTTCTCGCCCGAGTGTGCGTGAACAACGGTTAGAGCTTCATCAGCGAAGCCATGTTCCGTAAACTCCTAAAAGATCAAGCCATTTCCATATATAACTGTTAGACAAATGGGAAATGGACCTGGAAACACCCAATTCCAAACATCTCCTTCCTAGCAAGTGCATGCTCAAAATTTCCATAGGCAACAAGAGCATAATCCATAATTGTTGGGTTGTGCGAGATGTTCCTGCTGCATTTTATTTAGGCAGTGACATTCTCAATCGCTTTGCCATTAGTTTGGACCTAATAAACTTCAAAGCTTGGTCCCGATTAGAGGGTAATCCCATGGACTTTGATGACCCAGAGAAAGCATTTCGGTCAGCTCAACTGCTGCCATATGCAGTTGAAATTCAGATTGGAGAGGAAGTCACAATCCCAGAACGGACCCGACAATTCTCACTTGAGGTAAAAATTAAAAGAGGACAGAAACTGAAAAATCCTGACGCCTATGTTCACATCAATGCCCATTTTAAACAGCAAGGGGTGGGGTTACGGCCAACGCCACTAGTCAATACAGAACACGACACCATTCCAATAAAGGTGGATAACAGCGACCTAAAGAGTATCGCTCTGGGCGCAGGCACCATTATTGGAATAGCGTTTGATGACCGACATTTTTCCATAGATTTAGGTAATGAATTTACAGGACCAATACCCAATGACTGTTTTGACTGTGATAGCGACAATGAGACAACACCAGACAGGATCTTCACCCGGCATGGGGGGAACTTCCTGGTGTACTTTTCCTGCCCTTATGGTAAGGAACATGTGACCTGTGACTTCAGGAGGGATGAGGTGGTCTTCCAAGTCCCCCAGGGCAGCCTTCCCCACCTGAAGCCATCAGTCTAAATCAGTACTATGACCAGGAACTTCTCCATTCAGCTGGAGGAGGCCACTGAGATAGCCAAACCAGAAGTATTTCCAGGCTTCAGGCAGATGGTTGAAGAGAGAGTAAACCTAGCTGATGCCTGTAAGACTCTGGAGCAAAAGCAAAAATTGAAACAAGTTTTCTTAGATTTTCAAGATCTCTTTGCGGTGGACTCATATGACTGTGGTCGCACTGACATCCACACAACAACAATTCCCACGGACTCTGGGATGACTCCAGTGTTTGTGAAGCAATATCGCTTGCCTCTCGCAGCAATGGAGTCCCTTACTGAAATAATTAAGAACCTTGAGTCCCATGGGATAATTCATCCAGTCCGCAGCACCTTCAATAATCCGGTGCTGGGGATTTTGAAACCAAACGGCCAGTGGAGACTCTGTGCTGACCTAAGGGAGCTCAATAAACTGGTCCATACCTCCCTATGGCCTCTTCCCTACATTGACCAAGGGCTGGCCCAGATCGGGGGTCAAAGGTATACACTGCCATTGACCTGACCAATGGGTACTGGACTGTACCTGTCAGTAGGGAGGACCAATACAAGCTGGCCTTTACCTTCAGGGGGCAGCAGTACACTTGGACCCAGACTCCCTTCGGATACATCAACCCCGGCAATGAATTTAACATCTTTCTGCATAAGGCCATGCTCGACTTGGGTGAAAGGGGTAACCTGGCCTATGTAGATGATGTTCTAATCAAAAGCTCAACTGTGGAGGAACACATAGCAGAGATCAGTTATATTCTGACACAGTTGAGGGCTGCCAGAGCAAAACTCTCTTTCCAAAAGGCACAGTGGTGCAGGACTCGTGTCAATTTCTTGGGGCATGAGATAACTCCTGAGGGTCTCTGTCCCCAGGAAAAGAAACTAGAAGCACTCCAGAAAATAAAAGACCCCACAACTACGCGGAAACTAAGGAGCCTCCTTGGACTAACTAATTACAGCAGAAAGTTCGTTGAGGATTACGCAGAGATCACGAGACCCCTGATCCATCTGTTGAAGGGGGGGGTCAAGTGGGAGTGGGGTCCAGAACAGGCAGCGGCAGTAAGACAACTCAAAAGAAACCTCTCACAAGCGCATTGCCTAGCTTATCCTGTCAAAAACAAGGAGTTCTTCTTGGAGACAGGGTTCTCAAATACATGCTTGACTGCAGTATTATATCAAAAGCATGGCAAGGTCAATAAAGTAATCTCCTATGCAAGTAAGACTTTATCCTCTGTGGAGGAAAAATTCAATTCAACTCCTGGCAACGGTGTGGGCATTGAAGAATTACCACCCGTTTATCCAGGGGGAATACACCAGCCTCTGCAATATCTTCAAAGAGACAGAATCCGGGCCGGAAATGTGAGTAATTTCAAATTACTTCCTAGATTCTGTCAATGCACGGCTTTCCTGTGGAGGTCAGATATGGCCAAAACAAGAAGAGTCCCCTCGCGCAAGGTCTGGCTGACTTGCATGATTGTGCCAGAGAAAACTGTCACGAGGAAGAAAGTCTTAAAATCAAGGACAACATGGAGGCATACCTTAATTCCCCACACAAAGTCTATGAAGAAGACAAGTATGAGGGAATGCCCACTGTCTATGTGGATGGGTGCTCGTACCATGTTGACAACAACGGGGAAAAGGAACTTGTGGCCGGTGTAGTGAATGCATGGGTGAATGATGCCCCAGAACCCTCCGCTGGGTACAAAATCGGTCCCCCAAGTAGTCAAGTGGCAGAGCTGATGGCTGTGCATTAAGCCATTCTCACTGCTGTCCAACACCAACTCCATGAACTGGTCGTAATCACTGATTCAGATTATGTATGGAACCTGATTAACTGGAAAACCTGGCATGCTATGTGCTAATAATAAACCATTAAAAAACGGAAAATGAATACAAAATATTGATGATCTGGTCACCTCGAATGGGATGACCATCTACTGGAAAAAGATGAAGGGTCATTCTAAAGTAGAGGGACCAGACAAAACTGGAAATGACCTAGCTGATCAGCTGGCCAAAACCGGAGCCATCCAATGGGAACTACTTGAAATTGAGTCTCTGTTGGGGGAAATCCAGGTCACTGCTATCACTAGGTGCCAGACAAATGCTCACAATGAACTCTCAACTGCACAATGGAGTAAGGAGACCCCAGATGCTGATTTGATTACAGCTCAAAAAGGGGATCCAATAATTGTTAAATTTTATCAACACATTGAGGACCCTGAAAACTTTCTCCTGATGGATACCGATTACATTGGGAAAGAGGACCTCAGAGTGTTGATGAAATGTCCTAAAATGTTCCGAATCCAAGACGGTTTGCTGGTGAGGAGATTCATATCTGGCCATGACCAGTGGGTGGTCCCTACCTTATTCCAAAGCCTGATGCTAAGTCACGCCCATGATGCGGCCACAGCCTGTCATCAGGGGTTTCATACGACATCACTCACACACCATGCTCCCCTCCAAAAGAGGGGGATGACACTGTCTTAGTCAGATTTGCAAGCCGATTTTATCGTGCCTGTGATTCGCTCCTCTACAGGGAACTAGTACATGATGACCGTAACATGCTTGTTCACTAAATGGGTGTAATGTCTCCTGGCCCCAAATTGCAAGGCAGAAACAGCAGCTGCCCTGATTATCAACCACATCTTCTCGTGTTTTGGACTACCCCAAAGGATTGAGTCAGACCGAGGTAGTCACTTCACTAGTGAAGTGATGACAAAGATGTGGGAGAAACTTGGGGTCAAAAGGAAACTACACATTGCCTACCGGCTGTCCTCTAGTGGTGGAGTTGAGAGGTACAATAAAACTATTGTGAGCATTTTTAAAAAGTTTGTGCCGGATTCGGGGCCAAGTTTGGACATTAGATTACCCCTTGTCATGATGGCCATCAGATCTACCCCTTCTACTGCAACAAAAATGTCTCCATTCGAGCTGATGACTGGACGAAGGATGGTGCTTCCCGAGCATCTGCTCTACAGAACCCAAGAGCAGACCTTGACAAATGCCTCCACAACTCGTGGGTATGTTGAGAATCTGAGAAAACACCTTCAACATGCTTTTGCCTATGCTCAGCGGAATCTAGAAAGATCTGCAGACAGTATGAAGACCCATTATGATCTTAAAACGACTAAAAAAGTATATCAACTAGGAGACTGGGTCTACTTGTACAATTTCCAAAGGAACCAAGCCAAAGAGCGCAAATTCCTCCCAACTTGGCGGGGTCCTTTTGAAATTGTGGACAGAATCTCACCAGTTGCCTACAGAATCCGCATCCCCAAGGGCAGTTTGACCGAGGGGGAAGACAAGTGGGTCCACATAAACCAGCTGAAGAGTTCCCACCCCGGCATACTTTGCGGCAGATAGAAGGGCTTACCAGAAATCCAGAGGGGGAAGCTCCGGATACCTAGAAAAATTATTAAATCTTCATTGATTGCACCTAAGAAAAGGAGTAGAGGATCACTGAAGAATAGATGGGGTATACTGCCAATTGTTAACCAATGCAAGTGTCTTTCCCACTGCTGACATCCCCCCGAAGATGTGTGGACACAGTAGTGGGAACATTTCCATAACCATGCTATGTTCTATCTTCTAGCATTTGGACTAAGAATCATTCAAAGAATCACCAAGGAGGACCACTCAGGTACCAGGAGGAAAGACCCAAGGAGCCCGGAGTGCTGCTCAATACTCCCAACCAGAACCAGCAATACTCCCAACCAGAACTAGCAAGGGGAGTGGGTTGCCTCAAGCACTGACGGGAGAAGCGACTGAAGTTCTCCACACGGACAGAAAAAGAACATCCCAATCTCCTGACTTCCCATTGACGGGAGGTGGTCAAAACCAAGTCGGGAGGGGGGGCTCTGTGGGATGACCCACTTCACTATGCTAGGCGGCATCGCTCTGATAGTATGGTGCAAGGAACTGCAACAATGGCGGCAAAACTCTTGTGTGTGCCAAAAACCCACAAAAACCGCGTTCTCAAGCACACAAAAAGATGGATGCACAACTGGACACCCATGGTACATGTGTGGGGGAATAGAGCACACCCTGCAGAAAGTGTGCCAGTGAGCTCCATGACCAGCAAACAGAGTGCAGAGGGAGAAGCAGCGCTTTGCAAATGAAACTCTAAAATGTGCCTATAAATGACATTTGCTTTGTTGCTAAAAACTCCAAAATGCCTATAACACAACACTTCTCAACATTCAAAACATTGCTTGGCGCTAAAATTCATGTAATCTAATGAAGCATTGCAAACATATAAAGTCCTAATGTGAAGAGCAAAACATTAATCAGACAAACCGGATTGTCTGTAAACTGACAGCCCCTGTCAAAATCTGGGTGCAGTACCTTGGGCTACCTGAATGACAGCTGTCAGATGAGTTACTGATGAAACTTCAAAGTGATCTAAACTAAAAAGTCTGCCGGATTAGCAAACATAAAAAGGATTGTGGCTAAAAAGAATACAGATCTCAGTTGCTTTTTATCCCACAGAGTTAAAGCTAAGAAAGTTATGTATCCCACAGAGTTAAAGCTAAGAAAGTAATGTATTTATGTTTGATGCAACAAGTTTGGTTTTTCCTGGATTTTTTATTAAGAATAAATTAGCTTGGCTGAGCTGCAATCCTTTGGACGTGGACAATTTTTTTTTTTTTTTTTATTGAAAAACTACCGTTTTGACATAAAGAAAAAACTTTTGTTTCAAAACAGAAAATGAAGAGAGAGGAGAGAATCAAGATCATAAACTCTGTTCCTTCACATCAAAAGTCATCACTGTCATTTGTCATGAACCGAGCAGACTCCTGTTCTGTTCAACGCTGGTGAGCCTATATTAGGCTAGACAGGAAATTTCAGGAGTACATTCAGGTAATTAACAATTGCACACACGTGTTTCGTGTTGTTGCCAGATGAGATCCTATGCCACCACGCTTCCATGTCTCCATCTAAAGGGGCAAATTGACCCAGATGTTTCGAACGAATGCCACAGATTGCCTGGCAATCTAGGATTAAATGTTTTAAGGATTCCACCGCATCCAGACAAAAACGACAACAGTTATTATTCGTTGATGGATTTTTCCTTTGTCATAGGATTTCCTTCGACTGCAAAGTATTTAGACGAAAGCGGAGGAATTGGTCATGATAGTGGCGAGAGTAGCATCGTATCAGGTAGTATGGCTGTGTATTTAATTGTTTCTGTTCAATTCCTAACCAGCTTGCTGCAACCAGTTTTTCCCGTTTCTCTAAGTTGGTGATCCATGCCCAGGCTTCAAATTTTCTCTTAGCATGTTGTGGGCGAGAAAAAAGGTCAAAGTTGCTAATTTCCGCCGCATCGATCCAATCTTGCACTCTTGAATACCATTGACTCAGCAGACAACCAGTTTTCGGCTCTTCATTGATCGCAAATATCTTATAAGCTGGAGCTCCACTGATCTCTTTCATCTTACGCATTAGTGAAATAGATTTCCATATCACCTGGCTGAACAACGAGTTTAGTGATAACTCATGTCGTATCAGTGTCATTGATACGCAGGACAGAAGGTTGAGGACACGTCTCCAAAATTGGCCCTCAAATTGATTCCATTTTGGCTCACTGATGTTCCAGCCGGCTTCTGCGCCAAACGTTAGAATTGGTACTACCTTTTGTTGGTAGAACATTAGCACAGGCGTAAGGGAGAATTTGCCAAAGTCTTTATTTATCTTAACCGCTTGCAGGGCTAGTCTTGAGGTTTTCAATTTTAGGTCTTTTACCCACTGATCTTCGCAGATTGAAGTGTTGAACTGGACTCCTAAATAGCAGATTGAGTTGACAGAAGTTAGAGACTGGCCATCAACCTCCCACTTGAATGCACAATCTTTTCTGCAGGTCCCAGGGCCGATAGACAGTATTTTCGTTTTGTCTGTGTTGATGGTAAATTCGTTAATAGACAAGTACTCATAAAGACTGCATAGTAGCCGTTGAAATCCAATCTGTGTTCTGTCCATCAGGACCAGATCGTCAGCATATGCAATATATCTTACCAAGATCTTATTTATTTTTGGAGGGAAGCTATGGGCTTTCTCAAGATAAATCGGAAGATCCGCTAAGAATAATTTGAATAAGTCTGCTGCGAGTGGGCAGCCTTGTTTGACTCCCCTTGTCGTAAGTATATTATTTGATAGCATGCCAATTTTGTTGAGACAAACTCGAAATGACGTCTTCGAAAGAAGTGCAATCATTGGATTGAGAATCCCAGCCGGGCAGTTCCACTTACGCAATTTAGACCAGAGCAAGTCACGATTGACACAGTCAAATGCTTGCTTCATGTCTATGAATGCTAGATGAATCTTAGTTCTTGTTTTTATAGCATCTAGTTTCAGAATTGTTAATATTGCAAGATTGACGTCTACTCCGGTTCCTTTCGAGAAGCCTGTTTGTCGAACGTCAAGGATTCCAGCATGTTTCGCCCAGTTGACCAATTTCATCCTGAGGTTCGAACCAAAAAGTTTGCCGATTGAGTCTAGAAGGGCGATGGGATGGCAATTTTCTGGAGCCTCCCAGCTGCCTTTCTTGTGGATCGGTACCACAATTGCGGTTAACCAAGAATCGGGTAATTTCTTAGAGGAGGCAATTTTCTTAAACAGACACTCAATAAAGGGTGCCATTGACGTGTGTTTTTTTTTAACTTCACGTTGCTCACCATATCTGGGCCAGCTGCACGAGAGTTTTTTAGCAGCGCAATAGCTCTGACAATATCCGCCTGTGACATTTGCACATCCCAGGGCACTGTTTCAGCAACCTGAGCTGGTATGATCTCATTGCTTTTAGAATTAAACACTGCTGAAAAGTGTTTACACCACTTGTCACCCGCAATTGTATTCTGGGTTGAATTTAGGCTGTGTATGTGGCCCATATTTAAGATTTGCCAGATGTCACATGTGTTCTTAGTGATTAGGAACTTCATCATTAGTTCCGCACAAACTTGCTCCACAATGTTTTTATGGGATCTTGCCCAGTTTCTATAGCTTGCTCTTCTTGATTTTACCTCTTAAGTCTGTTGAGCAATGGTGATGTTTTTCTTCTTTTTTAATAGACACACATCTCTTCTCAGCTCTTTCTTTTTGTCGTCCATCACTTTACTAAATGGATGATTGTGACTTTTGACTTTTTGAGGTGGATCTTTTTTGTTTACTATGTAAATTGACAAAAGGGGAGTGTAATCCACGCCGTTTTGCAAATTCATTAATCTTTCAATTAAGTTGCCAATTATATTCACACTCAGCCAAAGACGATTGCCACTAGAATTCGCTTCCACTGGTGTAGCATATCTCAATGCAGCTTCAGGAGCTGCTAATAGGCATCCAAGTTTTAATAGCCTATGATCGCTATTGGGCATTTTCAAAGATTGAAGATTGATTAACTTGGACTCGAAATCCCTGGAAACCCAAAAATAATCGATGATACTGTGTGATGACAATCGTGCCATGTCGGTTGCGCCGGAATGTCACCTTGGACGGCACCGTTCAGCAACACACAGTCCCGCATCTTCATTGCGTCTGACCAATGTTGCACTTTCACGCCCAGATCTCCATAGGCGAGTTGTCTATAGCTTTGGATGTTTGAGTCATGGTGGAACCATGTACAGTTTAAATCACCACAACAGATGATGGTCAAATTGTTGTATTTCAGAATTGTCTCATCCATTAGCTCGCAGATCGCATTAATGAAGACCTTTCCATTTATTTTGGCTGGATTCCAATAACAGATGATAACCAGCAATGATGGATTTACCCTTGCGGCATCGGTCGTTGAGTGCAGAATTATGCCTTGAATGAAGGGGTTTGGATTTGAGCACATGGGTGTAGACCAATTTTCAGATAGACGCACCATCGTCAATAGGCCTGCACTTGGACGTCCTTGTATGTTTCTGATGGCTGGATTAACAAAAATTGAGAATCCATCTCTCATAGGCGCTTCAGAAAGCCAAGTCTCTTGTAAACAGATTGCAAAAACATCGTCTAAGGGAACCTCAAAGCCTTGAAAGAGGTGATGGAATCCTCTGGTGTTCTCCGAGAGGATTGAAAAAGGGGCATCCACGAGTTTCAATCATTGCTAGTCAAGTGCTTTCCGTCTCGGTCGAGCACCTTGCTTTTCATATTGATGACTTGATTGACTCTTTCTCACTTCCACAGATAAGCTGCTACGTAGCTGGTTCACGTCAACAGCTTCTGTTCCCATATTGTGTTTCCGGTTCGACTGAGATGTCGAATCCAAAAATCAGGAGGTCGTCAACCGCTTTAAGCAGAGTGTAACGAACTCCTGCCAATTCGATGTGGAACAGATCAGCATCGGAGCATTGCTCAGTAACATATTCTACGATTTTGATATCGTCAGAGTTGATCAGCCGCAGGGGTGGAATATGTTTAAATAGTCTCAGCACATTTGCTCGGTTTAAGTTTAACTCATTATCATCTTTGTGGATATTTTCCAACCTGAGTTTACAATTGTATTCGGCAGCTCGGTCAGCATGAGGTTTATGCACCTTGGATGTAAATCGAACTTGCTGTTTACGTTGATTCGTAGTTAGTTTTGGATTCAGGCTCAAAGCTGCCACATATGATTTCTTTTCCTCTATGTTAGAAGGGGCTATACTCATTGCTCGATCGACTTGCGATTTTGAGGGAGAGGAAGACGTTGTGGCATTTGTAGCTCGAGATGAAGGATGTAAAGAGGGCAGACTTTCGTCGCTAGAAGTATGAGACTTCACATCATCATCTGAGTTTGAGTACGTAGAAAGGTCACATAAAGCGGTTGAAGCTGAGTTTATTGATGTGACCGATTGACAGTTGTCCGAATTTATGCGATGCCGTTTTGCGCCAGGTTTTAAGAACATTGACTCTCAGTTCTTTTGGGAGCTGTGGATTCCTTGGCGCCATCACTCTGGTGCTTGAAGAGTCCCACCCTCGGTGGTGTAGTGAGGTTTCTTATAAAGCTTTTCGTAGATGAATGAGTGAGTTTCTTTACTTTCTTCACTGTTGTGGTGGATTTGTTTTTTTTGATAACTTGTGGTTGTTTCTTAACTTCTGTTAAGACTGCAGATGTTTTAGCAGGGCAACCCACAACTCCTGTTTTGGCCGAACCAGTGAAGATGCCGAATGAAGAGAATTCAGCTCCTTGCGAAGCCACTTGAGGTGGAACCTGTACAGGTAGCCTCTCTTCATCGAGGGACACACATGCAGCTGCGATAGACAAGTCAATTACCGGCTGAACTTGTAGAGGAGCACTATCAAAAGTGATCTGAGTGTTTCCTGCCACACTATTTTGAGCGCTTTCATTTTCGTTGGCATGGGCTAGTATCGACTTGTTTTGGGCCGGCGTTAACAGACGAGTACCTGCATCTTCCTCAGAAGCTTGTAGCCCAGCAAGAGTACTGGAAGATGGGACAGGGGTCCGTGTAGCACCTCCAGAGTTGTTTGAACAGCAATCTGTACACAACATGGGAGCTAGTTCTCTAAGCACCTCCAAGAGACAATTTATCTGGAGCTCATGTCGCTCCTGTTGCGTGGCAACTAATTCGCCAAGGCGCGATTGCCACTGTAAACTGTTGTCTTTCTTCTTGCATCTGTTTTTGTACAGACTTGGTGAAGTGATCTAGATGGTCAAGTTTAGTTGAGCGATTTGATAAAACTGCCGCTTGATCTCGAATTGTTTCATTCAGTGATTCGTAGAGTTTTACAAACGGGATCATCGCTTGGGATGAGGCCGCCAGCACATTGTTGTGCAACTGAATTGCGGCGCCCACCGAAAGATTGATTTTGGAGTGAGGCGTATTTTGACCGTCTTTTCCTGGACTTGGGGCAATTGACGGCTCCGTAAGAGAAGTGAGAAACTTTGATGGAGTTGCAGGAAGAGCTGCAGCATTTAGCTTTTTCGCACTTAGACGCCCTTCAGATTGTTTGGCAATAGATGGCAAATTTGGAGCGTTATCTTTTTCTTGATGGCTACTTCGTGGCGTTAACAAAGAGTTTGTAGGTGCAGAAGCTACAGTTATAATATGTGGAGGCACCATGATCTTGTGGTTCAGATTAGAAGGAGTAGTGATCACCTGCTGACACTCATTTTTACGGGGCTGCTGGTTAGACGCTGATTTGTGAACTTCCTTTTGTGGGTATTATTGAAGTGGTGTTTCACGAAGATTGATTGCACACCCATTTACTGGTTTTGCTAAAGGATGATTAGAAATCTTGGAACCTTGCACAGAGGCAGCCTCGTGTTGTAGATGGAATTGTTTTTTTTGAATACCGAGGCCGTCCACCATTGCCACAGATGACTGAGGGAGCTGCCAATGACCGCAGTTCCTTAGTCGGCGTGTCAGACGCCGCTGGCAGGACTGTGGTTGGGTCCGCCGGGCTACTGTGGATAGCCGTTTGAAGTATCAAATCTACAGTGGCCTGATTACCACTGGTTCGTGCGTCAGTTTTTTCAGGGATGCTCTCGATATTACCTTCTGAAGTATTTGTAGCAGGTCACTCACCTGTAACGGCATTTACATAACCATCCAGTTTGCTAAGTAACGAGACTATACTTTCAGCAGGTCTTTTGTGTGTGTCAAACGTAGCACTTATGATTTCTGCGTCCGTTAAGTCGAATGGAGAAAAATACTTCTCGGGGAGAACAGTTGGCCTTGGAACGACATCAGCTATTTCTTCATGTGCAATTAGCAGGAACGGAATCGTCTCCAAATCGGCCAGAGAAAGCAGCACCAGAGGTCTTATTGGATTTTCACATGAAGGAGTACATGGCTGACTGCTCGAAGAGTCAGTCGCTTCTGGTACGATAGAACTTGCAATCTGGCATGTAGAGTCAACAGACACATTGGAGACTTCATTAGCGATGTCTTGATGCACTTGGGCACTAGTCAGGTTAGGCAAAGTCAAATTCAAGCTTGGTATTTTTGACGTGGCCGGAACATCATGCAATGCTAATTTGCTTACCTTGGGGCCAAACGCGGACTTCTCAGGCAGCGCAGTCCAAGGATTTAACATGCGGCGCTGCTGCAGCGTCTTGCGACGAGTCTGTGGGCTGCTTAAAAGGGACACTTTCTGCGGAACAACCATACCGGCATTCCGTCCCTGGTCATCCTGGTGACCTGAGCGCACCGGTCGAACTGGGCAAACTGGGCAAACTGGACTCTGCCGGGCTCACAGGGGCAAGCTTAGCTAAGCCGGCCCATACACCCATTTTGTGATGTCATTTGAAAGGATAAATTGAGACTGCTGACAACACATGGGGACTCACTGATCCACTCCCTTTCCTGATTCCCGCAAAACACTCTGATCCAGCATTCTACAACCAGCTTTAACATCCTCCCAGATCCAGATGCCAAGACTCTTGCAAGCAGTAGAGAACTATTGATTTCAGCAAGGTCCAAATCCTCAAACTTATTCTCACCACCCAGTGAAGCTCTGTCGGGTGTGTAAAAGGCCTTTTGAACTAGTATCCTGAAACTCTCTGGCTTGCTACCACAAGGCTTGCCGGATGAACTCGCTATCCAGCTGATTGAATAACCAGAAACAAGAAGGGCAGATCCTGTGCAAAACTGGTGACCGGCCTAGCTGATCCAGTCCCACGCCTGATGTGCTGTCCTTTCTAGACCAGACCCAATCCAATAACCAGAATTGACGGTCCCATTTAAATACAAAGGAGTGTAAGTATTAACCCTTTAAGTGCCAAGGACGAGGTATCTCGTCCTTGGAAGTGCACACGCAGTGCCAAGGACGAGATAGCTCGTCCTTTTCGGCACCTTGTTTTGAGCGATCCCTGCAAAGCAGGGATCGCTCAAAACTGTAATCCAACCCCCGGGCTATGTGAGGGGGAGGTGCCCAAACCCTACTGCCCCATCTATTGGGGGTCCTGCCCCACCTTTTGGGGTGGCCCTCTCCCCCCTCACCCCAAATGGAGGTGGGGTGTACCTCACGCAGCCGTTTGGAGGAGGCCCAGGGAGGCCTGCATGAGGTGTGTCCCCCAGCCATTTGGGGTGAGGGGGGAGAGGGCCCCCAAAAATGGTGGGACAGGCCCCCCCAGTGGGTGGGGCAGTAAGGTTTGGGCACCCCGGCGCCAGATTGGCACACCAATGTGACCCTCTGCACCAAGGGGAGTTGGGTTACCAAAGGAAAAAAATGAAAATGGTGGAACGCTTTTTAGGGGGGGCGGTGGGGCACCCCAATGGGTCAGGGATTTTTCTAATGGGATGGGGCGTTGACCCCCCCCCCCCCACCCGCAATGGAGTGGGTGCCAAGTCATGCAGCCCTTCCTGGGACCAGATATCTGCTCCTAGGAACGGACGCCTCAGCCCAGGGAGGAGTGCAGGACAACCCCCCCCCCCTATCTGCCCCCGGGGAGGGCTACATTTTGCTGGTGTGACCATAGGTAACACATGTTCTTTGTTTTGTTTACAGCTTTTTCTACCCGAGCAGCTGCAACGTTATGTGAGTACTGTTTTTTATTATTCTATGGTTAGGGCCCACTGTCAGTGGGGTGGGTGAGACTGGGGCTGGATTGTTGGTGGTGTGGGTGGGAATGGCCCGTCTGGGCAGATCACCTCCAACTGTCCTGGAGTTGCGGCTTGGCTGCATTACAGCTTTTCCCTTCGGGGAGGTATTGGCACACTGCCGAGACTCCTTGGTGGGGAGAAGCTGTAACGCAGGGCAGCCAGGGCTCCAGCAAAGTCGGCGGTAATATCCCTGGCCTTGGGCACCCTTCTCCCATGTGGGTCTTTGCTGGTGGTTCTGGGTATTACATTCTGGGCCGATTTGCGTAAGTCAGACCTCTGTGGATTCCCACGGGTGTCCTCTTTTGGGAAATGCATGGGGTTCCCTGTTTCCCTTGCTGGCTGCGACACCCTAGGCCCAAATCTGTAGGTTGCCCACATGAACAAAATGGGCAGTGGCGAATGGCTTGGGGTTCCCAGTCGGTTACCCTTTTCCTTTTGCGCCCCCGGTAGGTGCACCCACACATGTGAGGTACCGTTTTCATCGGGACACGTGTGGGGACACGGGAAGGTAGGCCAAGTGTTGTGGGGGGCGTGTTTCGATGGGTGCGGCGAGCGAAATGTGCGGAAAAAGCGTTTTTTTCCCCACATTTCCGACTTTGCAGGGCTGTCTGGGTAAAAAAATCTGGGGCGATGGGCGCAAATCACACCTCTGCGGATTCCCACGGGTGTCCTCTTTTCGAAAATGCATGGGGTTCCCTGTTTTCCTCGGTGGCTTGGACACCCGAGGCCCATATCTGTAAGTTGCGCCGGTCGGCAGAATGTCGGAGATTTCCCTCTGACAACAGACTTGGGGTTACTTGTGTTTTAGGCTTTCCCCTTGGCGGCCAGGTAGGTGCACCCACACATGTGAGGTACCGTTTTCATCGGGACACCTGTGGGAACGCGGGACGGTAGGCCATGTGTTGTGGGGGGCGCGTTTCGATGGGTGCGGCGAGTGAAATGTGCGGAAAAAGCGTTTTTCCCCCCACATTTCCGACTTTGCAGGGCTGTCTGGGTAAAAAAATCTGGGGCGATGGGCGCAAATCACACCTCTGCGGATTCCCACGGGTGTCCTCTTTTCGAAAATGCATGGGGTTCCCTGTTTTCCTCGGTGGCTTGGACACCCGAGGCCCATATCTGTAAGTTGCGCCGGTCGGCAGAATGTCGGAGATTTCCCTCTGACAACAGACTTGGGGTTACTTGTGTTTTAGGCTTTCCCCTTGGCGGCCAGGTAGGTGCACCCACACATGTGAGGTACCGTTTTCATCGGGACACCTGTGGGAACGCGGGACGGTAGGCCATGTGTTGTGGGGGGCGCGTTTCGATGGGTGCGGCGAGCGAAATGTGCGGAAAAAGCGTTTTTTTCCCCACATTTCCGACTTTGCAGGGCTGTCTGGGTAAAAAAATCTGGGGCGATGGGCGCAAATCACACCTCTGCGGATTCCCACGGGTGTCCTCTTTTCGAAAATGCATGGGGTTCCCTGTTTTCCTCGGTGGCTTGGACACCCGAGGCCCATATCTGTAAGTTGCGCCGGTCGGCAGAATGGACAACAGACTTGGGGTTACTTGTGTTTTAGGCTTTCCCCTTGGCGGCCAGGTAGGTGCACCCACACATGTGAGGTACCGTTTTCATCGCGACACCTGTGGGAACGCGGGACGGTAGGCCATGTGTTGTGGGGGGCGTGTTTCGATGGGTGCGGCGAGCGAAATGTGCGGAAAAAGCGGTTTTTTCCCCACATTTCCGACTTTGCAGGGCTGTCTGGGTAAACAAATCTGGGGCGATGGGCGCAAATCACACCTCTGCGGATTCCCACGGGTGTCCTCTTTTCGAAAATGCATGGGGTTCCCTGTTTTCCTCGCTGGCTTGGACACCCGAGGCCCATATCTGTAAGTTGCGCCGGTCGGCAGAATGTCGGAGATTTCCCTCTGACAACAGACTTGGGGTTACTTGTGTTTTAGGCTTTCCCCTTGGCGGCCAGGTAGGTGCACCCACACATGTGAGGTACCGTTTTCATCGGGACACCTGTGGGAACGCGGGACGGTAGGCCATGTGTTGTGGGGGGCGTGTTTCGATGGGTGCGGCGAGCGAAATGTGTGGAAAAAGCGTTTTTTTCCCCACATTTCCGACTTTGCAGGGCTGTCTGGGTAAACAAATCTGGGGCGATGGGCGCAAATCACACCTCTGCGGATTCCCACGGGTGTCCTCTTTTCGAAAATGCATGGGGTTCCCTGTTTTCCTCGGTGGCTTGGACACCCGAGGCCCATATCTGTAAGTTGCGCCGGTCGGCAGAATGGACAACAGACTTGGGGTTACTTGTGTTTTAGGCTTTCCCCTTGGCGGCCAGGTAGGTGCACCCACACATGTGAAGTACCGTTTTCATCGGTACACCTGTGGGAACGCGGGACGGTAGGCCATGTGTTGTGGGGGGCGTGTTTCGATGGGTGCGGCGAGTGAAATGTGCGGAAAAAGCATTTTTTCCCCCACATTTCCGACTTTGCAGGGCTGTCTGGGTAAAAAAATCTGGGGCGATGGGCGCAAATCACACCTCTGCGGATTCCCACGGGTGTCCTCTTTTCGAAAATGCATGGGGTTCCCTGTTTTCCTCGGTGGCTTGGACACCCGAGGCCCATATCTGTAAGTTGCGCCGGTCGGCAGAATGTCGGAGATTTCCCTCTGACAACAGACTTGGGGTTACTTGTGTTTTAGGCTTTCCCCTTGGCGGCCAGGTAGGTGCACCCACACATGTGAGGTACCGTTTTCATCGGGACACCTGTGGGAACGCGGGACAGTAGGCCATGTGTTGTGGGGGGCGCGTTTAGATGGGTGCGGCGAGCGAAATGTGCGGAAAAAGCGTTTTTTTCCCCACATTTCCGACTTTGCAGGGCTGTCTGGGTAAAAAAATCTGGGGCGATGGGCGCAAATCACACCTCTGCGGATTCCCACGGGTGTCCTCTTTTCGAAAATGCATGGGGTTCCCTGTTTTCCTCGGTGGCTTGGACACCCGAGGCCCATATCTGTAAGTTGCGCCGGTCGGCAGAATGGACAACAGACTTGGGGTTACTTGTGTTTTAGGCTTTCCCCTTGGCGGCCAGGTAGGTGCACCCACACATGTGAGGTACCGTTTTCATCGGGACACCTGTGGGAACGCGGGACGGTAGGCCATGTGTTGTGGGGGGCGTGTTTCGATGGGTGTGGCGAGCGAAATGTGCGGAAAAAGCGTTTTTTTCCCCACATTTCCGACTTTGCAGGGCTGTCTGGGTAAAAAAATCTGGGGCGATGGGCGCAAATCACACCTCTGCGGATTCCCACGGGTGTCCTCTTTTCGAAAATGCATGGGGTTCCCTGTTTTCCTCGGTGGCTTGGACACCCGAGGCCCATATCTGTAAGTTGCGCCGGTCGGCAGAATGTCTGAGATTTCCCTCTGACAACAGACTTGGGGTTACTTGTGTTTTAGGCTTTCCCCTTGGCGGCCAGGTAGGTGCACCCACACATATGAGGTACCGTTTTCATCGGGACACCTGTGGGAACGCGGGACGGTAGGCCATGTGTTGTGGGGGGCGTGTTTCGATGGGTGCGGCGAGCGAAATGTGCGGAAAAAGCGTTTTTTTCCCCACATTTCCGACTTTGCAGGGCTGTCTGGGTAAAAAAATCTGGGGCGATGGGCGCAAATCACACCTCTGCGGATTCCCACGGGTGTCCTCTTTTCGAAAATGCATGGGGTTCCCTGTTTTCCTCGGTGGCTTGGACACCCGAGGCCCATATCTGTAAGTTGCGCCGGTCGGCAGAATGTCGGAGATTTCCCTCTGACAACAGACTTGGGGTTACTTGTGTTTTAGGCTTTCCCCTTGGCGGCCAGGTAGGTGCACCCACACATGTGAGGTACCGTTTTCATCGGGACACCTGTGGGAACGCGGGACGGTAGGCCATGTGTTGTGGGGGGCGCGTTTCGATGGGTGCGGCGAGCGAAATGTGCGGAAAAAGTGTTTTTTCCCCACATTTCCGACTTTGCAGGGCTGTCTGGGTAAAAAAATCTGGGGCGATGGGCGCAAATCACACCTCTGCGGATTCCCACGGGTGTCCTCTTTTCGAAAATGCATGGGGTTCCCTGTTTTCCTCGGTGGCTTGGACACCCGAGGCCCATATCTGTAAGTTGCGCCGGTCGGCAGAATGGACAACAGACTTGGGGTTACTTGTGTTTTAGGCTTTCCCCTTGGCGGCCAGGTAGGTGCACCCACACATGTGAGGTACCGTTTTCATCGGGACACCTGTGGGAACGCGGGACGGTAGGCCATGTGTTGTGGGGGGCGTGTTTCGATGGGTGCGGCGAGCGAAATGTGCGGAAAAAGCGTTTTTTTCCCCACATTTCCGACTTTGCAGGGCTCTCTGGGTAAAAAAATCTGGGGCGATGGGCGCAAATCACACCTCTGCGGATTCCCACGGGTGTCCTCTTTTCGAAAATGCATGGGGTTCCCTGTTTTCCTCGGTGGCTTGGACACCCGAGGCCCATATCTGTAAGTTGCGCCGGTCGGCAGAATGTCGGAGATTTCCCTCTGACAACAGACTTGGGGTTACTTGTGTTTTAGGCTTTCCCCTTGGCGGCCAGGTAGGTGCACCCACACATGTGAGGTACCGTTTTCATAGGGACACCTGTGGGAACGCGGGACGGTAGGCCATGTGTTGTGGGGGGCGCGTTTCGATGGGTGCGGCGAGCGAAATGTGCGGAAAAAGCGTTTTTTTCCCCACATTTCCGACTTTGCAGGGCTGTCTGGGTAAAAAAATCTGGGGCGATGGGCGCAAATCACACCTCTGCGGATTCCCACGGGTGTCCTCTTTTCGAAAATGCATGGGGTTCCCTGTTTTCCTCGGTGGCTTGGACACCCGAGGCCCATATCTGTAAGTTGCGCCGGTCGGCAGAATGGACAACAGACTTGGGGTTACTTGTGTTTTAGGCTTTCCCCTTGGCGGCCAGGTAGGTGCACCCACACATGTGAGGTACCGTTTTCATCGGGACACCTGTGGGAACGCGGGACGGTAGGCCATGTGTTGTGGGGGGCGTGTTTCGATGGGTGCGGCGAGCGAAATGTGCGGAAAAAGCGTTTTTTTCCCCACATTTCCGACTTTGCAGGGCTGTCTGGGTAAAAAAATCTGGGGCGATGGGCGCAAATCACACCTCTGCGGATTCCCACGGGGGTCCTCTTTTCGAAAATGCATGGGGTTCCCTGTTTTCCTCGGTGGCTTGGACACCCGAGGCCCATATCTGTAAGTTGCGCCGGTCGGCAGAATGTCGGAGATTTCCCTCTGACAACAGACTTGGGGTTACTTGTGTTTTAGGCTTTCCCCTTGGCGGCCAGGTAGGTGCACCCACACATGTGAGGTGCCGTTTTCATCGGGACACCTGTGGGAACGCGGGACGGTAGGCCATGTGTTGTGGGGGGCGTGTTTCGATGGGTGCGGCGAGCGAAATGTGCGGAAAAAGCGTTTTTTTCCCCACATTTCCGACTTTGCAGGGCTGTCTGGGTAAAAAAATCTGGGACGATGGGCGCAAATCACACCTCTGCGGATTCCCACGGGTGTCCTCTTTTCGAAAATGCATGGGGTTCCCCGTTTTCCTCGGTGGCTTGGACACCCGAGGCCCATATCTGTATGATGTGAGAGTGTGACATTTCCGGTGAGAAAACAGACTTGGGGTTACTTGTGTTTTAGGCTTTCCCCTTGGCGGCCAGGTAGGTGCACCCACACATGTGAGGTACCGTTTTCATCGGGACACCTGTGGGAACGCGGGACGGTAGGCCATGTGTTGTGGGGGGCGTGTTTCGATGGGTGCGGCGAGCGAAATGTGCAGAAAAAGCGTTTTTTTCCCCACATTTCCGACTTTGCAGGGCTGTCTGGGTAAAAAAATCTGGGGCGATGGGCGCAAATCACACCTCTGCGGATTCCCACGGGTGTCCTCTTTTCGAAAATGCATGGGGTTCCCTGTTTTCCTCGGTGGCTTGGACACCCGAAGCCCATATCTGTAAGTTGCGCCGGTCGGCAGAATGGACAACAGACTTGGGGTTACTTGTGTTTTAGGCTTTCCCCTTGGCGGCCAGGTAGGTGCACCCACACATGTGAGGTACCGTTTTCATCGGGACACCTGTGGGAACGCGGGACGGTAGGCCATGTGTTGTGGGGGGCGTGTTTCGATGGGTGCGGCGAGCGAAATGTGCGGAAAAAGCGTTTTTTTCCCCACATTTCCGACTTTGCAGGGCTGTCTGGGTAAAAAAATCTGGGGCGATGGGCGCAAATCACACCTCTGCGGATTCCCACGGGTGTCCTCTTTTCGAAAATGCATGGGGTTCCCTGTTTTCCTCGGTGGCTTGGACACCCGAGGACCATATCTGTAAGTTGCGCCGGTCGGCAGAATGTCGGAGATTTCCCTCTGACAACAGACTTGGGGTTACTTGTGTTTTAGGCTTTCCCCTTGGCGGCCAGGTAGGTGCACCCACACATGTGAGGTACCGTTTTCATCGGGACACCTGTGGGAACGCGGGACGGTAGGCCATGTGTTGTGGGGGGCGCGTTTCGATGGGTGCGGCGAGCGAAATGTGCGGAAAAAGCGTTTTTTTCCCCACATTTCCGACTTTGCAGGGCTGTCTGGGTAAAAAAATCTGGGGCGATGGGCGCAAATCACACCTCTGCGGATTCCCACGGGTGTCCTCTTTTCGAAAATGCATGGGGTTCCCTGTTTTCCTCGGTGGCTTGGACACCCGAGGCCCATATCTGTAAGTTGCGCCGGTCGGCAGAATGGACAACAGACTTGGGGTTACTTGTGTTTTAGGCTTTCCCCTTGGCGGCCAGGTAGGTGCACCCACACATGTGAGGTACCGTTTTCATCGGGACACCTGTGGGAACGCGGGACGGTAGGCCATGTGTTGTGGGGGGCGTGTTTCGATGGGTGCGGCGAGCGAAATGTGCGGAAAAAGCGTTTTTTTCCCCACATTTCCGACTTTGCAGGGCTGTCTGGGTAAAAAAATCTGGGGCGATGGGCGCAAATCACACCTCTGCGGATTCCCACGGGGGTCCTCTTTTCGAAAATGCATGGGGTTCCCTGTTTTCCTCGGTGGCTTGGACACCCGAGGCCCATATCTGTAAGTTGCGCCGGTCGGCAGAATGTCGGAGATTTCCCTCTGACAACAGACTTGGGGTTACTTGTGTTTTAGGCTTTCCCCTTGGCGGCCAGGTAGGTGCACCCACACATGTGAGGTACCGTTTTCATCGGGACACCTGTGGGAACACGGGACGGTAGGCCATGTGTTGTGGGGGGCGTGTTTCGATGGGTGCGGCGAGCGAAATGTGCGGAAAAAGCGTTTTTTTCCCCACATTTCCGACTTTGCAGGGCTGTCTGGGTAAAAAAATCTGGGACGATGGGCGCAAATCACACCTCTGCGGATTCCCACGGGTGTCCTCTTTTCGAAAATGCATGGGGTTCCCCGTTTTCCTCGGTGGCTTGGACACCCGAGGCCCATATCTGTATGATGTGAGAGTGTGACATTTCCGGTGTGAAAACAGACTTGGGGTTACTTGTGTTTTAGGCTTTCCCCTTGGCGGCCAGGTAGGTGCACCCACACATGTGAGGTACCGTTTTCATCGGGACACCTGTGGGAACGCGGGACGATAGGCCATGTGTTGTGGGGGGCGTGTTTCGATGGGTGCGGCGAGCGAAATGTGCGGAAAAAGCATTTTTTTCCCCACATTTCCGACTTTGCAGGGCTGTCTGGGTAAAAAAATCTGGGGCGATGGGCGCAAATCACACCTCTGCGGATTCCCACGGGTGTCCTCTTTTCGAAAATGCATGGGGTTCCCTGTTTTCCTCGGTGGCTTGGACACCCGAGGCCCATATCTGTAAGTTGCGCCGGTCGGCAGAATGTCTGAGATTTCCCTCTGACAACAGACTTGGGGTTACTTGTGTTTTAGGCTTTCCCCTTGGCGGCCAGGTAGGTGCACCCACACATGTGAGGTACCGTTTTCATCGGGACACCTGTGGGAACGCGGGACGGTAGGCCATGTGTTGTGGGGGGCGTGTTTCGATGGGTGCGGCGAGCGAAATGTGCGGAAAAAGCGTTTTTTTCCCCACATTTCCGACTTTGCAGGGCTGTCTGGGTAAAAAAATCTGGGGCGATGGGCGCAAATCACACCTCTGCGGATTCCCACGGGTGTCCTCTTTTCGAAAATGCATGGGGTTCCCTGTTTTCCTCGGTGGCTTGGACACCCGAGGCCCATATCTGTAAGTTGCGCCGGTCGGCAGAATGTCTGAGATTTCCCTCTGACAACAGACTTGGGGTTACTTGTGTTTTAGGCTTTCCCCTTGGCGGCCAGGTAGGTGCACCCACACATATGAGGTACCGTTTTCATCGGGACACCTGTGGGAACGCGGGACGGTAGGCCATGTGTTGTCGGGGGCGTGTTTCGATGGGTGCGGCGAGCGAAATGTGCGGAAAAAGCGTTTTTTTCCCCACATTTCCGACTTTGCAGGGCTGTCTGGGTAAAAAAATCTGGGGCGATGGGCGCAAATCACACCTCTGCGGATTCCCACGGGTGTCCTCTTTTCGAAAATGCATGGGGTTCCCTGTTTTCCTCGGTGGCTTGGACACCCGAGGCCCATATCTGTAAGTTGCGCCGGTCGGCAGAATGGACAACAGACTTGGGGTTACTTGTGTTTTAGGCTTTCCCCTTGGCGGCCAGGTAGGTGCACCCACACATGTGAGGTACCGTTTTCATCGGGACACCTGTGGGAACGCGGGACGGTAGGCCATGTGTTGTGGGGGGCGCGTTTCGATGGGTGCGGCGAGCGAAATGTGCGGAAAAAGCGTTTTTTTCCCCACATTTCCGACTTTGCAGGGCTGTCTGGGTAAAAAAATCTGGGGCGATGGGCGGAAATCACACCTCTGCGGATTCCCACGGGTGTCCTCTTTTCGAAAATGCATGGGGTTCCCTGTTTTCCTCGGTGGCTTGGACACCCGAGGCCCATATCTGTAAGTTGCGCCGGTCGGCAGAATGGACAACAGACTTGGGGTTACTTGTGTTTTAGGCTTTCCCCTTGGCGGCCAGGTAGGTGCACCCACACATGTGAGGTACCGTTTTCATCGGGACACCTGTGGGAACGCGGGACGGTCGGCCATGTGTTGTGGGGGGCGTGTTTCGATGGGTGCGGCGAGCGAAATGTGCGGAAAAAGCGTTTTTTTCCCCACATTTCCGACTTTGCAGGGCTGTCTGGGTAAAAAAATCTGGGGCGATGGGCGCAAATCACACCTCTGCGGATTCCCACGGGTGTCCTCTTTTCGAAAATGCATGGGGTTCCCTGTTTTCCTCGGTGGCTTGGACACCCGAGGCCCATATCTGTAAGTTGCGCCGGTCGGCAGAATGTCGGAGATTTCCCTCTGACAACAGACTTGGGGTTACTTGTGTTTTAGGCTTTCCCCTTGGCGGCCAGGTAGGTGCACCCACACATGTGAGGTACCGTTTTCATCGGGACACCTGTGGGAACGCGGGACGGTAGGCCATGTGTTGTGGGGGGCGCGTTTCGATGGGTGCGGCGAGCGAAATGTGCGGAAAAAGCGTTTTTTTCCCCACATTTCCGACTTTGCAGGGCTGTCTGGGTAAAAAAATCTGGGGCGATGGGCGCAAATCACACCTCTGCGGATTCCCACGGGTGTCCTCTTTTCGAAAATGCATGGGGTTCCCTGTTTTCCTCGGTGGCTTGGACACCCGAGGCCCATATCTGTAAGTTGCGCCGGTCGGCAGAATGGACAACAGACTTGGGGTTACTTGTGTTTTAGGCTTTCCCCTTGGCGGCCAGGTAGGTGCACCCACGCATGTGAGGTACCGTTTTCATCGGGACACCTGTGGGAACGCGGGACGGTAGGCCATGTGTTGTGGGGGGCGTGTTTCGATGGGTGCGGCGAGCGAAATGTGCGGAAAAAGCGTTTTTTCCCCACATTTCCGACTTTGCAGGGCTGTCTGGGTAAAAAAATCTGGGGCGATGGGCGCAAATCACACCTCTGTGGATTCCCACGGGGGTCCTCTTTTCGAAAATGCATGGGGTTCCCTGTTTTCCTCGGTGGCTTGGACACCCGAGGCCCATATCTGTAAGTTGCGCCGGTCGGCAGAATGTCGGAGATTTCCCTCTGACAACAGACTTGGGGTTACTTGTGTTTTAGGCTTTCCCCTTGGCGGCCAGGTAGGTGCACCCACACATGTGAGGTACCGTTTTCATCGGGACACCTGTGGGAACGCGGGACGGTAGGCCATGTGTTGTGGGGGGCGTGTTTCGATGGGTGCGGCGAGCGAAATGTGCGGAAAAAGCGTTTTTTTCCCCACATTTCCGACTTTGCAGGGCTGTCTGGGTAAAAAAATCTGGGGCGATGGGCGCAAATCACACCTCTGCGGATTCCCACGGGTGTCCTCTTTTCGAAAATGCATGGGGTTCCCCGTTTTCCTCGGTGGCTTGGACACCCGAGGCCCATATCTGTATGATGTGAGAGTGTGACATTTCCGGTGTGAAAACAGACTTGGGGTTACTTGTGTTTTAGGCTTTCCCCTTGGCGGCCAGGTAGGTGCACCCACACATGTGAGGTACCGTTTTCATCGGGACACCTGTGGGAACGCGGGACGGTAGGCCATGTGTTGTGGGGGGCGTGTTTCGATGGGTGCGGCGAGCGAAATGTGCGGAAAAAGCGTTTTTTTCCCCACATTTCCGACTTTGCAGGGCTGTCTGGGTAAAAAAATCTGGGGCGATGGGCGCAAATCACACCTCTGCGGATTCCCACGGGTGTCCTCTTTTCGAAAATGCATGGGGTTCCCTGTTTTCCTCTGTGGCTTGGACACCCGAGGCCCATATCTGTAAGTTGCGCCGGTCGGCAGAATGGACAACAGACTTGGGGTTACTTGTGTTTTAGGCTTTCCCCTTGGCGGCCAGGTAGGTGCACCCACACATGTGAGGTACCGTTTTCATCGGGACACCTGTGGGAACGCGGGACGGTAGGCCATGTGTTGTGGGGGGCGTGTTTCGATGGGTGCGGCGAGCGAAATGTGCGGAAAAAGCGTTTTTTTCCCCACATTTCCGACTTTGCAGGGCTGTCTGGGTAAAAAAATCTGGGGCGATGGGCGCAAATCACACCTCTGCGGATTTCCACGGGTGTCCTCTTTTCGAAAATGCATGGGGTTCCCTGTTTTCCTCGGTGGCTTGGACACCCGAGGCCCATATCTGTAAGTTGCGCCGGTCGGCAGAATGTCGGAGATTTCCCTCTGACAACAGACTTGGGGTTACTTGTGTTTTAGGCTTTCCCCTTGGCGGCCAGGTAGGTGCACCCACACATGTGAGGTACCGTTTTCATCGGGACACCTGTGGGAACGCGGGGCGGTAGGCCATGTGTTGTGGGGGGGCGCGTTTCAATGGGTGCGGCGAGCGAAATGTGCGGAAAAAGCGTTTTTTTCCCCACATTTCCGACTTTGCAGGGCTGTCTGGGTAAAAAAATCTGGGGCGATGGGCGGAAATCACACCTCTGCGGATTTCCACGGGTGTCCTCTTTTCGAAAATGCATGGGGTTCCCTGTTTTCCTCGGTGGCTTGGACACCCGAGGCCCATATCTGTAAGTTGCGCCGGTCGGCAGAATGGACAACAGACTTGGGGTTACTTGTGTTTTAGGCTTTCCCCTTGGCGGCCAGGTAGGTGCACCCACACATGTGAGGTACCGTTTTCATCGGGACACCTGTGGGAACGCGGGACGGTAGGCCATGTGTTGTGGGGGGCGTGTTTCGATGGGTGCGGCGAGCGAAATGTGCGGAAAAAGCGTTTTTTTCCCCACATTTCCGACTTTGCAGGGCTGTCTGGGTAAAAAAATCTGGGGCGATGGGCGCAAATCACACCTCTGCGGATTCCCACGGGGGTCCTCTTTTCGAAAATGCATGGGGTTCCCTGTTTTCCTCGGTGGCTTGGACACCCGAGGCCCATATCTGTAAGTTGCGCCGGTCGGCAGAATGTCGGAGATTTCCCTCTGACAACAGACTTGGGGTTACTTGTGTTTTAGGCTTTCCCCTTGGTGGCCAGGTAGGTGCACCCACACATGTGAGGTACCGTTTTCATCGGGACTCCTGTGGGAACGCGGGACGGTAGGCCATGTGTTGTGGGGGGCGTGTTTCGATGGGTGCGGCGAGCGAAATGTGCGGAAAAAGCGTTTTTTTCCCCACATTTCCGACTTTGCAGGGCTGTCTGGGTAAAAAAATCTGGGGCGATGGGCGCAAATCACACCTCTGCGGATTCCCACGGGTGTCCTCTTTTCGAAAATGCATGGGGTTCCCCGTTTTCCTCGGTGGCTTGGACACCCGAGGCCCATATCTGTATGATGTGAGAGTGTGACATTTCCGGTGTGAAAACAGACTTGGGGTTACTTGTGTTTTAGGCTTTCCCCTTGGCGGCCAGGTAGGTGCACCCACACATGTGAGGTACCGTTTTCATCGGGACACCTGTGGGAACGCGGGACGGTAGGCCATGTGTTGTGGGGGGCGTGTTTCGATGGGTGCGGCGAGCGAAATGTGCGGAAAAAGCGTTTTTTTCCCCACATTTCCGACTTTGCAGGGCTGTCTGGGTAAAAAAATCTGGGGCGATGGGCGCAAATCACACCTCTGCGGATTCCCACGGGTGTCCTCTTTTCGAAAATGCATGGGGTTCCCTGTTTTCCTCGGTGGCTTGGACACCCGAGGCCCATATCTGTAAGTTGCGCCGGTCGGCAGAATGGACAACAGACTTGGGGTTACTTGTGTTTTAGGCTTTCCCCTTGGCGGCCAGGTAGGTGCACCCACACATGTGAGGTACCGTTTTCATCGGGACACCTGTGGGAACGCGGGACGGTAGGCCATGTGTTGTGGGGGGCGTGTTTCGATGGGTGCGGCGAGCGAAATGTGCGGAAAAAGCGTTTTTTTCCCCACATTTCCGACTTTGCAGGGCTGTCTGGGTAAAAAAATCTGGGGCGATGGGCGCAAATCACACCTCTGCGGATTCCCATGGGTGTCCTCTTTTCGAAAATGCATGGGGTTCCCTGTTTTCCTCGGTGGCTTGGACACCCGAGGCCCATATCTGTAAGTTGCGCCGGTCGGCAGAATGTCGGAGATTTCCCTCTGACAACAGACTTGGGGTTACTTGTGTTTTAGGCTTTCCCCTTGGCGGCCAGGTAGGTGCACCCACACATGTGAGGTACCGTTTTCATCGGGACACCTGTGGGAACGCGGGACGGTAGGCCATGTGTTGTGGGGGGCGCGTTTCGATGGGTGCGGCGAGCGAAATGTGCGGAAAAAGCGTTTTTTTCCCCACATTTCCGACTTTGCAGGGCTGTCTGGGTAAAAAAATCTGGGGCGATGGGCGCAAATCACACCTCTGCGGATTCCCACGGGTGTCCTCTTTTCGAAAATGCATGGGGTTCCCTGTTTTCCTCGGTGGCTTGGACACCCGAGGCCCATATCTGTAAGTTGCGCCGGTCGGCAGAATGTCCGAGTTTTCCCTCTGAAAACAGACTTGGGGTTACTTGTGTTTTAGGCTTTCCCCTTGGCGGCCAGGTAGGTGCACCCACACATGTGAGGTACCGTTTTCATCGGGACACCTGTGGGAACGCGGGACGGTAGGCCATGTGTTGTTGGGGGCGTGTTTCGATGGGTGAGTCGAGCGAAATGTGAGGAAAATGCGTATTTTTTCCCACATTTCGGACTTTGCGGGGGTGTCTGGGTAATAAATTCTGGGGCGATTTGGGCATATTATACCTCTGCGGATTCCCACGGGTGTCCTCTTTCCGGAAATGCATGGGGTTCCCTGTTTTCCTTGGTGGCTTGGACACCCGAGGCCCATATCTGTATGATGTGAGAGTGTGACATTTCCGGTGTGAAAACAGACTTGGGGTTACTTGTGTTTTAGGCTTTCCCCTTGGCGGCCAGGTAGGTGCACCCACACATGTGAGGTACCGTTTTCATCGGGACACCTGTGGGAACGCGTGACGGTAGGCCATGTGTTGTTGGGGGCGTGTTTCGATGGGTGCGTCGAGCGAAATGTGCGGAAAAAGCGTTTTTTTCCCCACATTTCAGACTTTGCAGGGGTGTCTGGGTAATAAATTCTGGGGCAATTTGGGCATATCATACCTCTGCGGATTCCCACGGGTGTCCTCTTTTCGGAAATGCATGGGGTTCCCTGTTTTCCTCGGTGGCTTGGACACCCGAGGCCCATATCTGTACATTGTGCCGGTCGGCAGAATGTCTGAGTTTTCCCTCTGAAAACAGACTTGGGGTTACTTGTGTTTTAGGCTTTCCCCTTGGCGGCCAGGTAGGTGCACCCACACATGTGAGGTACCGTTTTCATCGGGACACCTGTGGGAACGCGGGACGGTAGGCCATGTGTTGTTGGGGGCGTGTTTCGATGGGTGAGTCGAGCGAAATGTGAGGAAAATGCGTATTTTTTCCCACATTTCGGACTTTGCGGGGGTGTCTGGGTAATAAATTCTGGGGCGATTTGGGCATATCATACCTCTGCGGATTCCCACCGGTGTCCTCTTTCCGGAAATGCATGGGGTTCCCTGTTTTCCTTGGTGGCTTGGACACCCGAGGCCCATATCTGTACATTGTGCCGGTCGGCAGAATGTCTGAGTTTTCCCTCTGAAAACAGACTTGGGGTTACTTGTGTTTTAGGCTTTCCCCTTGGCGGCCAGGTAGGTGCACCCACACATGTGAGGTACCGTTTTCATCGGGACACCTGTGGGAACGCGGGACGGTAGGCCATGTGTTGTTGGGGGCGTGTTTCGATGGGTGAGTCGAGCGAAATGTGAGGAAAATGCGTATTTTTTCCCACATTTCGGACTTTGCGGGGGTGTCTGGGTAATAAATTCTGGGGCGATTTGGGCATATCATACCTCTGCGGATTCCCACGGGTGTCCTCTTTCCGGAAATGCATGGGGTTCCCTGTTTTCCTTGGTGGCTTGGACACCCAAGGCCCATATCTGTATGATGTGAGAGTGTGACATTTCCGGTGTGAAAACAGACTTGGGGTTACTTGTGTTTTAGGCTTTCCCCTTGGCGGCCAGGTAGGTGCACCCACACATGTGAGGTACTGTTTTCATCGGGACACCTGTGGGAACGCGTGACGGTAGGCCATGTGTTGTTGGGGGCGTGTTTCGATGGGTGCGTCGAGCGAAATGTGCGGAAAAAGCGTTTTTTTCCCCACATTTCGGACTTTGCAGGGGTGTCTGGGTAATAAATTCTGGGGCAATTTGGGCATATCATACCTCTGCGGATTCCCACGGGTGTCCTCTTTTCGGAAATGCATGGGGTTCCCTGTTTTCCTCGGTGGCTTGGACACCCGAGGCCCATATCTGTACATTGTGCCGGTCGGCAGAATGTCCGAGTTTTCCCTCTGAAAACAGACTTGGGGTTACTTGTGTTTTAGGCTTTCCCCTTGGCGGCCAGGTAGGTGCACCCACACATGTGAGGTACCGTTTTCATCGGGACACCTGTGGGAACGCGGGACGGTAGGCCATGTGTTGTGGGGGGCGTGTTTCGATGGGTGCGGCGAGCGAAATGTGCGGAAAAAGCGTTTTTTTCCCCACATTTCCGACTTTGCAGGGCTGTCTGGGTAAAAAAATCTGGGGCGATGGGCGCAAATCACACCTCTGCGGATTCCCACGGGTGTCCTCTTTTCGAAAATGCATGGGGTTCCCTGTTTTCCTCTGTGGCTTGGACACCCGAGGCCCATATCTGTAAGTTGCGCCGGTCGGCAGAATGGACAACAGACTTGGGGTTACTTGTGTTTTAGGCTTTCCCCTTGGCGGCCAGGTAGGTGCACCCACACATGTGAGGTACCGTTTTCATCGGGACACCTGTGGGAACGCGGGACGGTAGGCCATGTGTTGTGGGGGGCGTGTTTCGATGGGTGCGGCGAGCGAAATGTGCGGAAAAAGCGTTTTTTTCCCCACATTTCCGACTTTGCAGGGCTGTCTGGGTAAAAAAATCTGGGGCGATGGGCGCAAATCACACCTCTGCGGATTTCCACGGGTGTCCTCTTTTCGAAAATGCATGGGGTTCCCTGTTTTCCTCGGTGGCTTGGACACCCGAGGCCCATATCTGTAAGTTGCGCCGGTCGGCAGAATGTCGGAGATTTCCCTCTGACAACAGACTTGGGGTTACTTGTGTTTTAGGCTTTCCCCTTGGCGGCCAGGTAGGTGCACCCACACATGTGAGGTACCGTTTTCATCGGGACACCTGTGGGAACGCGGGGCGGTAGGCCATGTGTTGTGGGGGGGCGCGTTTCAATGGGTGCGGCGAGCGAAATGTGCGGAAAAAGCGTTTTTTTCCCCACATTTCCGACTTTGCAGGGCTGTCTGGGTAAAAAAATCTGGGGCGATGGGCGGAAATCACACCTCTGCGGATTCCCACGGGTGTCCTCTTTTCGAAAATGCATGGGGTTCCCTGTTTTCCTCGGTGGCTTGGACACCCGAGGCCCATATCTGTAAGTTGCGCCGGTCGGCAGAATGGACAACAGACTTGGGGTTACTTGTGTTTTAGGCTTTCCCCTTGGCGGCCAGGTAGGTGCACCCACACATGTGAGGTACCGTTTTCATCGGGACACCTGTGGGAACGCGGGACGGTAGGCCATGTGTTGTGGGGGGCGTGTTTCGATGGGTGCGGCGAGCGAAATGTGCGGAAAAAGCGTTTTTTTCCCCACATTTCCGACTTTGCAGGGCTGTCTGGGTAAAAAAATCTGGGGCGATGGGCGCAAATCACACCTCTGCGGATTCCCACGGGGGTCCTCTTTTCGAAAATGCATGGGGTTCCCTGTTTTCCTCGGTGGCTTGGACACCCGAGGCCCATATCTGTAAGTTGCGCCGGTCGGCAGAATGTCGGAGATTTCCCTCTGACAACAGACTTGGGGTTACTTGTGTTTTAGGCTTTCCCCTTGGTGGCCAGGTAGGTGCACCCACACATGTGAGGTACCGTTTTCATCGGGACTCCTGTGGGAACGCGGGACGGTAGGCCATGTGTTGTGGGGGGCGTGTTTCGATGGGTGCGGCGAGCGAAATGTGCGGAAAAAGCGTTTTTTTCCCCACATTTCCGACTTTGCAGGGCTGTCTGGGTAAAAAAATCTGGGGCGATGGGCGCAAATCACACCTCTGCGGATTCCCACGGGTGTCCTCTTTTCGAAAATGCATGGGGTTCCCCGTTTTCCTCGGTGGCTTGGACACCCGAGGCCCATATCTGTATGATGTGAGAGTGTGACATTTCCGGTGTGAAAACAGACTTGGGGTTACTTGTGTTTTAGGCTTTCCCCTTGGCGGCCAGGTAGGTGCACCCACACATGTGAGGTACCGTTTTCATCGGGACACCTGTGGGAACGCGGGACGGTAGGCCATGTGTTGTGGGGGGCGTGTTTCGATGGGTGCGGCGAGCGAAATGTGCGGAAAAAGCGTTTTTTTCCCCACATTTCCGACTTTGCAGGGCTGTCTGGGTAAAAAAATCTGGGGCGATGGGCGCAAATCACACCTCTGCGGATTCCCACGGGTGTCCTCTTTTCGAAAATGCATGGGGTTCCCTGTTTTCCTCGGTGGCTTGGACACCCGAGGCCCATATCTGTAAGTTGCGCCGGTCGGCAGAATGGACAACAGACTTGGGGTTACTTGTGTTTTAGGCTTTCCCCTTGGCGGCCAGGTAGGTGCACCCACACATGTGAGGTACCGTTTTCATCGGGACACCTGTGGGAACGCGGGACGGTAGGCCATGTGTTGTGGGGGGCGTGTTTCGATGGGTGCGGCGAGCGAAATGTGCGGAAAAAGCGTTTTTTTCCCCACATTTCCGACTTTGCAGGGCTGTCTGGGTAAAAAAATCTGGGGCGATGGGCGCAAATCACACCTCTGCGGATTCCCATGGGTGTCCTCTTTTCGAAAATGCATGGGGTTCCCTGTTTTCCTCGGTGGCTTGGACACCCGAGGCCCATATCTGTAAGTTGCGCCGGTCGGCAGAATGTCGGAGATTTCCCTCTGACAACAGACTTGGGGTTACTTGTGTTTTAGGCTTTCCCCTTGGCGGCCAGGTAGGTGCACCCACACATGTGAGGTACCGTTTTCATCGGGACACCTGTGGGAACGCGGGACGGTAGGCCATGTGTTGTGGGGGGCGCGTTTCGATGGGTGCGGCGAGCGAAATGTGCGGAAAAAGCGTTTTTTTCCCCACATTTCCGACTTTGCAGGGCTGTCTGGGTAAAAAAATCTGGGGCGATGGGCGCAAATCACACCTCTGCGGATTCCCACGGGTGTCCTCTTTTCGAAAATGCATGGGGTTCCCTGTTTTCCTCGGTGGCTTGGACACCCGAGGCCCATATCTGTAAGTTGCGCCGGTCGGCAGAATGTCCGAGTTTTCCCTCTGAAAACAGACTTGGGGTTACTTGTGTTTTAGGCTTTCCCCTTGGCGGCCAGGTAGGTGCACCCACACATGTGAGGTACCGTTTTCATCGGGACACCTGTGGGAACGCGGGACGGTAGGCCATGTGTTGTTGGGGGCGTGTTTCGATGGGTGAGTCGAGCGAAATGTGAGGAAAATGCGTATTTTTTCCCACATTTCGGACTTTGCGGGGGTGTCTGGGTAATAAATTCTGGGGCGATTTGGGCATATTATACCTCTGCGGATTCCCACGGGTGTCCTCTTTCCGGAAATGCATGGGGTTCCCTGTTTTCCTTGGTGGCTTGGACACCCGAGGCCCATATCTGTATGATGTGAGAGTGTGACATTTCCGGTGTGAAAACAGACTTGGGGTTACTTGTGTTTTAGGCTTTCCCCTTGGCGGCCAGGTAGGTGCACCCACACATGTGAGGTACCGTTTTCATCGGGACACCTGTGGGAACGCGTGACGGTAGGCCATGTGTTGTTGGGGGCGTGTTTCGATGGGTGCGTCGAGCGAAATGTGCGGAAAAAGCGTTTTTTTCCCCACATTTCAGACTTTGCAGGGGTGTCTGGGTAATAAATTCTGGGGCAATTTGGGCATATCATACCTCTGCGGATTCCCACGGGTGTCCTCTTTTCGGAAATGCATGGGGTTCCCTGTTTTCCTCGGTGGCTTGGACACCCGAGGCCCATATCTGTACATTGTGCCGGTCGGCAGAATGTCTGAGTTTTCCCTCTGAAAACAGACTTGGGGTTACTTGTGTTTTAGGCTTTCCCCTTGGCGGCCAGGTAGGTGCACCCACACATGTGAGGTACCGTTTTCATCGGGACACCTGTGGGAACGCGGGACGGTAGGCCATGTGTTGTTGGGGGCGTGTTTCGATGGGTGAGTCGAGCGAAATGTGAGGAAAATGCGTATTTTTTCCCACATTTCGGACTTTGCGGGGGTGTCTGGGTAATAAATTCTGGGGCGATTTGGGCATATCATACCTCTGCGGATTCCCACGGGTGTCCTCTTTCCGGAAATGCATGGGGTTCCCTGTTTTCCTTGGTGGCTTGGACACCCGAGGCCCATATCTGTACATTGTGCCGGTCGGCAGAATGTCTGAGTTTTCCCTCTGAAAACAGACTTGGGGTTACTTGTGTTTTAGGCTTTCCCCTTGGCGGCCAGGTAGGTGCACCCACACATGTGAGGTACCGTTTTCATCGGGACACCTGTGGGAACGCGGGACGGTAGGCCATGTGTTGTTGGGGGCGTGTTTCGATGGGTGAGTCGAGCGAAATGTGAGGAAAATGCGTATTTTTTCCCACATTTCGGACTTTGCGGGGGTGTCTGGGTAATAAATTCTGGGGCGATTTGGGCATATCATACCTCTGCGGATTCCCACGGGTGTCCTCTTTCCGGAAATGCATGGGGTTCCCTGTTTTCCTTGGTGGCTTGGACACCCAAGGCCCATATCTGTATGATGTGAGAGTGTGACATTTCCGGTGTGAAAACAGACTTGGGGTTACTTGTGTTTTAGGCTTTCCCCTTGGCGGCCAGGTAGGTGCACCCACACATGTGAGGTACTGTTTTCATCGGGACACCTGTGGGAACGCGTGACGGTAGGCCATGTGTTGTTGGGGGCGTGTTTTGATGGGTGCGTCGAGCGAAATGTGCGGAAAAAGCGTTTTTTTCCCCACATTTCGGACTTTGCAGGGGTGTCTGGGTAATAAATTCTGGGGCAATTTGGGCATATCATACCTCTGCGGATTCCCACGGGTGTCCTCTTTTCGGAAATGCATGGGGTTCCCTGTTTTCCTCGGTGGCTTGGACACCCGAGGCCCATATCTGTACATTGTGCCGGTCGGCAGAATGTCTGAGTTTTCCCTCTGAAAACAGACTTGGGGTTACTTGTGTTTTAGGCTTTCCCCTTGGCGGCCAGGTAGGTGCACCCACACATGTGAGGTACCGTTTTCATTGGGACACCTGTGGGAACGCGGGACGGTAGGCCATGTGTTGTTGGAGGCGTGTTTCGATGGGTGAGTCGAGCGAAATGTGAGGAAAATGCGTATTTTTTCCCACATTTCGGACGTTGCGGGGGTGTCTGGGTAATAAATTCTGGGGCGATTTGGGCATATCATACCTCTGCGGATTCCCACGGGTGTCCTCTTTCCGGAAATGCATGGGGTTCCCTGTTTTCCTTGGTGGCTTGGACACCCGAGGCCCATATCTGTATGATGTGAGAGTGTGACATTTCCGGTGTGAAAACAGACTTGGGATTACTTGTGTTTTAGGCTTTCCCCTTGGCGGCCAGGTAGGTGCACCCACACATGTGAGGTACCGTTTTCATCGGGACACCTGTGGGAACGCGTGACGGTAGGCCATGTGTTGTTGGGGGCGTGTTTCGATGGGTGCGTCGAGCGAAATGTGCGGAAAAAGCGTTTTTTTCCCCACATTTCGGACTTTGCAGGGGTGTCTGGGTAATAAATTCTGGGGCAATTTGGGCATATCATACCTCTGCGGATTCCCACGGGTGTCCTCTTTTCGGAAATGCATGGGGTTCCCTGTTTTCCTCGGTGGCTTGGACACCCGAGGCCCATATCTGTACATTGTGCCGGTCGGCAGAATGTCTGAGTTTTCCCTCTGAAAACAGACTTGGGGTTACTTGTGTTTTAGGCTTTCCCCTTGGCGGCCAGGTAGGTGCACCCACACATGTGAGGTACCGTTTTCATCGGGACACCTGTGGGAACGCGGGACGGTAGGCCATGTGTTGTTGGGGGCGTGTTTCGATGGGTGAGTCGAGCGAAATGTGAGGAAAATGCGTATTTTTTCCCACATTTCGGACTTTGCGGGGGTGTCTGGGTAATAAATTCTGGGGCGATTTGGGCATATCATACCTCTGCGGATTCCCACGGGTGTCCTCTTTCCGGAAATGCATGGGGTTCCCTGTTTTCCTTGGTGGCTTGGACACCCGAGGCCCATATCTGTATGATGTGAGAGTGTGACATTTCCGGTGTGAAAACAGACTTGGGGTTACTTGTGTTTTAGGCTTTCCCCTTGGCGGCCAGGTAGGTGCACCCACACATGTGAGGTACCGTTTTCATCGGGACACCTGTGGGAACGCGTGACGGTAGGCCATGTGTTGTTGGGGGCGTGTTTCGATGGGTGCGTCGAGCGAAATGTGCGGAAAAAGCGTTTTTTTCCCCACATTTCGGACTTTGCAGGGGTGTCTGGGTAATACATTCTGGGGCAATTTGGGCATATCATACCTCTGCGGATTCCCACGGGTGTCCTCTTTTCGGAAATGCATGGGGTTCCCTGTTTTCCTCGGTGGCTTGGACACCCGAGGCCCATATCTGTACATTGTGCCGGTCGGCAGAATGTCTGAGTTTTCCCTCTGAAAACAGACTTGGGGTTACTTGTGTTTTAGGCTTTCCCCTTGGCGGCCAGGTAGGTGCACCCACACATGTGAGGTACCGTTTTCATCAGGACACCTGTGGGAACGCGGGACGGTAGGCCATGTGTTGTTGGGGGCGTGTTTCGATGGGTGAGTCGAGCGAAATGTGAGGAAAATGCGTATTTTTTCCCACATTTCGGACTTTGCGGGGGTGTCTGGGTAATAAATTCTGGGGCGATTTGGGCATATCATACCTCTGCGGATTCCCACGGGTGTCCTCTTTCCGGAAATGCATGGGGTTCCCTGTTTTCCTTGGTGGCTTGGACACCCGAGGCCCATATCTGTATGATGTGAGAGTGTGACATTTCCGGTGTGAAAACAGACTTGGGGTTACTTGTGTTTTAGGCTTTCCCCTTGGCGGCCAGGTAGGTGCACCCACACATGTGAGGTACCGTTTTCATCGGGACACCTGTGGGAACGCGTGACGGTAGGCCATGTGTTGTTGGGGGCGTGTTTCGATGGGTGCGTCGAGCGAAATGTGCGGAAAAAGCGTTTTTTTCCCCACATTTCGGACTTTGCAGGGGTGTCTGGGTAATAAATTCTGGGGCAATTTGGGCATATCATACCTCTGCGGATTCCCACGGGTGTCCTCTTTTCGGAAATGCATGGGGTTCCCTGTTTTCCTCGGTGGCTTGGACACCCGAGGCCCATATCTGTACATTGTGCCGGTCGGCAGAATGTCTGAGTTTTCCCTCTGAAAACAGACTTGGGGTTACTTGTGTTTTAGGCTTTCCCCTTGGCGGCCGTTTTCATCGGGACACCTGTGGGAACGCGGGACGGTAGGCCATGTGTTGTTGGGGGCGTGTTTCGATGGGTGAGTCGAGCGAAATGTGAGGAAAATGCGTATTTTTTCCCACATTTCGGACTTTGCGGGGGTGTCTGGGTAATAAATTCTGGGGCGATTTGGGCATATCATACCTCTGCGGATTCCCACGGGTGTCCTCTTTCCGGAAATGCATGGGGTTCCCTGTTTTCCTTGGTGGCTTGGACACCCGAGGCCCATATCTGTATGATGTGAGAGTGTGACATTTCCGGTGTGAAAACAGACTTGGGGTTACTTGTGTTTTAGGCTTTCCCCTTGGCGGCCAGGTAGGTGCACCCACACATGTGAGGTACCGTTTTCATCGGGACACCTGTGGGAACGCGTGACGGTAGGCCATGTGTTGTTGGGGGCGTGTTTCGATGGGTGCGTCGAGCAAAATGTGCGGAAAAAGCGTTTTTTTCCCCACATTTCGGACTTTGCAGGGGTGTCTGGGTAATAAATTCTGGGGCAATTTGGGCATATCATACCTCTGCGGATTCCCACGGGTGTCCTCTTTTCGGAAATGCATGGGGTTCCCTGTTTTCCTCGGTGGCTTGGACACCCGAGGCCCATATCTGTATGATGGGAGAGTGTGACATTTCCGGTGTGAAAACAGACTTGGGGTTACTTGTGTTTTGGGCTTTCCCCTTGGCGGCCAGGTAGGTGCACCCACACATGTGAGGTACCGTTTTCATCGGGACACCTGTGGGAACGCGGGACGGTAGGCCATGTGTTGTGTTTGTGTGGTTTTCATAACGTTTTGACCCATTTGCTGGAGCCCTTTGTCTCACAACCCTTTCTTTTCCCAAATGTGACCTACATTTAGTCGCTGCTTTAGCCACCATACACTTTTGTAACCTGCACAAGTCACCTACCCTTGAAAAGGTCTGCCTGTGCTCTTTCAAAAAATGTATGGCTGCCGTTCCTCACCACATTGGTTTTCCCAATTTACACATGCTAAGTGCGTCTGGTCAGGCCGTGAGCGTAAAACTCCTGTGTACCATGGCTCAGTGTTTGGCTTGTGGTATTGCTTGTTTTGTACAAACACTACAAAAATGGTATGCTCTCCTAACTGCAAGAGTCGGGGGAATGTAGCGGAGCATTGCTTTTCTCAAAATTCATAGAAGCCATTGCCGTACCAAGCCAACCATGTCCAACACATACCTTTTTTTCAGTCATTTTCCCGCTTTTCCCCCATTCGATGGCAGTTTCCCCTACCTAGTTGTTGCCTGACCTATACAAATCACCCCTTCCTAAACTTGGAATTTTGTCTACTTTTCAGAAATATATGGCTTTCTGTCCTCCAATTTGGCTTTCCTGCCCTTTTCTTCCATTCCGTCCATGCATGTCCAATTGGCAAAAATGGCAAAAATCGCCTACCTCTCACAAAACGGTTGATATCCCCATCAAAATAATTTTTTTCCATTTCCACTCAACCTGTTCCTGAAAGCCAACACATTGGGGAACTCAGCACAGCAAACCATTTGTTCCTAGCTCTTACAAGGAAAAAACCACAGGCTTCTTTGTTCATCATTTTATTGGCATTTTTTGAAAAAACCCAAAATTTTCGCACATTTTCCTTATTTTCTCTCACCCCCCTACAGCAACCTGGGATTCCTGGGTGGCGTTACGACCGCCTACATGTGGGAAAAAAAGGAGCCAAATTTGGCCGAGATATCTCATGTAACAAAAAAGTTACAAGCCATTGAATGGCCACATACCAAAATCACCAAAAAAGGCTCTGGCACTGGGGAGAAATACCCATGGCACTTAAAGGGTTAATAGGAAGGACAGTGACCCATAGCATATTTGCATTGTCTTATCCCAATCTCAACCCATCCTATCTGTAATTCAGAATCATAGTATTGTCAGAACCTTTCTTGCGCTGATTTTTCTCATTTATTTTATAAAATCATAAGTCATTGGTGATTTTGAGTAACTAAAGTGAATCCGAGAAAGAAATTGAGCAGTCACCACGTGAAGGGTTACGCTAGCCAAGTAATTCTGGAGATTCATGTGTGGCATCCTTTTTTTCGTAGTCATAATATAGTGTGATCAAACCCATCTTTCATTTTCAAAGTGCATTTCTGTTTTCCATTCTCGCGCCTATTTTACAAAAACGACTCTCACTAAAACCTTGAAAACGCCCTTAGTTTCTATGATAGAAACGAAATTTCACAACTCCTACTTGTACCTAACATCCATAGCTATCCATAGAACCCTAAACCGCAGTCCTAAAGTCTCCCGTTATAGCGAATATCGCGCAAGGAAAAGTTTGCCGCAAATTGAAATTCTGAGAAATTTTACACGTGGGAAATAGCTTTCATTTATTTCACACTTGGACTTTGAGATTTCAAACGTTTTCTTCTGACTAAATCATTACTTGTGATTGTTTGCAACTGTTCAAAGCGGCTCCCATAGGAATGTATAATAATTTAAGTATTTTTGACCACATTTGGTGTTTTTGCCCAGTCAATTCCAAAGACAATTTCAAAGCCATTCTGACAGCTGAAAAGTCAATCCTGTTTTCTCTTGTGTTTGAAGGGGGAAGGTGGGAGTGATATTATGTTTGATTTGTGCTATTCCTGAATACCTGCTCCCTCCTCACATCTATTTAATTGCCTATTGGTGGGTTGAGGTGTGGTGCAGGGGGAACCTCTAACCATAGTGCCATCTGTTCTACACCAATTCAAAAGTATTATTTTCGGTGCTGCATTTCTCTTTGTGCTCATTACTCGATTCCTAGTGTATTAAAGATATTATTCAGTGTTCTGTCACCCCATTGGTGATTGTTGTTACGTATTAAAATATATTGTGATTTAAATTCTAAATACATAAATATTTACCTTTGATTTCTCTCTCTCTCTCACACACACACACACACACACACACAGCGACTCATCCACCTTCCTTTCTTTTTACCACAAAACACAAGAGAAAATATTCAAAAACAATTGACTAAAATTCAGGCCCATTGCTTATTCTGAACCACTACTGTTTCTCCTTATATCCTTTGTAACACCACCTTCCCAGCATTTTCTTTATATGCTGAGGATCCCATTGCTTTGATCGTCATAAAATCATAAAATACTAATGTGTTGTACTACCTTCTTAACCTATTATGGCTGAGGTTCCCTTACTTCCCAATCTTTATAAGCTGGGGCTCCCTTTCCTCTGCGTCTTTATACACGGAAGTTCCCTTTTCCATTATAAAAAGTAGAAAAACAAAAATACGTGACAAGTTCAATACATAACCCACCTCTTATCCAATCTACTCTTTAACACATCAAATCCTATCCAATATATTCCTTAACACATCACCAAAGAGTCCTATTCCATAATACACCATAATACATCACCAAAAAGTCCTATTCCATAATACATCACAAAAAGTCCTATTCCATTGACCTCGTACATCATCCACATCATCATACTATCATACATGCATACATACATGTTCCCATGCTGCTATCACTTGCAAGCGTATACTCACATGTGCATGTTTCACTTGAGTTTTCTCTCTGTTACGAAGTTTGCCTGTCTTTCTGGAGCCATTCCCCACTTCAGTGAGCAGAGATGATTTCTTTTAAAATGGCTCCTACTAAAATCACTCAGGATACATGCGTTTTTTGATTTAGGGGACTGATCACTATAGATGGGCATGGCTCTTTTCCTGGTGACTGGCCTAGGGCTTCACAAAGTACGGGGGCAAAAGACTAAGGTCACATCCGGGTCACCACTGTAATAAGACATTCCATTCCTAGATACCCGCTGAGCCCTCCCCTTGGTCCCTCCAAACTGCCCTTTTCCAAGCCACAGATTCCGCCTCCCCCACCTGTGAAAATCTTCCCACCATTTCTCTATTTCCATAGCAATCCTTAGTTTAGCAAGGATGCAGGCCAGGTCTTTTAACTTACTAACATGTTTCCGGCCTGTAGGTCGCGGAAACAGTCCCAGTAAGCAAGCACCTGGGAAAAGCGCATCCAACTCTGCGCCTCCTCTACGTAGTCTATTTGCCACCGCTCTCCAGTATGATGTCGTCACTAGGCATGCCCAGAACATGTGCAGCATTTTTGCATCCATCACTTTACACCTAGGGCAGCACTGCACCCCTGCTCCCGGAAACTGAGATCCTCTGAGGTGGCATATATGCCCTGTGTGTCACTAGCAGTTGTATGAGCTGCAATCGCACATTTCTATTTCTTGACACCGTCTTCTGTAAGGGGTGCCACCAAGTCGTCTTCCCATTTGCTTCTTACTACTAGGGGAGAGGCAGACCCATTTGCCATAGTAGCTCATATATTCTTGATATGACGTGCCGTCCCTCTGCTATATCATATAGGGTGTCCACTAGCGGATACCTTTCCATTCATTTGCTATATGCAGGCCACCTACCTATAATCTCTTTCTTGATGATGTTATATTGTAGATATTGGCCTGTGTGGACACCCGTATGTCTTGTCAGCTCAGTGAAGGGTATCTAAGCAGTATCTTGTAACAAGTCCCCTATGGTGGCCACCCCTCAGCCCTCCCAGTGCATGTGTACGCTCCTTATTGCTTGAGGCAGCTGTGACACTACTGAAACCAGCAGAATCTGCATCAAGATTCGGTCTTTCAGCCCCATCACTTCCATCGCCCTGTCCCACACTTTCACACCCAAGGATACTAAGTGTGACCAATTGTCTCTAGGAGGCTTCTTGAACCACAGACAACTCTTTCAGATAATAACTTTGTCCAGTGGTTTGCAACATCATTGTGTCAGAGATTGGTCATCTGCCATCCAATCTACTACACATTGTAGCTGCCCTGCTATGTAGTACAATTCAAACTGCAGAACCCTAATGCCCCCTTATTTATATGGCCTATAAAGTGTCGTTAATGCTATCTTATTCTGCTCATTCTGCCACAGAAAGCCCCTACAAATACACTCCAGTGTTTTAAAGAAGGGTCTAGTTATGTAGAATGGGACATTAGCAAAGAAGTGTAATAGCTTGGGTAGCACCACCATATTCAGCAAAGCCACGCTGCCCATCATTGAGAGGGGTAACTTAGTCCAGAAATTCATTGAGCCTTTAACCCCTTCTAGAGCATATTGTGTGTTGCTCCTCCTCAGGGTCGTGGTACACATTCACTCCTAAATATAGAAAAGTGTGCACTTTCCATTGTAGCGAAAGCACAGATAGTTTGTCTCTCCTCTTCCTGCGTAATCCCGCTATTGGGAATATCGTGGACGTATCCATGCTAATTGTGATTGCTGACATTGTTGCGAAGAGCGCCATAGCTTCTAATATCAATTCCAGATTATCCTCTGGGTTCTAAATGTATTGGAGTCTATCATCTATATATAGGGATATCAGATGTCTGGCCCCATCAATTGCAATACCTGCCTCTCTGTATTCTGTTCTAAGGTATTGGGCTATTGGTTCCATCGCAAGAACGTACAGTAGCTGTGATAATGGACATCCTTGCCTTGTTCCCTTCTCCAGTTCCCATGCCTCTAATATAATCTTACCTGTCTTAACCCATGCCATCGGTCTGGTGTACACCAACTGAACCCACCTGATAAATGCTTGCTCAAAACCAAACATACGTAGGGTTGCGCAGAGACAGTACCATTTCACTGAATCAAACGCTTTTACTGCATCCACAGTGGCTATGGCACATGGGGTCTCCCAATCTGCTGCCCTGTCCATTACATGATGTAATCTCCTCAAGTTCCATGCCATACTCCGGCCTGGAATGTAGCCCGTCTGGTCTGGCTGCACTAGCTTAGGTATCACTGCTTTCATCCTCATCGTCAGTTTGGACGTAAGAATTTTATTATGTGGATTGAGCAGTGAGAGGGGCCTGTAAGTCTAACTGGATTTTGTGGGGCTTAATGAGGGGTATGATAATAGATTCTCTAAGGCTAAGTGGAGGGGTCCCTACTCTGTAGGAATCATTAAACGTACTGAGCAAGTGGGGGGCCAATTCGTTATAGAATTCGCTAGGCAGACCATCTGAGCCTGCCGTCTTTCCTGTTGGCAACCCTCTAATTGTGCTTTGTGTTTCTTCTAGGGTGATAGGCCCCTCTAGGCTGTCCTGTTCCTCCTGACTTAGTACAGGAGCTAAATCTCATCTAACATCTCCCATAGATGACTGCTTGGTGTCAGTGGAACACCTTGGTATAATTGTGGATAAAATTCTCAAAACGTCTCATTAACTCCATACTGGGTGTAGCATGTTTCTCCCTGTCTCGTGTTTATCGCATGTATGGGGCTTTGCTGTGCCTCATTCTTGTATAACGAAGCCAACAATCGGCCGGGCAATCATGTCTCCTTCCATATGCCGTTTCTCTGTATATTTCGCAAAGCTACGTTGACCCAGTCTCCCCCAACAGTCCATACATTTCCGTTGTATTTCCCTCACTTTTACAACTTTGTCTGGGTGCTGCTCTCTAGTCTGCTCTAGTTCCCTCAATTGTTCCTCCACAACGGACAATTCCTTATTCAAGATTGCCTGGACACTAATGGATCTTGCTATGGCGGACCCTCTGACCACCACCTTCAGTGCTTCCCAGAAAGTTCAGGCTCTGGGCACACTTCCCAGATTATGCGACACATATTCCGTAATGTCTTTAATGCTGTCTCGAAACAAGGGATCGCTTAGCGATTTGCTTCTAAGCCTCCACGTGGCAATCTGTGGTCTGGGGGGCACATATTACCATTGCAAGCTAAGCGGTGCATGGTCCGACAATACTCTCCCTTTATACTCAGCCGATGTGATGTGATAATTCGCTCCCTACAAAATAATTATCTATCATAGTATTTACTGCGTGGGGCGCTGAAAAATGAGAATATTGTCTAGTGTCTGGATAATGAACTCTCCAGGCAGCCACAACGCAAAGAAATCCAGGAGTGTATGTAAGGCCCTTGCAGGCGGCGCTACGTTGGTATACTTATCATCTGATCTATCTAACATTGGATTTAACATGCAATTAAAGTCTTCTCTCCGTATCATGTTACTGTCCCGATACGAGCCCAATCAGGGATATAATGTCTGGAAGAACTTGGCACTATGGTTGGGGGCGTACATGTTGATCATACATGTATCTACCTGTTCAAGGAGGCCTTGCACAAGCACCATCCTGCCCTCATTATCCGATTTAACATAAGTGATCTTGAAAGGTACAGAGGGTGCTATCCATATGAGGGCTCTGCGGGCATAGGCGGAATAAGTTGAACCAAATACCACCATCCATCTACTTGACAATAGTGCCTGTTTTTCAGCTTTAAGGTGCGTTTCCTGCTATGTCCACTTTACATCTCCTAAGATACGCATATACTCTATTCTTCTTCACATAGGCATTCAAACCCCGTACATTCCAAGAAAGCACATTTACAGTACTTGCCATTTACAGCGGTCTCTCTTCTTGTTCCGTTCCCGTGGTTCACCAACCCTAAATGCTATGCTATCATTTTCTCTCAGAGTACCTGCAGGCAAACCCTCCCCACAATAAATCACCACAACCAAAAACAATTGCCCACCTTTGTTACCCTTGCTCAGGGATGTCTGCCTCTTCCATCTGCCCCAAGCCATCCTGCCTGGGTCTAGTGCACAGCGGATGGGCAAACAAACACTTGCCCTTAAAAACTGCAACTTGGAGGTTGTGACCCACACAGCTGTAAATCCGGTCTACTCATCCTTATTATGAGGCATTTTCTGTTAGTAAAACCTGCCATATATAAAGACAACACTAATATAAGCGTCTGCCATCTATTCATCCTGGAAATGTCTCATGCCCGCCAGCCTTGCAGTCTCATGGTGTTTGTATAAGGGCAGCACTGTAGGTGTGCCCCTTTGTTCCGTGCCCACAATACAAAATACTCTATACGTTCTTAGCCTTGGGTCGGATAATACTCTCTACGTGTCTCCCCTGATCCTCTTCTCTGCCATTCTCAATATGTCCTATCTTCTCTCTATTCATCCATACTTGCGCGTCTTCCGGATGGTCAAAGAACCAAGTCTTATTTTTGTATATCATTTTGAGCCACGCTGGGTAGATCAGCATTTATTTCAGCCCAGCTGTGCGGAGACTGTTGTTAGCCGTTGCAAATTGCGCTCTGGGCCTCTCCACCTGGAACGTGTAGTCAGGGTAGACCACCAAATCTGCTGTGGCTCTCTTTGTAATTCAAAACTTTAGCGATAATCAGTCTCGGGGGTGCTACCGGAGGAGCGCGGGGCGTGTTGTGGCACTTAGTTAACGCCCTGTGCGCTCTCTCTATTGTAAATCCTTGGGTGCGGTACCCAGGCCCAATTTCCTAAAGTAACATATTTTCAATGTATGTCGTCGGGTCATTTCCTTCTTCCCCCTCCAGCAGACCTACTATGCGTATTGTTTCTTCGGGCTCCTCCTTCGGCCTCCTCCACTCTGTTTTCCAAGAGGCTAACTTTCTGCTGCAATCCAAGTACATCCGCTGGCATGTTCCTGAGCGCCCATGAATTATCTTTTACTTGCACCTCAAGCCTAGAAGTGCGCTCACACATCTTGCCGCAATAGTCCCACGTCTAATTGCACTTCTTCAATCTGCGATCCTAATCAGGCCTTGAAGTCTGATCTTGCCAACATTACCTGGTTATGCAGCTTCATGGCGACCTCTTCTTTTGTTAGCACTGATTCCGAGTTTCCACAAGGTGTCTGCGGTTTTGATTTGGCAAAACCGTCCAAGGTAGGTTGGCTTGCTTTATTTTTCGTCGTTTGGGAGGCATTCAGACAATTTGCCATCTTGCTAAATTGTTTTCTGGTGGACACCCTTTTAGTGGCTCTTATGTGCAGTTCCCCGATTGTATATGTCCAGAATCTCTTTTCGTGTGTGTTCTGAACTCGTTACGTGGGTTTGTGTCTCAGCACTCTTCTTTTGGCAGGCACGTCAGGGTGGGCCCAGCTCAGGTGGCGTCTCCTTGCGCAGTGCTTTGTGAGCTTGGGCGGCTTTCTCTTCTTGTCTGTCACCTGCGCTTGATTTTCGGGTCTTTAATGAGTGAGTGACTGGCTGTGTGACATGCGTCCCTTCTGACATACTACAGCAGGCTCCTGCAAGCTGCCTGTGTAGCACTAGTGGATGTTACACTCCCAACCGGCAGTGGTATTTATATGCGCTACTTCTCACAGTTCTTGTTTGCACTTTCTCCCCTCACTTGGCTGCCTCATACAGGCGATTGCGGCGCTTATCTTGCTTGCTCTGGGTCTGATATAGCAGGGACACTGTGCCAATATCCCTGCCCTGCCACAGTTTCCCCCGTTGACTCTTCTCGCTGGTTGGTGCCCACTGTTTCCCTGTATTCACTTCACTAAAGTCTCCGCGGTCTTATTTCGAAGGGAGTTCACCACGTGTTATCACCTTGTAGCCCAAGTACGGATGTACCCTTCTTCTGCCGTTTGAGCCTCCAGCTGCTCGTCTTCCTCTGATCTAAGCAGCACAGCCTGCCATTAGCACTGGCCTCCCCATGGTGTTGCTTTCCATTCCAGGTTCGTTTACTTTTTCAACTTGAAGCACCCATCTGCCAGCAGTCTGCTTTCTCTGTGCCCAGGTCTCACTGCCCCTTTGTAGTCTGGACTAGTATTCCTCTAGTGCCACCCCTGACCCGGTTGTCCCACAAGCCTATCTCTGCCATTCACAGCATTTCACACCTCATATCTCAGCTCTGGACAAGTCTCTGCCTTCCTTCTTTCAGTCTTGTGAACTTCAGTTATTTACACACCTATTCCTTCGTTGCACGGTGACTCGGCCAGTTTGTAAACTTTGTAATTTCTTGGATCTTAAACGGATTTAGCAGGTGCCATCTCAGAGGACAACCTACTCCATCAGATGCTTGCCACGCCTCTCCCCTCCCCCCCAAACAATTGTCAGTTCTTACACTTTTTGCTGTTGTTCTTTTCCTTACACAGACCTCTATTGATGGCAATTTTAGCACCAAAATGATTCAGCTGAGTTGCCGTTTCCTGGAGTGGCATGCGGATATGTTTCAGATCTGAAATTGTTTCGGCGAGACATTGATCCCTCACCGGGAAATCCGTAATGGCTACAAGTTCAATGAACCATAACAATATTCCATTATGGCTGCCATACTAAGACAACGTTTGTTTACCTTCTCAAAACAGAACTATGTTCATCTCCATAACCGTGGTATCTGTCCAGCCGTCTATGTGCCCATGTTGATGTGACAACAGGAATACCTTGTCCCACATTTTAAGGTGGGGTCTCTTTTGTCATTAAATAGATAATTGGCAAATAAATTGGACTAAATCATAATTGTTTTCAATTGTAATTTTTGTATATATTTGTTTTATTTGTAGGACTTTACCCATCCTGTATATTCCAAGATACTTTTCCGCCCTGATAAAGGCTTGGCCTGTTTAGAGAATTGCATGGCCTAGAGCCGAAACTCAAGCAGGTGATCAATGAAGGGACATTAGTCCATCTAAAAGGATCAGGCAATAACTTCTTAGCCCTAGTGATACAGTTGAGAGCTGCAGTAGAGGCTTAAATAGTATTATGGACAAACTGTTATTTTCTACTTATGTTGCCAGACAGGCACATTAACAGACATCTTCGACAGATATTTGAATTGATGTGGTTTTGCACATAATTGTGTTTTTTTGCACACTTTATCTGATTTGTACACAATTGTCAGTTATGAATGGTAATATATGTAGGTTGTTTGAGTCCAGTAGGTTGTGAATTTGAGTATGTGTGAATTTGAGTATGTGTGATCTAGTGTGATTGAACATGATTGAGTATATATCTAATAGCTTCATTCGAATCGTCATTTGCCTGACATTTTGATGGTTTGCATTTTTTGTACTATATTAATAAAATACAATCATATGTATAATTAAATCACCTTCTGTGACCTCAACGTTTTATGGAAAATTGTGTGTTAATTTATCCTGAGCAAAGGTACGTGTCCTGAGGAGGGCTACACGTTCAGTGACCTTAGCAGAGTTAGCTGCTGGCAATCGGTATGCTTCTATGGATGAATACAGAATACCCTGCAAGGGGGATTTCTGACAAATCAGTTCTGGGAGACATAAGCATTTCGACAATGTTGTGGACGGACCCCCAGCTATACCAGAGGGACACTGGAAGTCTGCGAACTTGGAGGGCCCAACTCCCTGCCCTCCCAGATACACGGAGGACTCAGTCAACGGCAAGTTCAAACTGTGGTTTATTACAGACAAAACAGACAGGGATCAGCACAAGAACAGAAAAAATCCATGCACATCTCGCTCTTCCTCGGCTCGCAGGCCAGTTCTACTACCCACTGGCATCAGCATGACATCACAACCTGGGCCCATCTCCAGAAAACCTGTCGGGCCAGGCTATTTGGTATTGAGTATTTTATCACCTATAGTGGACTATATGTTACTCTATATAGTCCACTATAGGTCTGGCCACACAGGAAATGTATAACAATAGAATCTCGCAAGCAAACTCAAGCACAAAGGAACTATTTGTAATTTTTCTTCGTCAAAATCTTTTTATTGAAACATCGATAAAACATTGAATTCATCCGAGAACTAAAATCAGTGACAATATTATTTGATCACAAATAGACGGTCAACACCGCCCAATTGTCACTCATCCATTGAGTCAGCTTCTAAAATTCATAAAGTTCAACATTTGTCACTGTACTTACAACTTCAATTAATCTTTTAACAATACATCAACATTTCATTTTAACGTCTTAACAATTCCTCTAGTAAATACATTTCATAAACAACCCTTGGGGGTATAGTATTGTAGCTTTGTGTTCTGTAGCGTTATTAATTGGAGAAGAAGAAAAGGAAAAGAAGAAAGGAATGAAAAATAAATTAAATAAATAAAAAAAAGAATATAAAACCCTCACCAGAATCACCATTAGTTCAGGGCCTTGCCCTCAGTGGCACTGCAGCATCCCCCCATTCTTATTTCAAGCCGGTGGGCCCTTCATTCGTTTCCCAAGCTTGTCAAGGTTGGAAGAGGTATTTAACCAGTCTTGGCTGGAAGAACAAGTGTTCCTTTTCCACCACATGGTCTAGGAATGGGCCCCAAATATTTTTGAATTTGGCCGTCCGGTTTTCCATTGCAGCCGTTACTTTCTCTATTCCAAGAAGTTCCCAAACCTTAACCCACCAGTACGCAATGTGGGGACCCTCCAGTTCCTTCCAGAATCGAGCTCGTGTAAGGCGGGCCGCCATAAGTAGTTGAGTGATTAGCCACGCTCTTGGACCGGACTGTGGAAAGGACCAATCATCTGGAGTGTCGCCTAACAGCAGCACTAATGGATCCATGGGGAGGAGGGTTTCGCAGATGTCCTTAATTTTGGACCTGATCTCCAACAAAAAGGATTGAATGATCGGACAATAGACCACAGGTGCCCCAAGTCTCCCTTTGCCCCACAACCATGCCAACATAAATCAGGATAATCTACATTCATTGCGTGCAGCCTCTGCGGTGTGAAGTACCACCGGTAGCATATCTTAAGTGCGCATTCCCTGACTGATGCGCACCTGGAGGACCTATGTGCTCTGTCCCAGATTCTCTGCCATGACTTCGGAGATATCTCTATCCCCAGCTCCCTCTCCCATGCCAAAATATAAGAAAGTTTCTCCTCCTCTGGGACGTTTTCTAGAAGGTGATAACACGTTGCCACTTTGTGTGAGCGTTGACTTTCCGAGACCGTTACCTCTAAACCTGAGGTGGGCCTAGTGGCAGCCTTTTTAACGGTCGGGTTGGTGGTCCAATGCCTGAGTTGTATATATCTAAATCTCTCCGTCTCTGGGAGGTTAAATTTCTACTTTCACTGGACGAAGGTCAACAGGTTATCGTCCAAGTAGAGCTCTTGCAGTCGCAAGGTCCCCGTTCTTGTCCAGTTGTGGTATGAAATGGGTTGGAGCCCTGGAGTGAGGCTGGGTTCTGCGTGATTGGGGTTAGAGGGCCCAGTCCCGGGGCGATCCCCCTTAGCGTACAATGCCTGTCCCAGCAGCGGAGCGTGGAGCTTGTGGTTGCGAGAAGGGGCCTCTGGGAGGCACGTGCCTCCCGCGGTAGGAAGGGGAGATGAGAGAGAGGAGCCCCGGAGAACAGTTGTTCAATGTCCCGCCATTTGGGGGGGGGTCAGCTTGGATAGCCCAGCCCAGGATGGGGGCAATTTGAGTTGCTCAATAGTATCTCAAGATGGAGGGGAGCCCCAGGCCTCCAAGCTGCCTACTTCTGATGAGAATTCTGGGTGTTCTACACTGCCAGATAAAGCGGCATATTTCTTTCTGCAAATCTTGTAAGTCTCACTCTGGAATATGGCCCGGAAGCGCTTGGAATGTATAAAGAAGCCGGGGTAGCAAGGTCATTTTAACAGCAGTTATGCGTCCCAGCCATGATATCTCCTGGAGGGCCCATTTTTGTAGAGACTCCATCGCGTCTTTTATTAGCGGAGGAATATTGTCTCTCACCAGCCCCGAGTATGTCGGAGTTAAGTGCACCCCAAGGTATGTGATTTTGGAGTTTCCCTAGCTAAGGGAGAAGGTGCTCTGTAAGGCGTTTAGCACCTGCAGGGTTTTAGGTAAACTCAGACCCTTTGATTTGGCCATGTTTATTGTGAAGCCCGAGATCTGCTCAAAACGGTTAAGCAGACTCATAAGCGGGGAACCGAGGTCTGAGCCTCTCTTAAGAAGCAGAGCACATCATCCGCATAGAGCGCTACTTTGTGGCCCTGGTCTCCTACCTCGAACCCCTGGATTTCAGGGTGGAGGTGGATGTGCTGGGCTAGTGGTTCCAGTGCTAGTGCAAAAACCAATGGCGATAGGGGGCACCCTTGCCTGGTCCCCCTGCCGAGGGGTATCTGTGGTGTCCAGTGGGGGTTGACTCGTATTTTGGTGGAGGGAATCTGGAAGTTGGACAGAACCAATTTAGAGAATTGTGGGCCGAAACCAAAACCCTTCAGGACCAAATGCAGGTAGTCCCATGACATGCTATCGAAAGCCTGATGGGCATCTAAGGATAGCAGTGAAAGGAAACCTGGTATGGAGGGGGCTAGAGCTATTAGGTCTATTGCTCTCCGAATGTTGTCGTGGGCCGCTCGGCCCTGGATAAAGCCTGGTTGATCCCCGTCTATTAGTGTAGGTAACACCTCCCCCAGGCGCCGTGCTATAATTTTACTAAACAGCTTGGCGTCAGTATTGAGCAAGGCTATGGGCTGGTAGGATGCACAATCCACCGGGTCTTTTTCGGGTTTTAGGAGTAAGGTTGCATTTGATTCAGCCATGGATTTTGTAACGGAACCTGTTTCCCATAAGACATTAAATAGCTTTGTGAGATGCGGTATGAGTTCTTTTGCGAAGGTTTTGTAAAACTTGTTAGTGAATCCGTCTGGGCCCAGAGCCTTGCCAATAGGGAGGGCTTTGATGGCAAATTCAATTTCTTCCACCGATATTGGGGCTTCTAAGGATTCTAGTGAGGACTGTGGCAGCTGAGGGAGGTCCACTTTAGTTATAAACTCTTTGGCGAACTGCAGGTCCCCCGTGTGCAGAGTCGCATGTTCCCTGAAAAATTCTTCTATAATGCGGCATTTACCCTCTTCAGAGTATGTGCCTTTGCCTGATTTATCCCGCAGAAAATCTATTCTATTTTGCTTAGTCCGTTTACCCAATTTGGCCGCTAATAATTTGTTAGCCTTATTTCCCTTTGTGTAAAATAATTGTTTGGTGCACATCATACCATAGGCCGCCCTCCCCATGCTTCTAGCGCTTTTTTTGCCATCCTCAGGTCTCTCAGTGAGCGCCGGGAGGGTTTCTTCTTGTGCGCTTCCTCTATTCTAAGGGCTTCTCCCTCTAAATGCTCCAGCAGCAATCTCCTAGCTCTCCCCCGTTGTGCTGCCTGTTCTATTAAGTGGCCCCTAATTACTGCTTTGCTTGCTTCCCAGATCGTACCCCAGCTCACATCGCCCGTGTCATTCTCTCTATAGTATTACTCCATGGTTTCTCTAATGTGGGCACAAATCACTGGATCATCTAACAGGAAATCATTTAGTCTCCAGGGGGGTTTCATGGGGGGGGATAGTTCGGGGAGGGGTTATGGACAGTGAAACCGGGGAGTGGTCTGCAAGCGCTTCTGGGTGTATGTTCACTTCCAATACATTTTGGATGAGCAAGTCTGAGATAAAAAACATGTCCAGCCTTGAAAATCCCCCATGAACTGCCGAGAAATATGTGTAATTCCTTTCTTCTTGATGGCAGTATCTCCACACTTCAACCAGGGAATGATCTTTCAACAGTGAGGTGAGAGCCTTGAAGTTGTTCCTGTCATTTAATGTTGGCGGTAGTGTTTTGTCAACCAAGGGGTTGATCACCGCATTAAAATCCCATCCTAGAATCACTTCCCCCTCAGCATGATCAAATAAGGCTTTCGACAACTTCATAAAAAACTGGTCTTGGTTAGTGTTTGGGGCGTAGATGGAGACCAGTGTGACTTTACGCCATCTAGTGTTGCGTTGACCAGCAGAAACCTTCCCTCCCCATCTCGGACCACTCCCGGGGTCTTAAAGGAAATCCCCTTGCGCACCAAGATGGCAACCCCTTGTTTCTTCAACCCGCTTGAGGCAAAGAATCTGGTGGGATAAAGCCTGTCGTTTAGGTGGAATTCATCAGCCGGTTGTAAATGGGTCTCTTGGAGAAACAGGAATGATGCGTCTAAGGACTTTGGTCTATGGAGGAGTGCTTTGCGTTTCAGGGGGAAGTTCAAACCTTGCACATTGAGCGAGAGGAATTTATAACTAAGGGTTGCCATGTTATGGTCGCTCAGGTTTTCGCTTTAAGCAGGCTCTCCTAACCAAGTCAGGAGTAGGATACTTCTTTAGATCGAACATTGCGGTGCAACAGGAATGAGGATTGTGGTGAGTCGAAACATAACATCCCCCTACCAGCTTCAGGGTGGGGGTAAACACTGTAAACTCAAAGAAAAAATAAAGGTTAAAAACAGATGAAACCATATAAACAAGCTACTTTCATCAAAAATTGCATCGCTCCTAGTTCCCGAGGTAATTTAAACCAGATACGAAATATGTCGGGCGGCATCCATTCCGGCGCCCAAGTCAGCTATTAAACAGAATTTTCCAATGCCCTAAGTCGAGCTAAGCTTGAATTCAGGAGCGGCAGGGAATTGCAGTAATTTCACATGGACTTCGGTTGAGGTGGGTTAGTCCCTTACTGCCACCTCGGGGCAGGCTGCAGGTGAAGCATTCCTAGGCGCAGTTCAGGCGTAGAAAGGGAGGCATCCGATGCTGTTCAGGATCCCCCGCCCCGCCAAGAGAATCTCCTTCCACGGGTAACAGTGGGAGCTAACCGGAGATCCAAACGGTGGACGTTTCTCCTCAATGAAGATTGAACCTCCCGCCCTCGAACTGTTCAGGTCGCTGCCTAACTCTCTCCCTCCGATGATGCTGGAGGCAAAGCCTCTTCTGGGGCTTTGGTTGCTTTCCCTAGGCCAGATTCTCGTCATGGGTTTGTTGCGGATTGTGGCCGACGTCGGAACCTCCCCCGCCCAGCCTTCGGCGGGGGGCGCAAGGCAGAGCCATTCGCCTCTTGGGATTGCGGATTAGGGTCCACCTCATCGGGCTTCTCGGCCATCAAGCTTTTCCCTTCTTTTTCTGAGGAGATTATGGTGTGTTGATTACGGAGTTCAAACATCAACTTGCATGGGAACCCCCAGCGATAACGGATCTTTTGGGCCCTTAACCAGGATGTTACCCTCTGCAGACTCCGTCTGCACGCCAGAGTGTAGGGGGCCAGGTCCTGGAAGAGTTGGACCTTTGCGCCTTGGAATTGTATTGAGTCTGAGTTCCTGGCTGCAGCCATGATGTCCTCTTTCTGGCAATCAAAGTGCACCCGAGTGAGCACGTCTGGGAGTAGGTTTTTCCTCATCTGGACTGAAGAGTACACACGGTGGGTTCTATCTAGCTTTAAATCTTCATTTGGTGAAAGGTACAGGAAGGCCCTAAACAGTGTCTCTACATATTCTGCCAGGTCTCAGTCGGGGATCTGCCGGGGATCTGCCGGGGAACCCCTCGAAGGTGCACGTTGTTTCGTCTTGACCTGTTTTCCAGGTCAGCCTGTTTTTCCCAAATGTCCTCAAGGTGCTCCTCAATGGCCTTTACCCTTCCTGCCAGGGTTTCATTATCATGGGATTGCACACAGGTTACATTCTCCAGGTCATTAACTCTAGACTCCAGCCCCCCAAAGGCCTTCAAGCATTCCCTCTAGGTCTTCTCTGGACATAGCCATGTTGGAGGCCTGCTTCGGGGTTGGGGCCGGGTGGATTTTAGCTGTGGTAACGTATGTAAGGGGTGGGTCGCCCGGCTGTGGTGTCAGGTAGGCCTGAATGCTGTGTGTTTTCTTTTTAACCACTGTTTTGGGCATCCCCCGACGAGATTGTTAGTATCACCCACTTAACTTTACAGGGGACCGGGATCCCCCAAGAGGAGAGGCATGTAGGGGCTTGCTGCATGTGCTTTCTGTTCACCTGAGCACTGTAGGGTGTGAGAAGCTTCCGCGCATTGTAGTGATGTTGTGGGCCCACTCCCCACCGTTGGGGTCTCCCTCTGGGGTTCTTTTGCAGTTGATGGGGCTCCTTCAATAGGAAACCCTGCCCTTACCCTGTACCCCAGGGCCCCGACACTCACCGGGGCTTTGTATGTGCATGGACCTCCGCTCCTCCCTTCAGCGCCGGGGTGCCCCCTCTTTACGTTATCCGGCTCTCATGGGGCCTTATGGATCTCTCGGTCTCTCTCCACACTGCGGGCTGCAGGCCCGTCGCCACCGGGAGCCGGCGCTGTGCGGGAACTGGGGCCGGCGAGGCTGCGGGGACTCTCCCCCTCTCCGGCGCTCCCGCTATGCCGGCAGGGGGTCCTCCGGTCACCAGGCAGGCCGCCCGGCAAGTCTCAGAGTCGGCAGGGAGGCGGGAGCCTCCACTCTTCCCGCCCGTCGGGCCGCACTGCTTCTTCGGGGCTTCCACAGACAGCTCGCTCCTCGTCGCGTGGGGGGATCCCCCCCGCCCAGCCGGTCGACCCCTCCAGGCGCAGCTCCCAGCCACATACGCCGCACTGCAGTCGGGCCCGGCAGGGCAGCACGGCCTCCCTCTTTCTTCAGAGTTCGTGCCGAAACTGCCGGGGGATCCACCAACTGCGGCGCAGATCGCCGGCTGGTCTCCTCGCTGGCGCTGCACAGCTTCCTCACCGGGGCCCCTCCGCTGCAGGTGCCCCTTCAGGCCAGTCTTGACATTCCCATGTGTTTCATCAGTAGCAGCCTGGTCCTCCGTCGCTGCCCCTCTCTGCCGCCGAGGCCAGCGGTGGGAGTCTCAGCACTGACGCGGCACAATCAGGGAATCCCCTTCACAGAGAATTCTCGGGAAGGCGCGCGCCGCCATTTTTGCTTTCCTTGCCGGCAGGTTCCACAGCCCGAAAAGTGCTCCATATGAGGGGCTTTCAGCCTCAGAGCCCATCAACACCTCTGGCAACGCCTCATCTGCATTCCGGAACCGAAATTGGGCAAACATTCCTCCATTTAACAGGAAAATTGTATGACTTGGGCGCTACGGAGTGGAGCTCAAGGGAAACACGACTACACGGCGTGCTGCCTAGCCACGCCCCCCACTATTTGTAATTTTAAAAGAACTTGAAACTCTGGTCCCGGTGCCAGACAACTGTCTGAAGGACAACATTTGGTATTCCAATATACAGCAAGCCCTATCTAACATAGTAATCACTTTTCAGGATAAGAATGCTAAAAAAAAGCCAACCTACCGAACTTGATCTCATCAGCCAGTACTCCCAAGCGTTCTCATACCATTACACCGCTTTAGTTTTTCTAAAATAACAATTCTCGAGGTTGAAAAAGGTCATCCTCTCCCTCAAACTAGAGACTTGGCACCCTTCATATCGAAGTTAATCAATACATCATTCTCTTCGGGCAGCATCCCTAGCAATTTAAAGGAGTCTTGGGTGCTCCCCCTCCTTAAAAAACAGCAATTAGATCCAACTATACCTACTAACTACAGGCCTATTACAACAGTGCCATTTTTACTCAAAATCTTAGACAGGGTGGCCTCTCTCTAAATACAGGAGTACCTACAGCAAAACCAGCTCCTAGGAGTCCGCTAATCTGGTTTCAGGCCTCAACATGGCACAGAAGCAGTGTTAATTGATCTAAAGGCCCAAATCAACGAGTTGAGGGGCAAGGGAAAATCAGCCCTACTACTTCTTCTTGACCTTTCGGCTGCGTTCGACTTGGTGGACCACAAGGTCCTATGTAATCACCTGGACTCAGCAGCCCATTTTCCTCAGGAGGCCATAGTTTGGATACAATCCTTTCTGAGCAATAGGACCATGAGAGTCTTCTCACCATCTGCAGCAGCAGACCCCATCACCTTTGGAGTGCCTCAGGACTCCTGTGTTTCACCCACAATGTACAACATATTTACCAAGCCCCTTTTCGATGATCTGGACATTCTTGGTATCACCTACACTAACTATGCAGATGATACCCAGATTCACATACCACTTACTGGGGATTGCGACAAAGATTTGGCCTTGGTAAATAGAATTTACCTCATCATCCAGGCATGGATGGCTGTCCACGGTCTATACCTGAATGATGACAAAACTGAGCTGATCATTTTGGGAACCACCTCTAACCTAAATAAACTTGGCCCTACATACACCTCCTTTAATATTGATGGCAACTCTATTAAGGTTGCCAAAGAGGTAAAAACCTTAGGCTTTTATCTAGACTCGATCCTCACCTTTGCCAAACAGGTTAACTCTATGTCCTCTGCATACACTTGCAAGCTAATTAGAGCCAGTACACCATTCCTATCCAAGAATAGCTGCATCATCCTGGCCAGACCTCTAATCTTGTCTAAATTGGACTATTGTAACTCCCTTTACATTGGTGCCAACAAGTACATCATCAGCAAAATTCAAACTCTCCAGAATAATGCCCTCAGAGCAGCTTTGGGTATAGCTAGACAATAGCACATTTCAGAGGTAAGGAGACAGAATAACTGGCTCTCCACCAGTGACAAAATCATGTTGAAAACTGCCTCGCTAACACACAAGTGCCTCAACAACGCTGCACCCCGCTATCTCACAGAGAGATTCAATAGAAACATCCTCCAGCCAGCCCACCGGACCGTACCAAGGTTCACATTGGCTAAAGTTGGGGGGAGTAGTTTCCCAGTTAAAGCTGCACAGCTATGGAACTCACTACCACTCTCCCTGAGAGTGGACCAAATCTACCTGAACTTTAGACAGAATATTATCAACTGGCTTAAAGAAAAGGACCACTAAAGCACTCCAATCACTCTCCATTTGTCCATTTGTCTCTACTATCTCTTGCACTGTAAATAGTTACCTGATTGCACAATTTATGTTGAATCCTATCTTAACTATGTAACGTTGTATCGCTTATCCATACTGTATGCACTTACCACTGTCTGTATATGTTTGCCCATCCTTTATATTACTTTGTAACCCTAAGCTGAAAATATCCTTGTATCTCCTGCGCCCTGATACCCTCAGGTCTGGCGAGCATTACAAATAAATAAAACAAACAAACAAACTCTACTGGCTCTCGCATGTCAGGTGGCTGGCCTGGAACATCCCCAAGTTACTAACTATAACTGTAGCAGTGTGGTGGACTTACCATTGGTTCTGACCCATTGCTGCCCACCCCTAGGGTACTAGACTTTGATTTGCTAGATCAGACATCCCCCAGGCCTGGGACCCTCTGGTAACAAGAATGACTATGTGTCTGCATTATAACTTGTGTACACCACCTTTGCTCATGAGAGTGCTCTCTGGATTGGCGCAACACTTGTTGCATATTTGTTGCATAATCTTTTCTGGTAGTCTGGGAGCAGTGTTCCTTTCCCACCGGTGCTTGCTGTCCATTGTCTGCTTCGGCTGCATCACCTGTTCAGAGACCACGAATTTGAGCTGTGGAGCTCCGAATTATGAGGATTTATTGTTATTTTCTGCAGCTGGTCCCTTTGGCGTCTGGGGATTGGAATGTTATCTGTATCTGTTGGCCTTGGCTGCGGGTCCTGTCTCACCCTTCTTGCTCTCAGTCTAGGCTGAATCAGCTGAGCTTGTCTCTTGCTCTGGGGCCTGCTGTAATTTTCCTAAACCTTATAATGTGGTTTCTCCAGTGTCCCTCCTCTCTTTACATACTATACTACATTTCCATAGGTTAGTCACACTTGGCTCTGTCAGGTCCCGTAGGTGCTCCTCCAGTTCCATAAGGTTATTTGCATGTAAGCATCTGCAAGCTGTGCTCAAGATCTCTCTTCTCTTGCAGTTTGTGTGTTTAGCTAATGGCAAAATAATAAAAGCAATGACAGTATGTATATCTACCTGTCCTCTAACTATAGAACTGTACACTAATGTTCTTCATGTATTCAAGTGCTTGTTTGTGTCCTGAAGTGCAGATGGCACCAGTACTTCATGTCTAACGCTACTATGTTGTGTTTATCTAACAACGTCAACAACAGGGTACCTTGGTGATTAGTCCAAACTGTCCATACAGGTATCCTTAATCACGACCTGTGGCTCTTCATCCTCTCAGCGTATTTGTCAATCATGTGTCCATTGGGGATTCGTCTGAAATAGAATGGGTGATTTCGGTGCTTTCTGGCCTTCTTCCGTGTCATGAATTTGATAGGAGGGGAGGCGGGTGGCAGGCTTCCCCGTCCCTCTTCAGTCCCCCCACTGGTTGGCCTGTTGACCACATCCTTATAGGACAGTCCTGCTGCTCTTGGCTGCCATATCTTCGTTATTATTCTGAGGTGCCCATGGTAGTTTGTGTGGTCATCGTAATGAACAGTTCATGTAACTGCACACTCCTTCGGGGTTGCACCAAACCCACTTTCCTGCATAGTACTTTGCATCACGTGGGTTGTCCAACTTCATGGCGCTAGTTGGGAACAGATCACACTCCTCTCTCTCATCTGGTCTCTTTCAGCCACAATCTCGTCCTTTGTTTCCCTATATTTGCGTCCATCAGGATATGCATTCCAGTGGTTTCTTTCGCTGTTTTCATGTACTTTGCCATGCAGATTTTGATCCCACACATTGATGCGGCTGCCAACACAAGAGCTCACGTTATCACCTTTAGTCCATCTGAAAGCCATGCCAGCATCCACGACCATAAGTACGCTATCCAGCTCTTGTCTTTAACTGTCCCCCTTGCTTCATCTTCCATCTTGTCATGCATTTGTGCCAGCTGTGCAACTGCACCCGATAGGGTTCCGTTATCCTCGTTGTTGGCAGGTATAAATGTACAACAGGAACTCCTATCTTGGTGCAAACTCCTCCTTCCGTGGCTGTAAGCATATCCAGAATGTAACTATCCGGGAGACCCACCAACCTTATTGCTCAAAGCTCTTACTTTATGGCGTTGAACCCATTCACAGTGGAATTGATAGTCACCATCAGCTCCCAAATCTGTAACCACTTTGCATTTGTGTACGTCTGTACAGAGGGTATTATTGATGCAAAGAACATTTGTGTCCTGATGAACAGCCTGTGCACCACCAGAATTTCATCTAGTGCCCTTTCTGATGCTTCCGAGAAGGAATTCCCTCCTCTCTTTACTCTGCTCAATCTTGCTGGCTTCTCTACCTTCTCTGTCTTGGCTGTTGGTGCCACTCCAATTGATCTCTTCTTTCTTTTGTCATTGTCCATTTTTGGGAAGTCATCAAGCTTCACATCCTTCCTCAGCACAATCCACAAAGGCATGTTGATGTGAACCAACGAGCAAACTCCTCCCCAGTCAGGTGGCAGGTTCTCGTATGCTTTTGATCTGCACGCCCAGCAGTGGTCCATAATCACTACTGTTCCGCCCTTTGTAGCTTCATGTTGTTCAATGCTTTTGCACTGCACATTTTTGCCAACTTCCACTTCACTGCTGTTCTGGTAGCACAGTGCTGGTGTCTTCAGGGGTTTTATTGCCATTGGTCCAGCTTCGTGCTCCACCCATGTTAGTAGTTTCGCACTTGCATCCCATTCCTTCAGGCACTGGTCATTCTCTTCCTGCACCATGTTCATTGGTGACTGCGCAAGTGTCAGGGCTTTGCTTACCACCACTCCATCCTGCCATCCATCCTTAGTGTATACTTGGCCATACACCAGTGTAGAGGAGCAGCCAAATGCCTCTACAGGAAGTCCTGCCCCTATTTTTCCTAAATGTTGGGAACCGGAAATTGTGTCATGTGCAACGCCATTAATGGTACCTATACCACCAAGAATCTTTGAGATGAGGTATCCAATAAGAAAGCCCTATGTGAAGTTTCCCCAAAAGACTGATGGCTTCATGAGAGAAGCACCTGAAGATGTGAAAAGGAGAAGCTAGTGACGTCATGAAAGATAAGAAGTGACGCACTGGGAAGGATGACCAGTGAAGAGAATGCATAGGCGCTATAGAATCTGATGGCAAAGTAAAAAATTAAGAAGACTTTCATGTGCGGAATGAAGATTGCACGTGCGAAGAACATTGCAGAAAAACAAGTCGTTTTATAATTGTAGAGATTCTGTAATGCAAGTAGACTAAGAATTCGTAAGGCTGGCTATACGTAGTATATAGACTGAAGGCGGTGCCGCCAACATATATGCATATAGAATTCTGTTCATTCAATGATACAATTTAATAAGCAAGTCTCCATGGAGGAAGACGGATTGAGAGTGCGTGTCACAGCAAAGAATAGGCTTGAATCTGAAGCAAGACTAGAGATGCTGTCTGGCTTGATGGCAAAGACTGCAAGCAGCCAATAACTGGTTATCAGCCTGTAAAGAACAATATATGTAAGAAGCCGGGGCATGCCAAGTTTCTTCATTAAAGACTATTAAATGCTAGAATACGAGCAAATTCACTGTCTCTGATCACATGAGCTGAGGATGAAAATAGACGAAGATCATGGTGCACCAGATTGAAGATGGCGAGTGCCTGCAGTACCTTATATTCCCAGGGGCGAGAAGGTACTACAATTCCGAGTTCAAAGACAATGTGAATGGCAGACGGCATGAGTGATGAGAGGTGTTGGGCTAATTGGGTGGGGAGACATGGTCAAGTTCACCCACCAGCACCTGGGCTACCAGCTTACGTGCTGCTAGAGCATTGAATGTTCGAGAAGGGTACAAGTGTACCAACCAACTGTTGGAGGCCATATAACGAGGAGCCTTATAGTTTAAGAGCCAATGAAGTGTGTTTCTAATTACTGTTGAAAATGACTTGCACTATGACTTGCACTAAAGGAGGCCATGAGTGCCCACCTGACTGTAGAGACCCAATCACAATCCTTTCCCATATAGAAAATATACTTAAACGTCCCCTTTGAGCTAACCACAATCTCCCGTAGGTTTTCTTAGTTTGCCATGTAGTATGACATCACGTATGATGAACCTTTAGTATATAAATGTGATTTTTTACGAGATGCTTGAAGATTATGCTGTGCGACGTCCGTTGTACTCCCTGTTTTAGACAATTGAGAATAAAACAGAGTTATTTGCCAACTCCCTAAATCGGATTTACTGCTTCGTGTAAGGATTTATTCTCAGTCCCATCCATAGTATGATGTGTTATCTTGATTAAAAGGGCCTCTACGGTTCACGTGGTAGCATGTCGGATGGTTGACATAAAGAATAATCGACCTATGGACTCTAGTGCTTCGGATGATCGAGTGCCCTTTGCCATCTAGCCAGAAGATTGCGAGGTTTCCTATGGAGAGCGGCTAATATAGAATTCTTGCAAGAAGATAGATAAAGGTGGGACGGGTCCCTCTATGACGAAATCCCTCCTGGTTTCCACAGGCGCCGTTCGGACAGAAGGCGAAAGTGGTCAATTGGAGAAGGGAGTCAATACCAAAGGTCTCGAGCTGAAAAAGCGAATGGTGAGTAGACTAAGGGGAATGGCAAATTAAGGGGATGGGATAGTGGTAGTTTTTCTAAAAATTAACTGGGGACTTAGAAAATAGTTTAGAAGAGATAATGAGTGGGTTTTTGTGTGTGTATGTGTGTATATATATATATATATATATATTGTAATGTTGAAGAACATCAAAAGACGCAATTCAGGCGAGCAGCACTCCACACATAAATGTTCCAAAAATAGTCATTTGTAGCCAACGACAAACACTGCTACTGGGGTTGCACGTTATAAAACAACCTTTATTTTCGTTCGTGGCAGTTAAAAAGGTAAAGTTCCCCCATGAGAGTCTCTTGCCAGGCGGCAGCCCGACGCGTTTCGCCACAACCTAGTGGCTTGTTCACAGTAACCCATCCCACACAGGAAGTTTATTTTTATAAAAAAACACACTATTGTGAAAAACATCAAAGAGGTGACTTGCAAAGTTGACATAATGGTCAATGGCCATCTTGGCTTGGGCTATTGAGACTGATAGTAAAGCCTATGATGTTATATCTAATCAAGCCATGCTGGTATGCATTTTGCAAATAAGACATAGTGCTTGCAATAGCCGACATCTGGACACCATACTGATTACTTGAGAATAAAATATTGCGCAGCACATTTCTATATTTCAAACTGCCGTAGCCGTAGGTAGTAATGGCATAGTGCATGAGAGTTTTAGGAGTGTGTTTTTTGCAGGCCATTAATAATTATAGTGTATAGGCATTGTCATTACAAGCGGTGTAATTATATAATTAAATAATTAAAATGAACTTCGCAATGATCAGGCAGTGTTGTAATAAAATAGAATAAAGTGCATAGTGCTTCCTATGATAGAATTCATTTCACATTTTAAATGAAAACACTGTCAGAGTCTAAAGTGCATAGTGCATGGTTGTTGCATCCTGTGAACAGTAGTCACATGGTCACAATTACAAAATTAATTTCTAAAAATGCAAAAGTGAACCCGCAAAGCCACATAAGCGAAATAGGCCTGCAATCAAAAATATAATACAACATTCCTATGGTTACCATAGGCAACATTGAATGAAAAAGATAGATGTAAAAGAGAAATGTGCACAGAAAGTGCCATATGTATAACTAAGACATAAGATAAAAAATTAAAAAAGGCGCTCTAAAATCAGAATGGTCCTGTTTTAAGTGTAAAAATATCAGCGAAATGTATAGTAAATGCCACTGCTTGAGTATCATATTAGTAATAAAAAATATTTTTTGTATATGCCGATGGCCACATACATATATTATGTAGCACAAGAACGAAGGTTGCCCAAGTCGAATTGCAAGTCACCATAGAAAAGTGAGAAATAAGGGTGATGTAAAAATAGAAAAGAATAAAAGAAACTTAACACAATTAATTAAGGATAAGAAATCACAGTGTGTAGTCATAAGCTCACTAAGGTTTCTATACTATATCAGATAAAAAACCTTATGTCCCAAAAAAGGTATAGAGTGTCAGGATTCGTAATTCAGGGAAGCATAATGGCAGTCTTTCCGTTCCTGCTCGCTTACCTTCCTCACCTGGTTTTCCTCCGCTTTTGTCACGGAGACGCTGGTTCAGGACACAGAAGTTTGCTCAGCCAGTTCGTTCTGTGTCATTAAAGCAGCGCTGGGCTTTACCATGGAAACGCAGTCAGTCTGCGTACCCGAGGTCACATGTCTTTGCACGTTGTTAGACACTCACGTGACTTTTTTGTTTTCGTTCTTATGCCCCGCCTCCTCGCTACTCGCTGCTTCTGAAATTATTTCTCTTGCCGCTACGGACCTTGCTTTGCTTCTGTTGGATTAGTGTTTGACCCGGATCGTTTACTGGACTCCTGCTGGTTTTTCCCTTGTTTTGTGCCTCTTGTTGGATTGCCTCGACTTTCGGAACCCCTCATTGGAATTGTTACGGATCACAGATGTCTGCTTGATTTTGCCCGCTTGGTTTTCGATTCTTGGAACTATTCACAGATTTTCTCGTGTCTTTCCCATTCGGCTTGCGCTGCTATTTACGTACTCCACTCTGCTGCAACTGGAACTTTCTATAGACCTGTGGATACAGACTTCCTCATTGTCCCTTTGGAACTTGAGACTCTCTTGTGTAGTAGGCGCCCGCGTGCCGTCGGTTTTCAGGTGGACATTGTTGGCTTACCAGATTTTTGGTTTAGGCGTCCTCGTGCCGGCGGTGGGTAGGTGGATCAACGCTCCTGCTTTTGCGGATCGCTCCTGCTCTTCATTTCATCTTCTGGATATTGTACTTCCTTGGAAACTCAACTGGTAAGACTGTTCCTATATTTCTAATTCAAGTTTTTGTCCTTGTTTTTGGTTCCAGTGAATTATTGGTTATTTTCGTTCTCTTAGAATTCTGACGCCAATCTTACTATTTGGAATTGCCATTCAGTCAACTACAGTCAATTTTCAGGTACTAAGAGTTTGGGTTATCTGTTCATTGCTATTCAGGTTGTCTTCTGTCACTAATGTACGGTTCCTTTGCAGGTTGACCGGTTCCTGTGACGTCCCCTCATCTTTAGGTCAATTGACCGTTCAGAGAGTTTTTTCTACCTCTCTGTCGGGTACATTGACAAAAAGAACTCGTCCACTACACGACGAGTTCAAAATCTTGAAGTCAGGATTCTGGTTGCTTTGTCAAGGAATATACCCTGACTTAACATAGAGCTCTTCATCAATGTTGTGTCCCACAGGGGTCTTTTTTTTAGAACAGGGGGGTGGTCCTGACCTTAAACATTTAAGCTACAATGATTTGCTGTAGACACATTTTTCATACATCTCCATATACAATACTGCTCACTTAACAGATTATGCATTTTGGGAGGAAAAACATAGAAATCCAAATGCTGAAAGGGCTGGAAAACCAGTTTTTTGACCTTTATTACTTTAGGTCACATATTACAGCGTAGCAGCCCCACTGTCTTATAAACTTCCAGATAAATAGTAGACAGAAAAATCTACAACTTAGTCATCAGCATACTCTATTTTGTACAGCGAGGACTTGAGTATTTAAACAGGGGAAGAAAGGCATTAAATGCAACTTTTTGTATTTGTAAGCGTGCCAGAATTAAGCTGAACTTTAGGCATTCTGTTTACATTATCAGAAAGAACACATTAAAGAAAAGAGAGGTGTAGTTTGTTGGCTCCACAATACTACTTTTTTTACTCAATTATATTACCTATGTGTTGGTTAAACAAAATATTGATTCATATTTGTCATCAGTGTTTTGTACAAAACAAACATTTGCTTGAAAGGACCTGAAAATAAGGTCTGCTGAGAGGCAACACTTTTGCAGCCAATACTTTGTACAAAACAGTTTTTTGCTTCGCGACACCTAAAAATAGGAACTGCTAGGAGGGGTCTTGCCTTCGAAGTCTAAAATGAATTTAGTCTCTTCTTGTCGGAGTAATCTCTCATTGTCTCCCCCCCTGGGACCTGGAATGACTGTGTATGCCAAAGAATGTAAGGCACGCAGGATCGGCATTATGAACTTCAGAAAAGTGTTTCACCATTGGGTAGGAGCAGTCTTGTTGATAATGGCTCTAACATGTTGGAGGATGCGTACTTTCAACTTACATTTTGTACTTCCAACATACCATTTAAGACACGGGCACATCAACACGTACACCACCAACTCAGATTCACATGTAATTTTACTGTCAATAGAAACCAGATGTTTCAATATCGGGTGAGCATAACTTTTACAGTTTCTCGCATATTTACACATTTTGCACCTGATGCATTTAGAGAAACCAACTCCTGTTGTGGAAAGCCAATTGGTGCCTGAATCATTCTTTTCCGTAGACATATAGCTTTTTACCACTAAATCTTTTATGGATGTGCTTTTCCGAAAGGTAATATCAGGGTAGTTGTTTAACATACTTCCTATGTCTTTGTCAGCTTTCAGCACCTTCCAATATTTGTTAATTATCCGTTTGATAATTCTGGAGTGGCTTCCAAATGTCAAAATGAGCCTAGTGGTGTTCTCCTCTTCTTGCGTTTTTAGGTCTTTCTTGGATGTTGTTAACATTTTTTGTCTGTCCATTTCTCGGACCTTCAGATATGCCCTTTCAATGATCTTCCTTGGGTACTGCTGTTGCAGGAAGTTTTGAGCCGTTATTTTACTTGCCGAGTCAAAGTCCGTAATCTTGCTACAATTACGTCTGATACGAATAAACTCTCCATATGGAATACTCCATAGAAGAGGCTTGGGATGTGCACTATTTGCGTGTAGAGGGATGTTGGCGTCTGTAGTTTTTCTATACAGGCATGTCTCCATTTTTTGAGCCTCTATCTTTACCTCTACATCCAGAAACACTATGGACTGATGACTGTGGTGTTCAGTAAACTTGAGGTTTACATTGTTAATGTTGAGTGATTTAACAAACTCGCACCACAGCTTGATAGAACCATCCCAAATTATAAACAAATCATCAATGTAGCGGAGCCACAGCACTATTTTCTCATTGTATTTTTCATTAGTTTCTGCCCATACTGTATATATATATATAAGAGATAAGGAGATAAAGGCCCAAGGATTCCTGATTCAATGGAATTTCAGAAGAAGTCATTATACGCTTCAGCCGAAGTAACTTAGGCGACGCAGAGAATAGATCCCTGTTAGATAATCACTTAAACCCCTTTCAGGGTATATTTAGGGGCAGAGATAAGGAATAAAGCGCTGAGGATTAATGTAAAAGAGTCGACTAGTCTGTCTGTCTTCAATTAAGGTTTTGAAGAGTGACAATGTTGTAAAGAAAATTAAGAGAAGGTTGAGAAAATATAGCATCTATCTAGAGACGTTGTCGGTACTAACTTAAGCTAGACTGAGATTATTGAAAAATAGAGGGTTTGAGCAGCGAGTTGTTGGAGTTCGTTCATATTTGTTGTTTTTATAAACATATGTTTTGTAAAGCACTGGTAAGTATTGACAGTCAATTGAGACGTGTCTTAATGGAAGTATAGTGCGGAATGGGTGAAAGGCACGGCGGATAAGATGTTCATGTCGTGGCACAAGGGGGATCTTTGGCAAATGCAATATTGCAACACATGACCACATACCTGCACGCTGCGTACACGGGAAAGAAATTGTAAAAGAAGTTAGCTATTTTAGAGCTTTGGAAGGTGTACCAGGAAGAGAGAGAGGATCCGCCACCTGAGGATTGGATGCTTACCAAGTGGAAAGAGGAAGGTGTTGAGCCTTCTGCTCCCATTGCCTCGCCTGAGATAAAAAGCGTTAGTACAGAAAGCGCAGGATTGTATCCATTGAGGCAACTGAAAGCGGCGACCGGGTATTGTAATCCGATATACACACGCCTGCTTATAGCAGTGACAATAGTGTAGAGGAGATAAAGAGAAAAGAGGATATCTTTAAGGTCTTACAAAACAGGGAAGAGAAAGGTGAGAGATCAAATGTATCGACAGATATAGAACGGGAGATTAGGTGATGGAAAAGAGAAAAGGATAAAGCTGATGAGGTAACACTCGTACAGAATGAATGGATGGAAGGACAGATATTGCTTAAATTAGATGGAAAAAGCATTGAGGAAGTTAGGCAAAGGGAAGATCGAGATGAGCAAGATAAAGGCAGGGAACGAGAAAAGAGATAAAGTAAGATGAGCAGAAAATGCAGAGCCGACAGCGGCGAGAACAGTTGTAACAGGAGGAGCAACAAAAGAAAGGGCAGAGGAACAAAGGAAGTATGATAACAGACAGAGAGCAATGGAAGAACGGGATAGAAAGAGAGAAGAAGAGGAAGTGCAGAATTTAAGAGATAAGAGGATACAGAGACGAAAGGAAGAGGAAGAAAGAAGAGTGGGGGAAAGGAGAAAAGAGATGAGAAAGGAAAGTTAGATGGGAAGCAAGAAAGCAAAGAGAAGTAGATGAAGAAGTAGAAAGAAAAAGGAGACATCGAGAACGCAAGATTGATTGCATTCAGAATAAATTAATGGAGCCAAGTCCACTGATACAATGGAGTGATATAGAAGAGTTCCTCCCGTTACAAGGAGAAACGTCAGGATCATCTAAAGTTACATTAGATGAGGATTTCGATATAGGGAGCATCGGAGATAGGCTTTTCCTATCAGGATTTAAGAGAAAGAAGCAAATCGAGTAGCCAAGGAAAGGGAGATAGATTTATAATCTACCAATCATGAGGTGAAGATGGAAGCTCATTTGGTTCTGAGCATAGAGCCCTGTCTTTAAGCAGGCTAACCTTAGACAAGGGTGTAAGGGAGGAGAGACGTACTAGTTGGGGACTAGACATGTCAGATGAAGATAAAGAACCCTTCAGTGGGGAAGGAAGGAGAGCGTGTGCCCCCGAGGGAGGCATACAGGCAGATAAAGGAGTAAGATAGTCTGATCTAGAACAACCTAAGGCTAGGATGCCAGATCCTATAGCATGTCCAGAGCACCCTAAAGGATGATCTTATAGTGAAAGGGGGGAAAACGACATCATATGTAAACCGGTTAGGGACCCTGCCAGGAAGAAGGCGATCAGGAACTATTGTTCCTACTGTGGATAGGCAGACGATGGGAGCGGATTGTGGAATAGGGTTTACGCAGTTTCCTCTACTGGAGAAGGGACGGGCTAGACCACCGTATAGTCCAGGGCCACTGATGGACAAGGATAATTTAAGATGCAAACTCCCCAGCTTAACGGCGGGTGCGGGAAAATGGATTTATGAGTTAGAAACAATGACCGGAGATAATACTTTAGCAATAGGGGATATTAAGGTTCTCCTAGCAGCTATTCTTGGGGAAAGAGCAGCTGACATTTGGACGAGAGCAGGTAATTAGAGTGTCACGGCACAAAACACAGCACACGATGGAGTGCCATTTAACCGTAGGGCAGACGTCTGGAGAGCCCTTGGAGTAAAATATCCTGACGTATCAGATATGGGTGCGATTATGACATGAAAGAAGAAGATCCGCTTGCTTACATTCAAGACATTCAAGAGCGCTGGTATCTTGAAAGGCGCGAGCCGTCGAGTAAAACAGTGGCAGTATTTTACCATATTTTGTGTCAAGGACTGCCTGAGCTGGTACAGAGACAGGTTAAGAAATTAGTGGGAATGGAAGCAAAACAGTGGCCCGAGATACAGTTGACTATAATGCATCACTGTCAGCTGTTACAGGAGAAGAATAAAAAGAAAGATGATGCTAGGAAAATTGAGGAAGCTAAGTTAGTCCAGAAGAAACTGTCAAAATACACCATAGAAGGGGTGGTATTGACAATTGGAGAAGGGCTAGATGTACAGCAAGCCGTGGATACATTGCATGCGAATAATCAGCATCCAATGAATCAAGAAGGAAGTGGGTTTAAACCACGGGGTAGAGGCATAGGCTACAGAGGAAGGGGTGGATTTTAAAATATCCAAATGGGTTTCAGAATGGGCAGAATGAGAATCAGAATGTGCAAGGAGGATTTAACAAAGGAGGGCTAACTAGACAAAACCCTCCTATATGTTGTACATGTGGAATGACAGGGCACATTGCGCGCACATGTGGGAGACAAGGGTATATTTGAAATAGTCAATACTCAAGAGGGAGGGGACAGCTTATCCTCCAGCATATAGCTCACAGCCTATGGAAGGATTCGCCCAGGATCAGACAGTGTATTCGGCATAAGCACCACAAATGCAACAGGTGCAGCAACTGCAGCAATTATCATTGAATCTACCGCAAGGACAGTCGCAGCATGCTCCCATGCAGATACAGCAGAATGCAAATACGGAACAGTTATAGACACCTAGAATAGGGGGTGTCCCAGTAGTGGGAGGGAATCATTTCACAAGTACAGGGGTATGTATGTGTCCACAATAGGCCAGCTCACAGGGCAACTTGATGTGCTCAGTACTATCCATGACACCAGACCCCCAAGAGGAACCAAGGGTTGATGTGATGATAGGAGGCAAATCCTTTTCATTTTTAGTTGACACTGGGGCTAATCGTTCATGTACACGAGAGGGAAAATACCCAATGTTGGGAAATGCCATGAATGCTCAGGGATTCTCTGCAGCTAGAAGTCAAGTTCCTTTTACTGATGAATTACCAGTCACTATAGGAGAATGTGAAATGCCTGTTCCACTGTTGTATTCACGCTAGACTCCTGTTAATAATCTGGGAAGAGACTTGATGACAAAAACTTAATATGACAATTTCTTTTACTGATGAAGGTATAGTGTGCTCCACTATATGAATGTGGGTGAGTTTATATTGGCATTTAAAGGGCAAATGGCTCTGCGTCATATACTGATAGAGCCAGAAGTTTTCCTTTAGGGATGATTATTCTGTTAACATGGCTACCTGTCTTTGTGGGAAGGACTTTCTGTTTAGACCACAGATACCTATGGACGAAGAAGGGGGGCAGACATAGATGCAGCCATAGTATGAGGGGAAATGGCAATGCTTGAATGCACAGATGATGAGGGTAGACCATGGAGAACAGTAATTGCCATTGGGGAGGAGTGCAGATTGACTGACATCACTGACAATTACATGTTTAAAGATGATCCATCAGATGATGAAGTGGTGTTGTTAATGAGCATTATGTATTGGATCAGACTAGAGAAAAGGGAGATCCCACAGCGCATGACAGCAATGTGACAGCACCCAGCATTTTTTGATGAAGACTTGGAAAACGTGATAAGTGTTTTATGGACTACAGGCCCTTATGATGTAGACCTATCATAGGGGGTGGGAGAGGTTAAAATAAAGTTGAAACCAGGAGCAATTTTACCTCAAGTAAAACAATACGCAATGTCTCGAGAGGCAGATGAGGGCATTTTTCTCAGCATTGATGAAGCAGCGTATTCTGGTACCGTCAGGGTCATCGAGTAATACCACGGTGTACCCTATGAAGAAATTAAAGGGAGGGTCGTGGTGATTCATACAAGACATGAGACTGATTAATCAGATTGCAGAGGCCGAGTTTCCTTTAGTTCCTAATCCAGCGACGATATTATGTAGTATCCCAGTAGAAGCGCAATAGTTTTGGGGGGGGTTGATAGAGAGCTCATAGCCAAGATGGCAGCATCTCTGTGAGCTTGCAGCCGTCCTACAGAGAGGGGAGGCCACAACACCGCCCATTGGGGTCCAAACCAGCCACCACGAAAACACTGGAGCGAGTGCCACCCTGTTGTCCAAGTTAGGGGCTCAACGGGGCACTGGGAGTCCCATGCCGAGACAACGGCGTGCAACGAACTGGAGGGCCGGGTGCATGACCAGAGGCCAGCTTTGCATTGTGGCAGCAGAACCACCCAGATTCTGCATACTGAAGACAGCGAAGCAACTGATGAAGTACTGTGCCCAGCCGAGGGGCTGAATTGGTGAAACTGGCCCATGGTGGTGGAGCGCCCAGCAACTGTACGGGACTGCGGCAAGGTGCCGAATACCAGCGATAGACTGAACTGGCACGCAGAGCCCGCGGTCGGAGTGGATGTGGGGAAGAGAGGAGTGAGACGGAGGCTGGGAAACTTTATCCCCAAGGGCTTGTGATACAGCAGACCCGTTGGTCCCTCCTGTGGCGAGTGAGGCCCCCTGCCCCCAAGAGCCTGGGAAGGAGGCCAGGATGGGGTACAAGGGGGTGAGCTGCCCGCAACTAGCAGAGCCGGCGGTGGTGGAGCGGGGGGAAGATGAGCAGATTAAGTGAATCCTCCCAGGAGCCTCTGAGGGATGACGTTGTGAGGGGCGTGGTGGCCCTGGGCCCCGCCTGGCTGGTTGAAGCGATCTAGGGCCCTCAAGTGATGACTGGAATGAACCAAAGCCCCAGACAGCTAATAAGCCCCAGGGCACGGCAATAATGCAGCGCTGCTCCCTTGTCTTGCAGTGACATTCCGAGGAGGGGGGCAGTACTCTCTAAATTACAGAATGCAGTTACAGTGAACTCTCCACCCCCCCCCCCCGCAGGAGCCATAACACCAGCTGGGAGGATTAGGCTGCTTCCAGTTGCTTAAAAAAAAGGGGTAGAAGCACTGGCTGGCTTGCACACAGAGGGCCCTGGGCTGGAGATCAGAATAACTGCCCAGCGCACGTTGACAGCAAAGTAAATCCAGCAGCCCAGACAGGGGGGAAGACAGCCGGAAAGACTTCTGATCCCCTGGGAGAGTGGAGCCCCCCCCCAGGGAACCCGATACATACACCAGGTGGCAACAGACTGTTTAAAGCCCAACAGTTACCCAGAGGGGAAGGACGACCTGCCCTGGTAATACTGGGAGCCGGAAGGGGCTGCAAGCAAGAGCAACTGGGGTGTTGAGGGGGAACTTGGGGCAAGTTGCCACATTTGAAGTACTTGTACCTAGAGAGCAGAGGACAGAGCAAAGTGCTGAGGACTGATCACTGGGAGAAAGCCATGTTAGTGTCACCACTCAGCCTGCTCACAGGCCGGGAAGTCAACATTCAGGTGAGGGGTGGGAGCTAGCCTTGAAGTGGTAGACAAGTAGCGGGGTCAGGGGAGGGGTCCACCCAGTGCGCACTGACCGCTGGCTGTCCGGAGGAACGTGGCAGGGAGCCCCACAGAGAGAGCTTTATGGCTAAAGGCAATAAGCAGCAGTCCCACTTGCCATTCACACAGAAGCAAAGCCAGCACAAGGAGAGCGACAAAGTGATGGCACCCTGAGACGCGTCAGGCAAGATACCCTCATTGACCCAAGCGGAGGAGCTCGCTGGGTCGAGTGAGAACACCCCGATGACAGAGCTTGGTCAAGTGCTGGAGGAGATGAGGTCGGGCTTTGCATTCATCAACGCAAAGCTGTATGGGATGGCGTACAAAGTCGACAGGATGCAGGAACGTATTGATAAGGAGAGCTGGAGGACCTTCCAGGTCGAGTACAGGGTGAGCGCACTAAAGGACACCAGCAGCGAGGCGACGCAAGCTATATAGGAGCTGCAGACGGAGGTAAAGACCATCAAAGACAAGAATGAGGACCTGGAGGCGAGGTCAAAAAGAATCAACATCTGGGTGGTGGGGATCCCGTAGTCAATCTCGCAACAGAACATGGAAGTCACCCCTAGACCGGGCCAGAATCCCTGCCCGATAATTGCGAGAGTCTTAAACTATAGAGACAGGGATATCATACTCCGCAGAGCAAGGGAACTTGGAGAACTCACTTGTGAGAACACAAGAGTGTCATTTTATCCGGACTTTACCCAGTCAGTCCAGAAGGCCCGCCTTTCATTCATGGCAGCAAAAAGGGCACTCTGGGACTGAGGGATGCAGTACTAGATGCTATATTCATCCAAGCTGCGGGTCCAACATGAGGGTCAGACCCATTTCTTTACTGATCCCAGTGCAGTACATGACTTACTTGAATCTTTGCCTAAGTGACCAGCCGGTCCAACAGGCTCAAATCAAAAGCTGGGTCAGAATGGTTTTTGTTTCAAGTGTTGCTGTTTGTTAGGTCTCCCCGATGGGTTTTGAACAAATTTGCTGCAAATGTAATTAATTAAGTCTGACCGCATAATAGGGAACTGTTTTGACGTCCTCCCCTCGAAGTAAGGAGTGGTGGGGGTCACTTGGGTAGCGGTGTCTGGCACCCCCGGGCTGTGACCCATGGTAATGTGTTTGGTGGGGTTTGTTGGGTGGCAGGCTCCAATCACTGCAAGTTGGGGGATTGCAGTGTGGGTGGGGTTGGATGGGGTGGGGACAGTTGGGAAAGGAGGGGGGGAACAGAGGGAGCGTAGCCAGCTGGGAAGGTGGCTAGAGTTTTTTCAAAAAGCTGCACGTCTCATGGGACTAGTCAACAGCAGGTGCACAATCTGGGAGAGTGGCCGGGCTGGGAGAGCCCTCATCTATAGTCCATATCCCGGTGATGGCGAGTAAAGTGATAAACTGGAATGTGCGGGGGCTTAACAACCCACGCAAAACCTGTAAGGTGCTCCAGTACTGTGAACAGCACAGAGCCAAAGTAATGATGCTGCAAGAAACTCACTTAATGGGAAAGGGCAATGAGATGGTGGCTAGAAGCGCGGGAGACTGCAAACACTACACCTATTCAGCGTATTCAGAAGGGGTAATGACGTTGGTGCATAAATCGTTGGTATTCAGGACAAAAGATACGGTGATCGACCCACAAGAGAGGTACGTCATTGTTTCGGGATGCTGGGGTAACACGATGATCACATTTGTCAACATATATGGTACCAACTTAGATGACCCTGGGTTCTTTGAGGCATTAGTGAACAGATAGCATAAATATGTGCATACCAACATTGTATGGGCAGCGGATCTCAATGTTACACTGGACCCTAAGAGAGATACATCGGTTGGGGAGGTGAGACGACGGTCCAGAGCAACAGAGGCGATCCTGGTATGACAGAACTAGAGCTGGGGATGTGTGGAGGTTGATGAAGCCGGAGGGAGGGAGTACTCACACCACTCGTCGGTGCATGGCACCTCATCCAGACTAGACTACATCCTTGCTTGCCCATATCTGGTGCACCGAACTGTCGATAGTGTATTGCTCCCGAGAACACTTTCTGACCGCTCTTCCGTCCTATGGTCCCTGTGCCCAGATCAGAGGATGTCTCGTCCTTCATGGAGGTTTAATCCTGCAGCAATGTCAGACATAGTATTCAGAAGCGAGGTTCATGCCATGGTCAGGGACTACTACTGTGAGAACTTGGGTACGAAGATGAGAACGAAGATGAGCTCGGTATGGAAAGTGTTCAAGGTGGTACTGCGGGGTGAGTGTCTCTCCCTGGAACTGGCATGTTAAAACAGATACAGAAGCAATTACATGACACCGAGCTAGAGGTTAAGAGCTGGGAGAGAGTGGTAGACGGGAGAGGCGGGCTGGACTCGATGGCTAAACTGAGGGAGTTACTGGACCGCTTCAATGACCTGGCAGAGCGGGAGGTTAAATATCTGGCCCGCCCTGCAATGGCACGCTGGTATGGAGAGGAGGGTAGGCCGGGCAAACTCCTTGCAGCAATGGTGAGGCATGAAAGGGGCCACAGGGAGATTACAGAGGTGAGGACAGCATAAGGGGAGGTGGTTGTAAAACCGGAGGCAATGGCGGATGCTTTTTGCCATTATAAACAAGCTCCTACACACATCATGGGGGACACTGCCAAAAGCGGAGTTAGAGGACTATATCAGGGTGGTGACTTTTCAGAAGCTTAGTGGGGAAGCGGTAGAGGCCCTGGCAGTACCTGTAACAACCAATGAGATTCTTACCGCATTGAGAGCTCTCCCCTCCTCCAAAGCGCCGGGCACGGACAGAATCACTGCTTAGTTTTATAAGGAGTGAGGCCCCCGAGATGGCCCAGCATATGCTAGCTGTGTGGGTGGAAGGGCTGACTGTGGGGCACCTCCCCTGAACGATGCACAAGGCGATGATGCGGTTGATACTTAAACTGGGTAAAGACCCCCTGGACTGCTCCTCGTACCGCCCGATATTCCTGCTGAACCTTGATACGAAAATATTGGCCAAGGTGCTGGCAGACGGCTGCTTCCGCATGTCTCACATATTATTCACATGGACCAATCTGGGTTCATCCCAGGGAGGTCGAACTCATTAAATCTAAGCCAGCTGTTCATAATTTTGGCCCAGATAGACCCCAAGAAACAAGCAGCAGCAGCACAGCTAGACATGGAAAATATATTCGACTCCATGGAATATGACTACTTATTTGAAGTTTTACGTCAGATGGGGGTCCCACAATATTATCTCTCGCCAGTGTACCTGCTGTATGCCGGGTCAAGCGCCCAGATTAGAATAGGTGGCACACAATCTCATCTCTTCAGTCTTGGGAGGGGAACTAGGCAGGGCTGCCCACTCTCGCCTCTTCTCTTCGCTATGGCAATTGAGGACAAGGCCGCCCGGTTGCACAGATTTCCCGTTGACAGAGGTTTGGCGATGGGAGGGGTCAGGGAGCTAATTTCACTCTACACAGACGACGCAATCTTATATTTTAAAGGACCCTGCTAATAACCTGGCCCCATTGACATGGGAAGTGCCAAGGTTCTACTCCATTCCCCCTAAACGAGTCCACGAAGCAGCCACTAAACACTGAAGGATATAATTGGGAACAGTCTGCGGTAACATACCTGGGGGTGCAGGTGAGCAGAGACACCCAAACTCTCCTAGAGGATAACCACGTTAAATACCTACACACCCTGAAAGCCAGTGTGGAATGGTGGTGCAGGCTCCCTCTCTCGCTGCTGGGCAGGATTGCGGTCGCTAATATGATAGTGATCCCCAAGCATTTATATATTTTCCAGAACATCCCAGTATGGCTAGGGGTGGGTTACTTCACAGACGTGCAAGCTCAACTGGTCAAGCTCGCTTGGCACCCGAGGAGTCCTTGTGTCAGCTAGGACACATTGTAACGCTCACCTGATTCCCACGGTGGTGCAGGTCTGGCTTCGAGTGCTGATGCTTCTTCAATGGTGAAGCGCAGGACTCTGAAGATGGACAGGAACGGCCTTCTACTCTGGCTTCTCCGGCTCGCAGGAATATTCCCCTGTGCGTGAAAAGGGAGTATTACCTACTGACTGAGTTATGCTCAAGCCTCCCACTCTCTTCCAACCCTCCACGATACCCTTCCATGATTCCCCGTGAAGTCTCACCTTAGGATCTGAAAGGACGAGCTCTCCATCCTGCTTCTGACGCAGGGGCGCGTTGAACCCAGTTACTTCACTGGATTGAGGTTGGATGGGAGTTCAGGTAAGCTTGATTATACTGGTAAGGCGCTGTAAAGGTTCTGTTGCAAGTTCAAAAGTTCAAGCTTTAAATAATAATGTTCATTGTCTTTTTTCAGGTGATGAATGAAGATTCCTTTGGAGACTTCTTGCAACTAAGCACTGATGTTGATGTCTTTTCCCCATAGGGGCCGGGGTTCGGAATGCCGGAGATATGGCGCCGACCCGAAGTGAAACGTGCCGTTCCAGTATAGATCTGGTAAATCCTAGATGAGCGCTCAGGTAATGTTTTTTCATTCGCTCATCTAATGTCTTTGTCTTTTTTCCCCATAGGGGCCGGGGTCCTGCTTGGAAGCAGCAAGACCAGAAATGAAATGGGAATGACCCAACAGGTAAGTCTTAGAAGGAAACTGAGCTTTTCCTATTCCCTTCCTTCTCTCACCTCTTGTTCTTGTCTTTTTCTCTAGGCTCTGGGAAGTGGCTGTGTATCCGGATGATCGCTGCTGAAGATGGAGGAACCCAGGAAAGGTGAGTGAAATGCAGCGCTGCAGCGATCGTAACGAAATGCTTTTAAAAATTATGTCTTCCCTTTCAGGATCGTCGGTGATGTCTCCGTGGTGCAGATTAGCTGGTAGGTCTCTTGTCTCCCTTTGCAGGTGACCCAGGATGCTGACAGGCGTGGCTGAAGTCCAGATGCAGGAGCTGACACGGTGAGCGTCCAGCTGCGAGGAGCAGAACAACGCGAAGCGTGAGTTGCTGATCGGGTGTGGCTTAAATAGCTTTGGAAGAAGTTCCAAGTGTGTATCCTTCCTCCAATCAGGTATGTATCCTTCCCCGACCACACCCGGGTGGAAAGCAGTCCCACAGGTAAAGTAGTTCCTATTCAGGCCTCAAGAGGGCCTGGATGTGGCAGCATGGTCTGCATCAGGTAAGTGCACATTAAAACACTTGAACACATGTCTAGCTTTATGAGCCTGGCGCCTAAGGTGCCAGGACAGAGGTCCAACATGAGCCTGGCGCCTAAGGCGCCAGGACTGAGTCCAAAGGGTCCCAGCTTGGGCCCGCTGGCACTCCCCTGGGGGAAATGATGCCTGCCTCTGGGGTTGCTGGGTCGGACCTGGCTCCTTGGAGGTAGGCATCATGACAGTACCCCCCCTCAAGGCCCCTCCCAAGGTTCTTCCCTCCGGGGGTTTGGGTTTGTTCGGAAATCTCCGGTGAAACCTTTGTACTAATCGAGGTGCGTGGACATGGTTACTAGGCTCCCACGATCTCTCCTGAGGTCCATATCCCTTCCAGTCAACAAGATAGAAGAGTTTCGACTTTACCACCTTGGAGTCTAAAATGTCTTTAACTTCGAATTCTAATTCCCATTCAATTTGAACTGGATCTGGAGGCTTGGACAACTGGGTTCCTGGTTGTACTGGCTTCAAAAGTGATGCATGAAAAACTGGATGAATACGCATGTTGGACGGTAGATCCAGTTTAAAGGCCACTGGGTTGATTATAGCTTTGATGGGATAAGGTCCTATGTATCTGGGATTGAAGGTTCGCGGGCCCTTGAGGGATAAATGTTTAGTTGCTAGCCATACCTGGTCTCCTACTTGGTAAGGAGGAGTTTTACTTCGGTGCAAATCAGCGTTTTCTTTATACTTTTTCTTGGCTTGCTGTAAATGAGTTGCAGCTTCTTTGAAGGCTCGGGTTATTGTGGAATGCAGATGATTTACTGCGGGCATTTCCAGGGTCAGAGGTGGATCTAGATCAGAGGTCCGAGGATGGTGACCATACAAAGTATAAAAGGGGGTTTGTCCGGTTCCAGAATGCACTGAATTGTTGTATGCATATTCTGCGATCCAAAGGATGTCTTTCCAATTTAACTCGGATTGGTGTAACATGCACCGAAGATATTGCTCGAGAGTCTGATTGGTTCTCTCGGTTTGTCCGTCGGTCTGGGGGTGGTGGCTGGTGGATAACCGCACATCTATTTGTGCTAGTTGGCAACACTTCTTCCAAAAAATGTGAGATAAATTGACTTCCACGATCCGAGACTAAAATGGAAGGGAAACCATGTATGCAAACTATATTCTCCAGGAATTCCTTGGCCAAGGTGGAAGCTGAAGGCAAACCCTTTAAAGGGATAAAGTGGGCCATTTTGGAGAATAGGTCCACAATTACAAGGATTGTGTTGTAACCAGCACAAGGAGGCAGATCTGTTATAAAGTCCATTGACAGGGTGTGCCATGGTGCCGGTGGAATATCCAAGGGTTGAAGTAGGCCGGCTGGCCTTTTCTGTTGAGCCTTGTTTTGGGCACAAATTCCACAAGACAGTACAAAAGACTTTATGTCTTTTCTCCAAGAAGGCCACCAGAAGTGGCGTTTGATTTTTTCCTCCGTTTTAGCGTTACCAGGGTGTCCTTCCATTAAAGATTCATGATGATGGGCAATAACAAGTTCTTGCAATTCTTTACTTGGCAGAAACAACCGCTCCTGGAAGTAGGGTAAGTCATCCTTAACGGTGTAATGAGGACCCTTTTGACTCCATTCCAGTAAGGTTGAAGAGTCTAGAAGTTGTTTTACTTGCGGTTGGATATCCTCAATAGATTGCAATGAAGTTAAGCCTAAGATTCTTTGCTCAGGTATGATGGGCACAGGTTCTAAGCTCGAATTAGGTTCTTCCATGCCAATCCGGGATAAGGCGTCTGCTTTTCCATTCTTGCAGCCAGGGCGATAGGTAATTACAAAATCAAATTCTGCAAAGAATAGAGCCCATCGGAGTTGTCGTGAAGATTGAGCTTTGGCCGTCTTTAAATACTGTAAGTTTCTGTGGTCCGTAATTACGGTGATGGTGTGTCTTGCCCCGAGAAGGTAGTGACGCCTAGCCTTGAAAGCAGATTTGATGGCCAGTAACTCTTTATCGGTAATTGCGTAGTTGATTTCAGGAGGAGAACATTTTCTGGACCAAAAGGCCACTGGGTGTAGTTGGTTAGTTTTTGGGTCTCTTTGCGACAGGACAGCTCCCATGGCCGAACTGGAAGCATCGGTTTCCACTATGTACGGGAGATCTGGGTGCGGGTGCTTCAATACAGGTGCAGAGGTGAATTTGGTTTTCAGGTCCTGGAAGGCTTGTTCGGCCTCAAGAGTCCATTCGAAGCGTTTGTTTTTCTTTAGGAGAGCGGTGATGGGTTGGACTGTTCGGGAAAATTCCGGGATGAATCTTCGATAGAAATTAGCAAAGCCGAGCATGCTCTGAACTCCCTTCACCGAGCTTGGAGATGGCCATTTGAGGATGGCGTCCACCTTTCGCGAGTCCATTCGGACTCCTTGAGGCGTCAGGATGAATCCGAGAAACTCAACTTCTGTGGTATGAAAAACGCATTTTTCGAGTTTTGCAAATAGTCTGTGCTGGCGCAGTTTCTCAAGAACTGCCCTAACATGTTTTCTGTGATCAGATTCTGAAGAAGAGTACACCAGGATGTCGTCAATGTAAACAATGACGCAGACATCGATAAGTTCCCGAAGAACATCATTCATAAAGTACTGAAAGGAGGCAGGTGCATTGCACAAACCGAAGGGCATCACCTGATATTCGAAGAGCCCAAATTTGGTGCGGAATGCAGTCTTCCATTCGTCGCCTTCTTTTATGCGCACCAGGTGATAAGCTCCTCGGAGATCTAACTTGGTGTACACACAAGCGTCTTTCACCTGGTCGATAAGCTCAGGGATCAAGGGCAGAGGATAACGATTCTTAATCGTTATTTGATTTAGGGCGCGATAGTCTATACACGTTCTAAGGTCGCCTTCTTTTTTTGGCACGAAGAACAGAGCTGAAGAGACAGGAGACTTGGACGGGCGAATAAAACCATTGGCTAGGTACTGATCTAAATACTGACGCAAATGCAGGTTCTCAGGTTCCGTAAGAGCATAAATCCTACTACAAGGTAGTTGAGCATTGGGTACCAGATCGATCTGGCAATCATAAGACCGATGGGGAGGTAACGTGTTAGCCTGTTCTTTCTGAAAAACGTCTTGGAATTCTTGGTATTCTGACGGTAGCTGTACAGGGGTGGAAGTTGCTGTAGCTAGACCCATAGCTGGATTTCTTGGATAACAAGTTGGTTCACAATTAGGAAAACTTATCTTCTTTGCTCGCCAGTCAATTCTGGGATTATGTGTTTCTAACCAAGGAATTCCAAGAATTACTTGAAATTGTGGGGCCTTGATCACATCAAACACGATTGCTTCCCGATGTCCATCCTGACCCACCAGTGTCACTTCAACAGTGGAATGCGTTACAGGCCCTGAGGCTATTTCGGTTCCATCTACTGTAGTAATGACATCTTGGGTTACTTTCGGGCGGAGAGGAAGCTTAATCCTGGAAGCCAATTCACGGTTTATGTAATTTCCAATAGCTCCACTGTCGATGTATGCTTTTATAGCATGCAACTGCTGAGGCTGTTTTGGGTCCACGAGCACCATTGGCATGACGAAATGCGAGGTCAAAGAGTTAGTTTTCAAGCTCGGCAAGCGGACCCCTACGCTTGCCGGGCTAGGTCGTTTCCCGAATCAGGTGTCTCTAATTCATTATCAGTAGCTCCAACCACCTTCTTAAGTGGTTTAACTGGACAATTTCGAAGAAAGTGACCGGAAGTCCCGCAATACAGACAAAGTTGCATTTGCCGCCTTCTCTCTCGTTCTTTCTGCGTTAATGGTCCTTTAACACCACCGATTTGCATAGGTTCAGATACGTCGGTACTCTTGGAGGTAGCGTGGCTTTTGATCGGTTCTCGGTTTTCATACTTGAACCGATCTGCTTTTCTGTTTTGAAGTCTGTGATCAAGTTGAACCACCAAGTCAATGTAGTCTGCGCAGACCTGGGGTGGGTTTACTATCTGAGCTAGAACATCCTTAAGCTCTCCGCGCAGGCCTCGATGAAACAATGTGATCCTTTTGCTTTCTGGCCATCCAGTTTCCACAACCAGTCTGTTAAAGGTGGCTATGTAGGAGAGAAGATCCTGATTACCTTGTCGTAAGAATAGCAGTTCGTTATCAAGGGCCTGTCCTTGAGAGTGTCGAGCGAACAATCTTTCCATGCTGGCCTGGAAGCCCTGAAAATTCTGGAGAATGGGATCATCCTGATTTACCAATGGAATAGACCAATCGGCAGCACTGCCACTGAGGTAAGATAGTATAAAGGCTACCTTGGTCTGGTCGTTAGGGAAGGCTCCGGGTCTGCATAGAAAGTGTAAACGACATTGGTTCATAAAGACGGCATATTTCTTGGGATCCCCGCAAAACGTTCAGGCGGGGCCAAAGGCATGTGTCCAGGTAGATTAATTTGTACCGGGTTACTCAAACCCATTGATGTGGAAATGTCTTCGGAATTAGGTAAAGGAGTGTGCCCTGCCTGGGCCTGTAATAACCTTTTGGCTAGGTCATCAGTTCTTTCCTTAGATAAGATCAGTTCTCTTTTGAGAGCGTTAGTCTCCTGGCGGGCTTAGTGCACCTCTGCCTGTAATTCCCCCAAAAGCTGGGCCAGCTGGTCAGTCTCGGAAGTCTCCATAGCGCCCGGGTGGGAAATTGTGGGTAGGCTTCGCGTTCTGTAACGCTCACCTGATTCCCACGGAGGCACAGGTCTGGCTTCGAGTGCTGATGCTTCTTCAATGGTGAAGCGCAGGACTCTGAAGATGGACAGGAAGGGCCCTCTACTCTGGCTTCTCCAGCTCGCAGCAATATTCCCCTGTGCGTGAAAAGTGAGTATTAGCTACTGACTGAGTTAAGCTCAAGTCTCCCACTCTCTTCCAACCCTCCACGATACCCTTCCACGATTCCCTGTGAAGTCTCACCTTAGGGTCTGAAAGGACGAGCTCTCCATCCTGCTTCTGACGCAGGGGGGCGTTGAACCCAGTTACTTCACTGGATTGAGGTTGGATGGGAGTTCAGGTAAGCTTGATTATACTGGTAAGGCGCTGTAAAAGTTCTGTTGCAAGTTCAAAAGTTGAAGCTTTAAATAATAATGTTCATTGTCTTTTTTCAGGTGATGAATGAAGATTCCTTTGGAGACTTCTTGCAACTAAGCGCTGATGTTGATGTCTTTTGCCCATAGGGGCCGGCGTTCGGAATGCCGGAGATATGGCGCCGACCCGAAGTGAAACGTGCAGTTCCAGTAAAGATCTGGTAAGTCCTAGATGAGCGCTCAGGTAATGTTTTTTCATTCGCTCATCTAATGTCTTTGTCTTTTTTCCCCATAGGGGCCGGGGTCCTGCTTGGAAGCAGCAAGACCCGAAATGAAATGGGAATGACCCAACAGGTAAGTCTTAGAAGAAAACTGAGCTTTCCCTATTCCCTTCCTTCTCTCACCTCTTGTTCTTGTCTTTTTCTCTAGGCTCTGGGAAGTGGCTGTGTATCCGGATGATCGTTGCTGAAGATGGAAGAACCCAGGAAAGGTGAGTGAAATGCAGCGCTGCAGCGATCGTAACGAAATGCTTTTAAAAATTATGTCTTCCCTTTCAGGATCGTCGGTGATGTCTCCGTGGTGCAGATTAGCTGGTAGGATCTTGTCTCCCTTTGCAGGTGACCCAGGATGCGGACAGGCGTGGCTGAAGTCCAGATGCAGGAGCTGACACGGTGAGCGTCCAGCTGCGAGGAGCAGAACAACGCAAAGCGTGAGTTGCTGATCGGGTGTGGTTTAAATAGCTTTGGAAGAAGTTCCAAGTGTGTATCCTTCCTCCAATCAGGTATGTATCCTTCCCCGACCACACCCGGGTGGAAAGTAGTCCCACAGGTAAAGTAGTTCCTATTCAGGCCTCAAGAGGGCCTGGATGTGGCAGCATGGTCTGCATCAGGTAAGTGCACATTAAAACACTTGAACACATGTCTAGCTTTACGTGCCTGGCGCCTAAGGCACCAGGACAGAGGTCCAACACGAGCCTGGCGCCTAAGGCGACAGGACTGAGTCCAAAGGGCCCCAGCTTGGGCCCGCTGGTACTCCCCTGGGGGAAATGATGCCTGCCTCTGGGGTTGCTGGGTCGGACCTGGCTCCTTGGAGGTAGGCATCATGACACACATTGACCCAGCCGTGGGACAGAGAAGGGGTCGGAGCACCAGACGTGGAACTGTACTTTCTGGCATCTCAGCTCTTCTTAGCATAAATTTGGATGACGGGAGCTCGGGACCCCTCATGTACGCATAGAACAGCGCTCAGTGTACCAGTCTTCCCTCCAAGGGGTGCTGATCACCGGTAAGGTAAAGGACAAATGTAAACTTCACCCAGTGGCGTGCACGGTACAGGTTTGGAAAAGAGCTTTTAAGTGACTCGGGATAGACCACCCCTTGGACGCGGGCACCTCACTTTGGAACATAGAGACCCTGAAGCCAACATGTGATGAGGCTATCATTCAGGACTGGCGGGGGCGGGAATTTACCATTTGGAGGACAGGGGCCACCGTCATGCAGGAGTTATTTGAGGATAAGATGGGAGGGGGACTGCACAGACGGCTACAGTATTATAGAATGAGAGCAGCATTCAGGGAGTGGTCCTCTGTGCTCACAGAAATCCTGCGGTGTTGAAATATCTCAGGTGCTCCCCCGGGGATGGCGTGTGGTTTCTACGCTCTATGAACTCATCCAGGCAGACTCCTCTAGGGAAGCCCTAAAGTGTAGAAAGAAATGGGAGGACGACACTGGGACACTCTTTACGGATAAACAATGGGCGGTCCTCTGCGGAAACACATGCAGTGGGGCATTCAACACCAGGCTACAACTAATCCAACTGAAGACACTACACAGAACATACCTCTCTCTGGTCTGCCTACACCAGTTTGATAACACTAGATCTGCGGGTTGTCCGAGATACATGTGATCTGGTCATGAATTAAGCTGCACTCATTTTGGGTGTGGGAGTACCTGTGACTATGTCGGAGATGCTAGGGCAGGCAGTGCTGCACGATTTGTTGTGCTGCATGTTTGGGTGGCTCCAGGGGCTGTCGAAACAGTACCGGAGGTTACTATCGACTTGCATGATCACTGCCAGTCATTGTATTTTGATGAAGTGGATGAGTGCATCCCCCAGGGGTGAATTTGTGGCTGAAGGACCTGGTCTGGTTTAGTGACACAGAAAAATAATATGCTAACCTCTGTGGGTACAGACCGGCCCAAAAACATCTGGAGCCCCTTTACCATCTATTTGCTGTCCCGGACTAATGATCCAGTTTAAGTGATGAATCAGGTGGGGGAGGACTGCGGTCTGATCATGGTACTGTGTCTGCCGATCATAACAAACGCCCATTGTGATCAAGAACTCGTCTGAATGAATTGCCCGATAATGTCTGAGTTTTGAATTGCAATCACCAGATACTTAATGCTCACCTGGTCTCTGCGGAGGCGTTGGGGCATGGTTGCAGCCCTCCCTGAACTTGAATCACCCTCTTCAGGCCTCTCCCTCAGTAGAAAAGCTGTGAGCGGTGGTACATGGTGAAACTGCTCCTGCGTGGAGATAAGAGTGTGTGAGTGCGCCAATCTGCGATTGTTGTATCTCTTGAACCCTTCACCCCAAAGTACGGTTTCTGGGAGCATAGGCCGGCCCATAAAGCTCACCTGTGAATTATGGAAGATAAACTCTCCGTCCTGCTACTTCAGGCAGCGGCGCGTCAAATGGGATCTAGTTCCTTCACTGATCCCTGATAAGGATTAGTCCAGTCCAGCTGTGACTATGCTTCTCCTTATGATTTGTATGTCTTTCTTGAGCTCTTGTGATGCTGTTCGTTCTGTTTAATGTCTTTATGTTGCTCCTATTTATGCCTGCAATAATGTCTCTCTTCTGTTTTCTTCCCTTAGATGGAAATGAGGCCTCAATGCAGCTGTGAGACGCGAGACGGGGCTGGATGGAAGAGGGAGGTACTGCAATGTTAGAATGCAGGTAAGTGATAGTTTAAGGAAAAGCGGGAAGTATGGCGAAGCACAACGTTAAACTGACTGTTTTTTCGATGTCTAATCTTGTCTTCTGTTTTTCCTTGCAGGCGCTGCTGTCAACGATGGAGCATGTCGTGCTGCAGTGCCAAGATGAAGATTTTGGCGTTCCGGAAAGTGTAAAGATGAATACTTGGTTCGCCGAAGAGATGTACAGGTAAGAACAGCTTTCCCCAGTTGGTAAGTATGCTGGCAGGAAGCAGGATCTTCAAAGGTTAGTCTGATCTCAGGCGAGGGTGAGCGTTACGCTGCTTGCTAGTGCAGAATAACGCAAATCGTCTGTCTTGAGGATCGGGGCAGCTTATAACGAGACGTGGTTCAATGCCAGCTCAGTCACTGGTTTTGACTCCCTTCTCCCTGATGGCTATAAGAGCATCTCCACGCCTCACCCTAAACATGCTGGTGGTGGGGCTGCTCTGATCTTCCCTGAGTTGCTCCCTTCTTCCTTCATACCCACCCAGCCTTACTCTTCCTCCGAGAGCCTGCTCTGCAAGCTGGTCATCTCTCCCACTTCCCCTCAGACCATTGCCACGATAGAGGCCGCCTGGCTTTACCACCCTGCCCCTTTCTGAATGGGCCGATTTCTCCACTCTCCTCACAACCACCTCTATTCCTTCTCCTGAGTGATTTCAACATCCACCCATCTGGCTGGACACACTCTCAATACCTTCATCCACACTGATCTTTTGCTCTCCTCCCCACTTATCAACCCACTCTCCTGATCACGCCATTCTCTCCTCTCACCTGGGTCCTCTCTGCCATCTGACTGCATCTTCCCCAGCCCTGCCAATCTTATTCTTGAACATCCGTCCAATGAAACGAGTGTCAACTGCTGCCTACGCATTGACCTTCATCACAGTCCCCCGCCCCCACTGCACACTCCACTTCAGCAGCCTCCATCTTTCCATTACTAACACTCTTAACACTCTTGCCCCAGTCATGAAGATCCGCCTGAAACATGCCTCCAAGCGTAACACCTGGTACGACTATGAACGTACAGCTCTGACATGCAAATGCAGATCTGTGGAACACAAGTGGCAGACCTCGAGCTCACGCTCTTGACAAACTGGCCTGTCGCATCCAACATCACAGCTGAACTCTCTAAAATCAGCGAGGAACTAGCCAACCCTTCCGCAGTCTCCACCTCCCCATTTCCATCCCAGGCAACACATTGCCAAATACTTCACTGCAAAAAACCAAGGGCATCCTGACCAGCCTCGCTTCTTCCTGCCCCACCCCCTCCTATGGCCTCTCGCCTCCGAACCCCCTGGCCCTCTGTCTCTCCTCCTTCTCTATCACACCTGATGAGGTCACCAGAGTTGTCCGCACATGAAGGTCTCTTCCAAACGGGTCTCCCCTGTTCCTTGAGAACCATTAAGGACAATATTGGCTATCTTGGCCCTGCACTTGTTGATTTCTGCAACCACTCTTTTGGTACTGGATCATTCCCTTCTTCCGTTAAGCACTCCTTGTGTGCCTGACTCCTGAAGAAAAAAAAAAATACTTCTACAGACTAGTCTTGTCTGACTATCTACCTCCTCATCTCAATCCCACCCTTCCTTCAAACACTTGGTGAAGCTGGTCTGCCTTCAACTAACCCAGTAGACTGAACTTGTAGGTTGCCTACACGACCATCAATCTGGATTCCGAGCATCCAGAGACACGGAAACTGCTCTTCTGAACATCCCTGAAGAACTGCTTGCATCTCTTGATTCTAACTCTCCCGGTGTTTTCATACTACTTGATCTCTCCTCTGCATTTGACACAGTCCACCACTCCTCCTCATAAAACGGCTCCACAATCCCTAGGTATCTCGGAGCAGGCACTGGACTGGCTGACCTTCATCCTCAATGACTGTCCATCCCAGGTTATTTTGGACTTTCTCCTCTCTATCTCCACCTGTGGCGTCCTCCTGGGCTCCACCCTTTCTTCCTGGGTCTTTAGCATATCTTGCGCCGATTGCACACCTAATTTTCACCTTCTCCCCTAACTTTCAGTGTTATGCTGAGGAGACACAACTCTGAACTTCCCCCTAATCATCTCTTTATTTCCTTCATTCCTGGCTGCCTTCCTCCATCATTCCTGACTGCCTGTCTGCCATCCAGACCCGGTGTGCTTCCAATGATTTCTGCCTCAATGCCAGCAATACGGATATCCTTTCCATTGGGAATCCTGCTTGCTCTTTCTTCCCCTCACTCTAGCCACCCTCTATTCTCTATGGGTTTCTCCTTCATCTGAAGCCAGAAAACTTGGAGTCCTGTTCGACCCCGCTCTGTCCTTCCTCCCTCACATTCAGGACCATGCCAGGAAGGGCCACTTTGTACTCCACCTCCTCAAAACAGTCCTTCCTTTTTTTACCCCCCCCCTCTGAAACTCAATGGGCCTCATTACGACCATGGCGGCCATGGAATGAAGGGTGCCAGTAAGGGACTGGCACCATTCATTCCGGGCCGCCACATTACGAGTTATGCAGCGGGTCCCGCTCTGTACGCCTGACCAAACATGCTGGGCGGGACCCTTAGCAGACCGGGATGCTAACAACGGGTCTGTTGTTGGCATCCTCCCCATTCCCATTGAGCCCTATTGAGCTTGAATGGGGACGTACCGGGACTTGCGAAAGGGGAATTACCGGGCCCTCGAAGGTCAGTGAGTCCCCTTTTGCAGGACACGGACCCGAGTTTGGAGGTAGCCATGCCGGTAATGACTGCATGGCTACCTCCAAACTCGTAATGAGGCCCAATGTCTCTAGAACTCTGGTTCTCTCTAGGCTAGACTACTGCAATCGCCTCTTCCTTAATCTACGCTCTTCTTATCTATGACCCCTCCAGCTAATCCAGAATAGGGCTGCAAGATTTATCCTTGGCCTCAAGCCCAGCGACCGCATCTTGGCCTTTTCCTCAGATGGTTCACTCCTGAGCTGAAGACCACTAAACAACTATATAAATACCTAGAACGCAAATGGCAGAAAGAAAAAAACCAAGGAGAACAGGGCCACCTTGGCTCAACACCTCTATCAGTACAAGGCCGAAATCCGGAAAGCTTAAAAGCCCACTACAACTCCCGAATACTAAACTGCAAAAAACCGTCCCTTGTCCCTCTGCAGCCCAAAAACTACCGCCCCATCTCGAACACCAGATTACTTGCCAAACTCATTGACCGAACCGCCTACTCCCAACTAAATGCCTTTGTCGAAGCCAACAATCTCCTAGACCCCGCACAATCAGATTTTAGAACCCGTCATGGAACCGAAATCACCCTAACCTCAATCTGGGATGACCTTAAAATGACGGCAGACTCCGCGGGATGCGCTGCACTAATCCTTCTTGACCTATCTGCTGCCTTTGACACAATCAATCATTCAATCCTCCTAGATCGCCTCCACTCCCAAGGAATTCGCGGCACTGCTCTTAAATGGATAGCTTCATTCCTCAAAGATAGGTACCAAATAACGATACTCTCCACCTATACCTCCCAAGCCCGACCAGTCGACACGGGGATGTCCCACAAGGAGCATGCCTATCTCCCCTCCTGTTCAATCTGTACTTGATCACCCTCCCTAGTTCGCTCACACAACATCCTGTGTTACAACCACGCCGACGACACTCAACTAATTCTAAAATTAATGAACTCAAATCCCAACTCCCGACCTGACCTGGCCTCCTGCCTCCTCGACATAGAACTCTGGATGACCCAAAGCCACCTCTTGTTAAACCCCTCCAAAACGGAAATCATGGTATGTGGCAACTCCGAGCTTCTTCCGCAACCACTACCCTGGCCATCCACCATGGGCAGCTCGCCGAACCCCTGCAACTCAGTGAAAAATCTTGGGTGCATCCTTGACTCGGACCTAACACTCTCGCGCCAAGTCAACAAAGTCTCAAAATCCTGCCGCTACCACCTTAAAACCCTAAGGCGCATCTTTCCTTATATCTCCTTTCCTAGCAGACTCTCCGCGGTCCAATCAATCGTTATGTCAAGACTGGACTATGCAAACCCCCTATACCTCAGAATCCATGCATACCAACTGAATAAACTCCAAAGGGCACAAATCGCGGCAGCCAAATTGCTACTTGTGCTCGGCCCAAGAGACCACATCTCCCCAGCCCTTAAGACGCTGCACTGGCTTCCAGTAGCCCGAAGGGAGACTTTCAAAATCTCTCATCGAGCACTGCATAAAACTGGACCTCAATATGTTCAAGACAAACTTAAACAATATCACCCCCCTCGCACCCTAAGATCAAGCTCAGCCGGCCTCCTAGTCATTCCTAAAACAAACTCAGTCAGATTAGGCGGATCAGCATTCTCAGCCTTGGCCCCCACCCTGTGGAACTCACTCCCACCGCACATCCGCCAAACTGAGGATTTAACTGCTTTCCGCAAACTGCTAAAAACCTGGCTCTTCCCCTAAAAGCCAACCAGTAAACAAACTGACCCAAACAGACAATCAGTATCCCAACGACACCAACCCAACAAACTACCTGAGGCGAGAAATTGACAGCTAATGAACCCGAATATAAACTAGAACGACAAACAGAATTAAACGAGTAATGTAGATCAAAATAGTGAAGCGAATAATAAGAATAAATCACAGGGAAACTGTAATGAGATGTAAACTACTGAAAGGCACTTAATAAACGAAGAGGGACCGAAATTAATGGCATCGATGAAATAGTTAGAATAGATGAAGCGTGTTGAACAGACGAATGCACTGACTGAAAGAATGCATGAGCGGAAGAACTAATGACCATATAGACAGAATAAGTGTGTAAATTGAATGAGTATGTACATCGGATAAATGTATAGAATGGATGAACTTGCTAAGCGTGGACTGTGCAAAGTGGTTGACGATAAACAGTTGAATGCACTAAATGGAAGAATGCATGAGTGGAAGAACAGATGACAACATAGATAAAATGAGTGTGTAAATTGAACAAGTATGTAGATCGGATGAAGGTATAGAATGGATGAACATGCTAAGCAGATGAGCGTCTGGAGTAATTGGGTGTGAAGAGCGGACGAGCATGTATGACGGATGTGTGCATAATTACAGAGAAGCGAATGTAGATCTGATGAATGTACAGAACGTATGGGAGTGTAAAGTGAGGGAGCGTGTAGACCACGGGAGCGTGTAGAGTGGGAAGCCTGTGGAGTCGGAGAAGTGTAAAATGGGGGAGTGTGTAGAGTGGGGGAGCGTGTAGAGTGGGGGAGTGTGTAGAGTGAGTGAATGAGTGGGGGGAGCGGATGAGTACATAGAACGGATTAGTGCATAGAATGGAGAAGTGACGAGAGCTGATGAGTGCTGCAACAAATGAGTGCAAGGGAGTAGGTGAGTGCGGAGAGCTGTTGAGTGTGGCAACGGATGGGTGCGGGGAGTGGGTGAGTGCCGGGAGCTGATGAGTGCGGGAACGGATGGGTGCGGGGAGCGGGTGAGTGCCGGGAACGCGTGAGTGATGGAGTACATGCATGGGGCAGGCAGGAGCGCGCAGGGCGGTCTGGAGTGCATGAGTGCGTCGAGCAGACCGGAGTGTAGCACAGACAGAGACGCATGGAATGAATAAAAGTACATAGAAAAGACTGGAGCACATAGAACTGCATAGACGTACATAGTATGGTTTGGAATGCAGGGAACGTTCAAAAGAGCATCTAACACACCATAATCACACCCCACGCTTACTCTCTTCTTTACACCACCACTCAACTAGAACACAGTGATACTATGACACCATTCCGTATAACTGTTCTCATACTAACATCTCCCGCTCACGCCCCATCATTCTAAGTAAACACTGCTGGTTACATACCCCCCAGCCAGGCGTTCCCCTCAGGCCTAACGCATCCACAGTCGGTCTGGATAAATCCTGCCAGAACGAACACATTCCCCTGATCTCAACCATCACACCTACCGCTAAGAAACAGCTTTTTCACAAATACCACACCAGCCGCACACATACCTGGTGCGCACATGCGCCGTTGACTCTCCCTACTCTCTCTACTGACCTGAACTTCGGTTCCCAAGGGCGTTCAACCTACCAGCGCCTTCAGACCATACCAATGGTATATAAGGCGCTATATAAATGCAAAATAACATAACATAACATGTAGCTGAGATCGTGGGCACGCCCATAAGTGCCGGCTAACCAGCCACACCCTGCCACTCCTAGAGAGTGAGCACGTGCAAAGGCAATCCATTAGCAGCCACACGCAAGAATACACTTGGGGCTGCTTAATGGATAGAATGTTCAAGGTTAATGCATCCTGCTTAATGGATGGAATGTTCAAGGTTAATGCATCTGAAGTGCTATGTCCATAATAAAAGCTTTTTGGTGTTAAATGGATGTTCTTGTTTACTTTTGTTCATGAGCCTGGCACCAAAGGTGCCAGGACAGTGTCCACCCAGGTCACCTCTGCATGCGACCCCTGCATGCCTGTGCACCCGACTTCATGACCATGATACATGTTTGACTGTTGTTGATGAGACGTGAAAAGAAAGTATAAAAAAAAAAAAAGAAGCGCGATATTTCACGGTGATGGATTTGAAAAATGCATTTTTCTCATTTCCATTGCATAAGGACTCACAAGACTTAACTTCCTCCATTTTTCACCAAATTCAATTAAAACATACTCGTTTGACTCAAGGGTACTGAGACTCTCCATTGATTTTTAATAGAGTCCTGCAGATGGACCTTGGCAATATCGATTTGAAAAGTACTGTGATACAGTACGTAGATGATATTCAGTTACATGTCTTTATATCTAAAATGTTATAGCTAAATACACATATATCAAGTATTTTATAACAAAAACCTGTATACCGAAACCAGTCCCCAAACCCCAATTTACTACCCTTAAAAACCCACCACAAACATTTCCCCCCAAAAATTAACCCTTTACCCCACCCAAAAATACATTCGGCATACAGTTTTTCGTTAGAAAATCCTTGATATATGTGTGTTTCTGTATATACATTTTCGATATAAAGACTGGATACCATGATATTCTGATTTGTAGCATAACAGAAGATGAGTGTAGACAAGACTCGATTCAGTTAATGACTATCCTTGCAGACAAGGGATATAAGGTAGATGAAGAGAATTACAGTATTGTCAAGAAGAAGTGTTGTATATAGGCCAGTTGATCTCACATGAGGGGAAAAGGGTGACACTTAAACGAGCTGAAGCAATTATGAAAACTGCAAAACCGCACATGGTAAAGCAGATGCAGCGATTCTTGGGACTATGCAACTATTTGAGAGCATGGGTGTTTGACAAATTCTTTTTATTTTCACACGCTGATTGGACAGTTATGACAGCGGTGCTAGCACAGAGTACTACATTAGGGTACAAACCTCTGGCATATTACAGTGGGATGTTAGACCCAGTAATGAAAGGGCATTTTCTGTGCGAACAGTCATAGCCAGCAGCTGCGTTCGCAATTGAGAAGTTTGCAGGCATTGTAATGGGTTGTCCTATGACACGTTTTGTAGAACATGCTTTATTTGCCATTTTGGAGAAACCCAAGGGTACATTGGCATCTTAGAGGGCTTCACTGTACGAAGTAATTATATCCAATCCAGCGATTAAAACTGCTAGATGTAAATAGTGAACCCTATCAAATTTATGTACCAGTGGCAGAGGGTGAGCATGTGCATGATTGCGCAAAGTGTTACGACAACATACCACACGTTAAAGAAAACGCACTGTCAGGAGAGGAGATTTTCTTTATTGATGGTTCTTTGAAAATTTATCAAGACAGGTGGGAAAAGACATTTCGGCGCAGCTCTAGTGAGGCATAGAGCAAACAGTGAATTTGAGGTTGTAGCAAGTGCAAGACTACCGTCTCACTTTTCAACACAAGCAGCAGAATTGGTAGCGCTCATTGTGGTGCTTGAAAAACACAAAAGGATAGGAAGTGACGATATACAGTGACTCCGCCTATGTGACGTCGACTGTACATGCAGGGCTAGTACATTGGAAAAGGAGGGGGTACCTCCGAGCGGAAGGCACTCCAGTGCAACATGCATCATTATTGGACAGGCTTATTAAGGCACTACAACTCCCAGTAGCCATAGCGATAGATAAATGTGAAGCACATACTAAGCAAACTGATTTTATTTCTTGAGGAAACGAAGACGCAGAAGCCAAACATGTTGCATACGCACCAGATATTTCAAGTTTTGATGCTCCCGATGTTAAAGAAAAGGTGGTTAAGATTATGGTGGTAAAGGAAGGATTTAAACATTTATCAAGAGCTCAGTTAATGGAAATTCAGGGCATTGCACCACAGGAAGAGCAAGAATTATGGAAACAAAGGGGGTGTTCTCTATCCCCCACAGAAGTATTGTGGCGACAGGACAGTACCGGCAAGCCGATGACGCCACTAGCATTATCAAGGGTAGCACTTGAACAGCTGCACTACCCAGTGCATGTAACTAGGGAGAGTCTCGCTGCAGCTATTGCAGAAGACAGGTTCGTACCAAACCTGTTAGAACACGTGACATTTTATGTAATAAATTGCATCGTATGTCAAAGGTTTACCGATGGGCACACCCTGCAAACAATAAGGAGCGATTCCTCGACTGAATGGTCCTTTTCAGCATTTACATATTGACTATGTTGATATGCTGCAAGTATGTAGTGGATATAGATATCTAATAGTGGTGGTGCGTCCCTTCTCCAAGTGGATCGAAGCAGGTCCTTGTACACACCCTGATGCCACTTGCGCAGCAATGTTTTTAGTACGTGAAGTCTTTCCAAGATGGGGAGTGTGTGAAGTGCTGAGATCCAATAATGGGACACATTTTGTTAATGAAGTATTTGAACAAATAGGATTATTATTAAATATTAAACACAAGTTTTCTTCTGCTTATCACCTGCAAGCAAAGGGATATGTGAGAGACTCAATACCTTCCTAACGGAGAGAGTCGCTGGGCTTAAATTGACACTGAAGAAGGGATGGCTATATTGCCTGCCGTTAGCGTTATATGCCCTAAGGAATCAGCTTGGTTTGGACCATCACCTCACACCCCATGAGTTAGTGACAGGAAGACAAATGAAAATGCCTTTGACTCCTCCACCGAGAAGCAGAAGTGATGCCCAGAGTTCTGCAAAACTGTTAGGAAATGAATTAAATGAGTACTTAACATGTATGACCGCTAGTATCTCTATCATTTAAGATCAACTCAAGCGCCGGGGTGTGGGGCGTCGGTCTCAGAACACAGATGAAAACCATTCAGCAGCCGAAGTTTCTAAATTATTATCAGCACCCAGGTTACTTATTGGTGATATGGTGCTGATCCGGAACTTTACTAGAAAGTGGTATGAACCTAGATGTGTCGGACCATTCATCATGGAGGACGTTACTCCCTCTGCAGTAAAAATTCAAGGAAGAAGAGCATGTATCCACCCAAGCAATGTTAAAATCTGCATTAGAGAGGCCGACGCACCCCTAACTATCGATACAGAAGCAAGACAAGAAGAAGAATTTCAGCGTGTGCAGACTCGATCGATGACAAGGAAGAAGGACGATAAACCAACGGATTGATTAAAAGGTGCAGATTTGCACTTGGACTGTGGCTCTCCTCAACGCTCCTTATAGATATTATCGCAGGCATGCAAATCCATTTCTTGAGCCACATAGCTCTTTGAAAATAAACTTTAGAAAGTTGTTGACATATTGTGGATATGTTTGAGAGGCAACATTTGATAAGAAATTGGAAGAGTGAACAATACACAGATTCTTTTCGTACAATGCAATTACTTGCTTGAATCTATGGTGCTGACAAACAATGATGCCCATAGGATCCTACCTGTGGTTTTCATATTTATTCTTAGAGCTTATCCTGCTCTTGCTGGGTGTAGTGTCAACATACTTACTTTTCGGTGTGATCCTAAAAATGGCTTTGCTATAAGGAGGCTGCTTACAAAGATAATGGAACATATCCTGCAGCTACCTGATTTACCTGATTAAAACATGTTTTTGTTCCTTAAAGTAGTAGAAAGGCACAATGAGGAATCTTGAAAATGGTACGATTTTAGAAAATGAGCAAGGCCAAGAGATTCCAGAATGGCACAAATGGTGGGGTTTCATATGTTGGTTTTTCATATATGTGTTCACAATTATGCTTTGTGCCTTCCCGTTTCTTCTGATTTATTATTTTATTGATCCAAAGAAAGCAGAAATTCCTTTGATTCTCCCCACTTCAGTAACTCGTGTAGATTTACAAATTACTAATGAACCTAGGTCTCGTGTGTTCTCTGCCCAGAGCAGAGCTGCTTTAGAATTATTTCCATGGGCAGCAACCATTCTGTTGGGAAGATGCAAAAGGACTACAGAGGAAGATGATAATATTGACACATATTTAGACAGCACAGCACATTTGGGTAATAACATGTGGTACAAGCACATGAAAAAGGGTGAAAAAACCTCGAAGGAGAGCTGCAATGTTTGTGCTCCCATACCTTATGCTGTGGGGACCTCTAGGATCTTCATAGCTACAGAAGTACCAGTACAGAAAGCCCATTGTCCCACGCATCTTGCACTCTGCCAGACATAAGGTCAGTTCCAGGGCTGAACAGCATCCTTTAGATGGCCGACTGAGAAGAAGTCTCCAAGAGAAGACAACTATATACAAGATTTGAAGACAAAGAAAAGCCAGAGACACGAAATCTGGTGATAAGATAGGAACAGTCTGGAATAAACAGAGCAGGTATCAGAAGAGAAGAAAACAAGATGCTAGATGGTCAAGGCAAAAATCCAGAGGAGATACGGAGGTGCAAGGAACGAAGCCAGTTACAAATTAAAGGAACAGTGTTGACTCCGAAAGGATGGACTGAAGGCCTGATTGTGTGCAGAGCAGCAGCAATAACAGGATTTTATGAGCCAGTTGTGACTACAGCAGAGAATGATGCAAGCACCACTGGCCATAGATTGTGAAGCTGTTGACATGGGTCAACGATAAAGGAGGACCCTTGCAGATAGTGCCTCTGGCCAGAGCAGCCCTATGCTTCAGAAATAATGGTAGTTGGAGAAAATCAACAGTATGGCCAAATCTTTGATGTACCAGGCATGAAGGATGGAACAGTAGTTCTAATGGATCACTACTGGGCTTGTGGGTCCAGAGTTTATATGAAGTTGCCCAAGGACTGGGGAGGGAAGTGTTCTCTAGGGCTTATTCATGTTCCAACACTAGTGATTCCGAAAAGTGACCTGAATATTGAAGAATTTCCAAAAGCAGATGCACATTTGAGGAAAAGAAGATCACTTGAGTTTCTCAATCTAACCAGGAGAATTACTTTTCAGTGAAATTGATAGAAGCCTTTTATGCGATTCTGTGTGAGACCAGATTGTTCAGCCAGACTGCAGCAGTCTTCACAACTATCTTTATGCCAGGAATCCAGACGATGGCCAATGTTAAATGGCTGCAGATTACCAGATGGGAACTCCTGCAGATGATCAACACTACTATAAAGGGATTCAATGCGATCAAGGAAGAATTGAGAGCCAGAAGACTGATGACTCTCCAGAATAGATATGTCCTTGACATGATCACAGCAATGGATGGAGGTGTTTGCGCCAAAATCAAAGAATAATGTTGCACGTTCATACCTTCTCATGATAACGAGAATGGGACCTTGATGGAGGCCAGAACGTTGTTGACGAACCTGGACAACAAAATGGAAGACGAGACATAAGATATTGCAGATGACAGCTGATTTGCGTCCGTCTTCTCATGGGTTCCGCAGTGGATGGCGAATATCTTCAAGCTTTTGGGAGCTTAAAGGAATGGTTCGGTCAAAACATTTTATTGCCCCGACGGGTCGGCCATGTGTTTTTAAGCCCAAGTCGCTCGATTTTAGAAAAATTTCCTATGGACCTTACCTGAGTTTTCGTCCATTAAACGCACGCGAAAACAGGCATCAGGGAGCTGCCATTTTGTGATAATCCTATCATTTCCCCCATCGCCCTGGCTGACCTGCTTTTGCGGCACTAAATCATATCCCCCGCCCCAGAGCCTGTCATCAGCAGACGCGTACCGCCCATTTCACAACGCCAAAGCACGTCTCGTGTCAACAATCGCTGCACTTCAGCTAATGACATGTCGCCATGGAAATGGCAGGACGCCTCTTTCCTCAATAAGTGTAAACAGACCGTTTCACAACACACAGCAGCAGATGTTCGATTCCATTCCTCTCTCTGTGTTACTTTGAGTATTCTGTGACTCGTTTCTGTGCTCTGGTCAGCTACCTTCGTTGCTTGTAGCCTGTGTGAACAGATACCAATACCACCGCTATAAATTATTTTAGTTTGTTTAACACACAATGGCTACAATAATGCCCTATGAGCCCGAGTATACCGAGGAGGAACTACTGGAAAGGGAAACACGCGAAAATGATGGGTCTTCGGACGGCAGTTGGGTGGACGATTCAACAGCTGAAGAGCCTGGACCTAGTCGCATGGATGGTGTGTCCACCTGGTGCACATGCAATCGGTGCGAGCTAATGCCAACCGAGGGTGAGAACTGCTGCTGCTGTGAAAACTCGGGATGCGTGGCCTAGATTTCGGAAGGCGAGCCACGACCGCAATGCATCACTGAGCTGCCAGACTTCAGGGCAGCCTGCCTCACACGGTCCGTGTTGAGGAAAATGATGGTGCTTTTGCACGAACTTCGCGCAACTGTTCGTCCTCATAATCCGAGTAACGAGTAAGTATACTCTGCTTGTCATGCCACTCCTATTTCATGGTCTTCTACTATATCCAAAATTACATATACATATCATTGTAACGCATGAAAGTCGTTCAATAGTGTGCAGTGTCTAGATAGCATTTGTCCGAGCAGAATGCCATTAGTTACAAGAATTGTCATTGACAACAAACGTTTATTAAACTTATCTTGGTAATTTAAAAACAGTTTGTTTCATTCCTTTTCACGGGTGGTACAGGCTGGTGGCCCATCGTTCCTTTACATGGTGGCTTCACGGGAGGCTTGGACACCGCGTTCGAAGAGTGATACCCGCCTGTGCCGTTCGTGCCATAAGGGAAACGTTCCCGAGTGACAGCGGTCAGTACAGGGGATTTTCTCTCGCTGTGCTGCAACCTGACCTGTACAATGTTTAAAGTCTTGTATTTTTGTGTCATCAAAATAAGATACAAAATAAAACACCACATATATTTTAACAACCGTTGTTTCGATTTTTTAAATGAATCAAGTGTGTCTCCATTCAAGGATGGACGTCAGACATCTGTGCTCCGAATGGGTGAAGGTCAGGTCGCTGTGAAGCAGGGTGGTCACTATCTAAGCTAACATAATATATTCTCAATAATGCCTGCACTAAATAACACTTGTTCAAAGTCTTTCGGTCGGTTCTGTCTCTATAAAAGTCACACATATATCTATACTATCAATTAACATTGGATTATACAGGCCTTAGCTTAAGGGTCTTGACCACTATAATACACTGTTGGAAGTGTGGGTCTGTGCTCACAAGAATCTCCGGTATGTGGCATTTGTTATTGATGGGCAACGATATACTGCAGTCGGGGTCTAATGTTAGTTGGGGATCTGCTAGGTGGGCATCATGGCGTGGTCAGTGGTCTGGCACATGAAGAGAATACCTTGCAGGGACACAGGGTCAGAATGGCAGTAAGTTTCCACTGGCGATGGTGCGTGGGCAAAGACACGTTTGTGGAGATGAACGAGCTATGGGCTTAGTTCAGGCTGGTTCACATGCAGGACCGTGATCTCAGAGGAAGAGTGATGTGTTACATTTATTAGCTGTTGCAAATACCTCTGGAGTTTTCCAGTCAGAGTAAGAACGAGGGTGGGGGCCATGTGCTCTGCGCAGTGAGGCCTGGTCACCAGGATGCAGTGGAAAGGGGGTACAAAAATGGATGCCCTGTGTCCTGCTCAGTGGTCCCATCTACGCGAATGTCATCCAAAGTTAACATCACATAAGGGCAAGGGGCGAACCCACTACTGGAGGCACTTGGTACGAGTTTCTACTGAGAAGTAAAGGATGAGAGGGGCCTGATGGCCCCTTGCTCCCACACACTTGCCTGCACGCCCCAGGCCCATCCATCCCACCCACCTCTATCAAAGGCGGTTCGCACCCGGGGATGAGCGCTGGCATGGGGGGCTGTCAAGGGCGCAAATGGCCAAGGTGCCAAACAGCATGTACACTTCAAAAGGTATCCCACGCCCAGGGGCCATCGCTCACATGGCCTCCTCAGAACTCGTGTCTCCAGGCAGGCCGCCCCCCTGCAATAAACATAAGTGTGTATCCATTCAGCAGTCTTCCTGTGCCTTATCTGCACGCCCCAGGCCCATCCATCCCACCCCCTCTATCAAAGGCGGTTCGCAACCGGGGATGAGCGCTGGCATGTGGGGTTGTCACGGGCGCATACGACCAAGGTGCCAAACAGCATGTACACTTCAAAAGGTATCCCACGCCCAAGTGCCATCGCTCACATGGCCTCCTCAGACCCCGTGTCCCCAGGCAGGCCTCCCGCTGCAATAAACATAAGTGTGTCTCCATTCAGCAGTCTTCCTGTGTCTTATCTGCACGCCCCAGGCCCATCCATCCCACCCCCCTCTATCAAAGGCAGTTCGCACCGGGGATGAGCGCTGGAATGGGGGGCTGTCACGGGCGCAAACGGCCAAGGTGCCAAAAAGCATGTACACTTCAAAAGGTATCCCACGCCCAGGGGCCATCACTCACATGGCCTCCTCAGACCCTGTGTCTCCAGGCAGGCCTCCCCTGAGGCAGGCCGCCCCCCCTTTAAACCACATAATACCACGACATACACAAGTCATTCATTCACAAACGCACCCCTGTTTCTAATACTTTATAAACCACTTGATATGTCTCATGAGAACATCTTTGTGCTTTGCAAGTCAACTCCTGAACCTTCTACCTGAGAAGCACTGAGATCTATGCTAATCTGCTTGTCGTCGTGCTATCTGTGACCGCTTCGAGCAAACTCGTCAGTGTGCTACCTGTGGCCATCTACTTGTTCTCCTGCAACATACTGCTCGGCCTGCTGAATCCAACTGTTTGTTGGTCAAGGTAAGGCAATGTATCCTAGTCATATTTCGTTCATTTTTACATTTCTATCTATTTGTGATTACAGTACCCAATAGAGCTATGGTCATTGGTCTCATTGCTATTGACTTGAATTTCAATTGTTATGCTATCAATAGATCTATTTATTTTCATCTGTGTCAATTGTCATCGAATTGCATCCTTCGGGGGTCCAGTCTATAATGTAAGCATGTTTCCTTTTCGTGCAAGACAGAAGATCCAAGGGACGAGTCACATGTTCAGAGTTTAGTCACATCATTTAAAAAATGTCTGTAACTTATGCAAATACTAAGCCGCACATGATGAACTGGTATAGTTCCGGCGACCAAAACAAACCTTGCATTGAGCATGGTATGGTTCATTTACTTTTTTACATATGACATTTTTATTCATCAAGGTTTTATAATAATATTGATATTTACTCTTCAGAATTTTCAACAATGCCTGCCTGTTCGATTAGCGGTTGCCCTTCGAAGACCCATGCTAAATCTGAAGGCACTACAATGCATGTATTCCCGAAAACAGTTGATCGAATAAGAGAATGGGTCAGACATTGCAGATATCCACTGGATGAGCTGGAAAGTAGAGTCCAACAAGTCTTTGAGGACAAGAGGGGTGATCGATACCGCATCTGCAGCCGGCACTTTCCCTCGCACATGTACACCACATCTTGGGTAACAAAGAAGAATAAACGGCGATCGACACGAAAATTGCTCGCAAACGCTATTCCCACTCTATTCGTCCACATTCCGCCACTGGTAAGTCAAGTGTCCGTTTTTAGCTTTAGGCCTTGCGGTAGTGTGTAGGTAGCCGAATGGATTCATTGATATTTTAGGTGTTTGTTTCCAATTTGTAATACTTTCGACATTGATATGAGTGTATAGCTTTTTGAATAATGACATTTATCAATATTTATTTTTAGATTTCAGAACCCACAAACGAAATCTATATATGGGCACAAGGAAATGTGCTATATTGCGCATTACTCAAGTATTCTGTCTCCTTACATGGCAATTTTAAATATTGGCATTTCATTATCAAACAATAATTTACCTTTAGAACTGCTTGAATATCCATTGAATCTGAAGCAAGAACATTCTACTTCCGTGACGTGCTCGCAGTTATCAGCCACTTGTAGCGCGTATCAGGTAATCACACTTGACTATTCGGCTACAGACTTGTTTTATGCATGTCAAGTAATAGTTTTTATGTATCGTGTGATTATTTTACCAATTGTTTGGTTAGTGCTTTCCAATTTATATACACCTTAGTTGTCGTCCCCTGGTGTTTGTTTTCAGTTATAATTAGTGTTATCCATACTAATGCAAGTACTGTCTTTCAGGGATATGCTGAAGTGTCCACCACATTGACAACAGCCCTAGATGTTCATCAGAAGCACAAGGTTTGGATACTGACAGCTCCATCGACCGTGATCATCAGGACTGGAACACTTGTCATTTGATTGTTCTACACCATGTTTCATTCGTGGTTAGCCATTGATATGTACCTGTGCGGTCGACCCCAAGTGTGTGTTGTGTTTTCAATATTGTAATGCTTACTAATGCAAATACTATGTATCAGGCAGTTGTTGAAGCGTCAACCCACGCATTTGATGCAGAGCCCAACATTCAAGTAATACCAGGGGAAGAGGGACCATGCGGATACGAATTGGCGCAACAGCTTTCGGAAGTGCGCACCACATTGACAACAGCCCTAGATATTCTTCAGCAGCACGAGGTATGGATACTGAAAGCTCCATCGAGCGTGATCATATAACGTGATTACATTTGCTATACTTTCTTCCCTATTAACGCAAGTACTGTGTTTCAGGGAGACGATGGAGCTTCCACTACAATCACAAGATCCCATTTAGATGATGCAGATGTAAAGAAATCGGAGAAATAAGTCGATTAAATCTGATCATATTTAAATATTCCTTGATTCTTTTAGACAATGCAACATTTGTGGTTATCTCTTTATATGTACCTGTTCCATCAACCCCAAGTGTGTGTTATGTTTACAATATTGAAAACCATACTAACGCAAGTACTGTGTTTCAGGGAGTTGCTGATGCCTCCTCTTCAATGCAATCATTCGTGGCAGTCCATGCAGAGCCAGAGGTATGGATACTGACAGCTCCATCGAACTAGGTCATCAGAGCTCGAATACTTGTCGTTTGATTGTTCCACACAATGTTTAAATCGCGTTTGGCTATTGAGATGTACATGTGTGTTCGTCCTCACGTGTGTTTTATGCTAACAATATTTTGATACACAGTAATGAAAATACTATGCTTCAGGGAGTCGATGGAGCCTCATTCCGTGCTGTCTATGCGGATACAGAAAATATAGTAGTTGCAGCGCAAGAGGAAGGGGAGACATGCGGATACGAATCGGAGCAACAGCGTGCAGATGTTGAAGGTTGAGTCAAAAAAGTTGCAAAGAAAAGAAACAAAAATAAGGTTAGTAACAAAGAGTTCATAACTTTAGAAATTCTTTTGTGCTGGGGACTATTTTATGTTTTTTTCCAGTCAATTGCACTATACTTTATCTTGTGTTTAAACTGAACATCCCTTTTCCAATCTGTCCTCTAGTTACCCGTGGCTCTACGAACTATACATACACAGACAGTGAAGCGAATGAGAGATGTTGATTGCCAGAGCATATACACTATGGAGGAACTATTAATTCAGATGCGGCGTGTTGAGACTCGGGATGCTCATTTCCAATGGCCAGAAAATGAAATGAATGTGTCCGTAGAATCCAGCAAAGTTGTATTGGACCATTGCTACAGTACGACCGCACCACCGCAACAACATGATACTGGATGTATTGAAGATAGCTCTGAAGTAGTCGCAGATCAATTCACACAATCTACACCCACCAAAAAATTGCCACCAAAAAAGCTGTCGACATTGTTGTGTTCTCCCATCAATGTTGAATTAGCAGATGTTGAAATGACAGAGAATGAACCAGCAGCAGCATTCACCGACGCATCAGAACTTGATAGCAGTGATATTTCTTTCAAATGTGGTGATATGTCGTCAACGTCACAGGCCGAAACAACTTTGACGCAGGATGACAGTCTAATGAAAGAGGGCAAATACATAGTATTCGACAGTTGTTTGATGGATATTATAAGTATGCTGAAATGTGGGCATTCCGTCAGAGGGAAAGTATGTGGGAAGCCATTGATTCATGTGACTCGTCAAAAACAAGGCAGTAACGTCACAATACATGCCGTCTGTAGATTAAATCATACATTCTCATGGTCTGCACAACCGATGCTGGGGAAACTGCCAGCAGGCAATCTACTGTGTGCAGCTGCATTACTTTTTAGTGGCTCCAGTTTTAGAAAGTTAGAGTCTTTCTTTCAGTTTGTGGGACTCCATTTCATTTCAAAAACACAGTACTACAAATACCAACATGATTATCTGTTTCCAGCCATTAGTGATGCTTGGAAAATTGAACAATTGTCTCTAGCAAGTACATTCGAAGGCAAACGATTCAGGCTAGCCGGCGATGGACAGTGCGACAGCCCTGGATTTTCTGCCAAGTACTGCACCTACCACTTTCAGGACATGGATAGTAAGAAAATTGTGAGTTTTGTGGTCGTGCAGGTAACACAATGTACATCCTCAGTGGCAATGGAGAAACTAGGATTTATAAAATCAGTGGAATATCTGCAATCGAGGGGAATGCACATCGACGTCATAGCCACGGACAGACACGTTTCAATTGCCAAGACAATGAGAGAGCAGTTCCCACATATTAAACATCAATTTGACGTATAGCATCTTGCTAAATCAATCAATAAGAAAATCTCGGCTGCAGGGGAAAAAAAAGGTTTGGAAAGTATTTCAGAGTGGTCCCAGTCTATCAGCAACCATCTTTGGTGGAGCTCCAAAACTTGTGAAGGGTCAGTGGAAATACTACTTGAAAAATGGCGGTCACTGATGCACCACTGTACCAACGTGCACCACTGGTCAGAAAACCTACATTTCCACCAATGTCAACATGGCCCTTTGTCCCCAGTGGAGGCACGGAAGAAGAAGTGGTTGAATCCATCTTCACCGACACACAAAGCCATTGAGAAGATTGTTTTTGATAAAACTCTATCAAGAGATTTGAGGGGACTGACAGAATTCTGTCACACAGGAGGTTTGGAAGTGTTCCACAATATGTGCCTAAAGTACAGGCCAAAGCGCTTGCATTTCAGCATACTGGGCATGAGACATAGGACTCTACTTGTCGTCTTGGCCCATAACGAGAATCTCGGCCGTGAACAATCTAGGACTACGGGTAATGTAAGGATGCCCCGGTACACTAAGGCCTTTTCAAAAGCAATGGGTAAGCAATGGGTGATCAAACCAGTCTATGAGGAAATGGAGTTCGACTTTGTCAAAAGCCTTATTGTTGCTGTATTAAAGAAACACAGATATGGAATTTTGAACGTTTCTGTGCAGAGCACTGATCCATTGGCGCCCAACATTGCCACTGTGCCATGTCCACCCAAAGGAGAGCTGGTTGTGAAGTACAAATCCCGGTTTAAATAATTGTAATACGAGTGTCTTTTTGTAAATAAATGTTATTGTAGAGTGTGCATACAAAGTACGCTAACCCTAACCCCTACCTTCACCATCCTGGGTGCCGATCAACCTGGGTGTCATCTTTGAATTCTCTCTCTATTCACCTCATATTGCTGACCTTGTTTATATGTGTATGTATATATTTTTGTTGATGTAACTAATTTTCGCAATCTCTTGTAAATGATGCTCACTGTTAACCGAGGGGAGGCTTGCGTATTGCAAATAATAAAACAAACAATAAATCTCACTTTCAACTCAACTCCTCGGGTACTTTATACTTTCCCTGACCTTCCCCAAAAAATTAAAAGTCTCAATAGTTATGGTTCTTTGGGGCTTCAAAGCTCACAGACAACAAGGACAAAATTGGGGGCCTTAGAATGCGGCAAGCGAGCCATTGCAGATGGGAGAGAAGCCAGTTCGCATTTGCACATTGAGGCGCTGTACATAGATGGATTCGAAACTTCAAGTTCTCCCAGATGGCTTTACTACGGGATGTTGCAAAGAAAGAATGTATGCTCATTTCTAGTGAAGGTCAGCGGCTTTGATTTTCAGCTCGCGCCCTGAAGAGGCCCACAACTCGCACTGGCAGTATAAGGTTCTATTGTTTTTTGACCTTGAGAGACAGGGACCATGCCGAAAGAACTTCATTTGAAGGGGGGGTGGGGTGCAATAACGTAAGAGACGATAAGGCAGAACATTCTGAAACTAGACCGAGTTTCATGTTAGTTCAGTATACGAAAAATCGTTGTCAAGAGCACAGTGGGATTTACGGACTGAATTACGCAGAGACACAATGGAAATTGCAAATATAATGTAAGTAACTCTTTAGACGCTTTTATACCGGAATGAAGAATTAATGAATGGATGCATGAATAAATGAATGAAGAGCATTCCACACGCATGTAGACAAAAAGTCGTTTCTCATTGTGTACTAACCTCGATTTATTTTGTTACTTTTTGCATTGATTTTAGAGCCGAACATACTCCATTGCACTATCCTTGAAAGCAAATAGTTTTAGCTCGGCCGTAATAAATAAAATGAATAATATTAATAAAGATCGGCTGGCGAGACTAATTATAAATTTTATGTTTTCAAAACAGGTATATCCTTCCCTTTTGCTACTGCCACCAGTTTCAGACACCGGCAGATGGTTTTTTCAACCGCTAGCTGCAGCTTAATGTAAACAACTGCACAATTCTGCTGATTTTATGGGACGATCGCCAACATATCAACCTTTACGCTGGCCTAGTGCCTACTTGATGGAACAGCCTTGCGGTTCAACGTGCAACAAAAGTGCTTCTTTTAACGAAAATCAACACCCTGTGCACCATAAAGGAACAGCGCGTGACTCACGATAAACTTTTACGGATTTGCGGATAGAGATAAAAGAAAATAAATGGCTTTCGGAGTTCATATGGCAATTGCTGAATATTCTATAAACATTTAATGTCAAATAAATGTACTTTACCAAATTTACCAAATGTACCGTGTTGCTGTTTGATTTTAAAGTACAGTTTCATATTCCGAATTGTGGCGCGCTGTGTTGCGAGTTGATCTGTGTTGGTTTCCGGGTTCTGTGTGAAGTCGCGTAGAAGACGACTGGGCGCGTTTGCCTATGCAGCACAGAAACGTCACGGAGAGAGGCGGGGAATATGAATGTTTTGATAATGTCAGGCTCAGGGGCGGGGGATATGATTTAGTGCCGCAAAAGCAGGTCAGCCAGGGCGATGGCGGAAATGATAGGATTATCACAAAATGGCAGCTCCCTGATGCCTGTTTTCGCGTGCGTTTAATGGACGAAAACTCAGGTAAGATCCATAGGAAATTTTTCTAAAATCGAGCGATTTAGCCTTAAAAACACATGGCCGACCCGTCGGGGCAATACACATTTTTGACCAAACCATTCCTTTAACTCATGATGGTGATGTTTGGGTTCTGTGTAATCAGAATAATAATTACACAGTGCAAGAACACAGCGAAGAAAGCAGTAGGAATGAAGATCATGATAGATGTTGAATCAGGGTTTGGACCCAAGGAATTAACAGATGAGAAAATCAGAAACTTCATAAAAGCCAGTATGTTAGCACCAGAGGGAACAAAGTTCCAGCATCCAAGAAACCACAGGAAATATGTGGGATGATGGATTTACTGGAACCCGAATGGCCAATGTAGCCATATGACGTGGAGTGTCGATGAACAAGTAAAATTAGCAAGATCTCTGAAGGGATTAATGAAAATGTGGACTCCAAAAAAATACTTTTTCAAGAAAGGATGCCGAGATGTGGAAGCTGGTGGTGATGAATCGACCAGAGGGGGGAGTGTAGAGGAGCAGCCGAATGCCTGTACAGGAAGTCCCACCCCTATGTTGCCTATATGTTGGAAACCGGAAATTTGGGCATGTGCAACGCCAGTAAAGGTACCTATACCACAAACAATCTTTGAGATGAGGTATCCACTAAGAAAGCCCTATGTGAAGTATCCCCGAAAGACTGATGGTCTCCTGAGAGAAGCACCTGAAGAAGTGTGAAGATGTGAAAAGGAGAAGCTAATGACATCATGAAAGATAACAAGCGACGCACTGGGAAGGATGACCAGAGAAGAGAATTCATAGGCGATATAGAATCTGATGGTGAAGTAAAGAATTAAGAAGACTTTCATGTCCGGAATGAAGATTGCATGTCCGAAGAACGTTGCAGAAAAACAACTTGTTTTAAAATTATACAGATGCTGCAACGCAAGTAGTCTAAGTATTCGTAAGGCTGTCTATACGTAGTATATAGACTGCAGGTGGTGCCGCCAACCTATATGTACATAGAACTCTGGACATTCGATGATGCAATTTAGTAAGCAAGTCTCCATGGAAGAAGACGGATTGAGAGTTATGTGTGTCACAGCAAAGAATAGGCTTAAATCTGAAGCAAGACCAAAGAGGCTTCCTGGCTTGATGTCAAAGACTGGAAGCAGCCAAGCACTGGTTATCAGCCTGTGAAGAAAAATATACGTAAGAAGCCGAGGCATCCCTTGTTAAGTTGCAAAGAGAGAACACCATGAGTGCCAAGTTTCATCATTAAAGACTATCAAATGCTAGAATACGAGCAAATTCATGGGGCCTCATTACGAGTTGGCCGGTAAAAATTGCAAATTACCGGCAAGCCGGTGCAACCATGTCCGTGTCGCACTGCTGCTGGAATCAACGGTTGATTCCGAGTCAACGTGTACGTGCATACCGGCATGCCGGTAACGGCTCCACAAGCATGCCGGTAAAGCCCTCCAAACCCCAGACAGCAGCATTATCAATGCCGCACACACCGGCACCAGCATCCTAGATGCCCTAAGGAACGGTACTATTGATACCGGTACCGGACGCAACGTCATCGCGTCAGAATGCGAAATCCACTGGTGGCCATCTTGAAAATCAGAACCCATTGCAATCCTTGACCGACAAGCTGTATCGAATACTATGTCAGGGACACGTGGAACCGTTCGTCGCAGAAAACCCTGCTTCTGTGAGCCTGAGCTGAACATGCTTGCAGACACTCTGGTCGGGAACGCAGATGTGGTGTTCGGAGGAGACCTGCGCCGGCCAGCCCAGATCCGGAAGAAGGCCATATGGACGGAAGTGGCCTCAAAAGGGTATGCGGTGGGCACAACACCCGGGACCGTAAAAGACTGCTGCAAGGGGTGGGACGACTTGCGTCTCTGTGTCCGGAACCTCCTTGCAGCTGAGCGCAGCCAGGGGCAGGCAACAAGAGGCGGTGTACATTCACCCATCAAATTGCAGTCATGGGAAGAAACATGCATCTCAGTCATCAACATGGAAAGCACCGAGGGGGTTGGAGATGCGGACGCCGTAGCATCATCGTCTGGAGATGCCGGTGAGTGACCATGACTTACATCCGATATCCCAGAAATGTCCCCCCATTGTCAATGGTGCTTTTCGAATTACAAGTTAGTGCCACCAGATACCTGCCGCCTTGCCACACACCAACTAGACCATAGCACTGAAACATGCCCCTTCCTGGAAGACTGGCAACAAACCCTACAGACAGACTCCACATGTCTCCTGCAATGCACACACAACTACCATCTGCATGCGGAGACATACATTACTGTCCACAACCTGCCCTCAATGCCATGACAACACATGGTCCAATCGACCTCAGGCCAAGACGCATGCATCATTGCCACCACTCGCCCACATGCTACCCCCACCATATCTCTTCCCGCAGACCCAACATCATTGCAGCAACGTACACGGGTCGACCACATCCCCATCACAGGCAGACTACACATGTCGCAGAGCCATGGCCGCATGGACACAACGCCCATGCCAGAACACACCAGTACCCCAGCCAACAGGCACATGCCCATCCATGTCCACACTGCAAAATGTCCCCGCTCCGCTTCACGCCCACTCATGTGTGCTCCATGCCACGTCCTACACTGTGAGCATGACAATGCACATGAACAGGAATGTACCAAGTTTGATGCATGTTACATGGAATGTCACACAACAGTAATGGGCCGCTGCACTGTCCCCGATAGGCACCTCATCAGAAAGCAAGGGCGAGCTAGCCACACACCAAACACCACTGCAGCATGTGGACGGAGCACCAAATCCACCAGCAGCAGCCAGGACCCAGGAACCACCAGCACTGAACCAGAGCGTACAACATCAACCGCTCACCCCCCCGCCATCAACATACACCTGCCAGTCAGCACAGGAAGTAAAAAACACCTGCAGACAGTCATCCTCGCAAAACAACAGCAGCAGTGCCAAACCCGGTATCTCACCCCAAAACACTCCTTGCCAAGGAATCACATCACATGCGGATCTGGTGTCACCAGACATGACTCTGCCTGAAGACCCATAATCCCCTGTCCTGAGCCTGTCTGCAGAGCCACTCTCCCCTGTCCGGAGCATGCCGGACCTTCAGGACTCATCCACAACGACCCATCTGCCCTTCCCAGGAAGTCCAATGTTGAATGCAGGGGCACGCGGCACCGTTGAGACCACTTGTCAGGAACGCATAGCAGTGTGCCCCAGGATGAGGAGCCTGTGTTCAGTCCATCAAGCCACCACACCCCACCACCCTGGGCACTGCCTGGACTCTGCCACATCCGGGACATTGATGGCCGCCTCAGCCGAACGGAGGAATGGCAGGAGGCCAGGCATGCCCTGGTAAACCGCTACCTCACTGAGGCCAAGCTGACCCGGCAGACGATGCAGGACCACAAACGCAACACTGCTCGCATGCTGGGCAGGGCAACTGAGGCCGTCTATCAACTGGCTCAAAGAGTGCGTGAGGGAAACGAGGTCATGTCCTCAATGGCTGAGTCAATCAATCTGCTTGTCACTGCCATAGCCGAACAACGGCACATCATCACACCACTGGTCGAATCCGCTGGTGCAATGCCAAGCACATCCACCCAGGGGAGCCCCGTGCAGTGCTCACAGAGACTGACTTGTTGCAGGGGCCTCAACCACATGCACCTAAAAGGGGCCACAAATTGTCCATGGTCACCAGTGCATGGGTTGAAGTAGTGGATGGGGAAGGGATGTTGGTGTAATGGTGGAGGTGGCTGTGGACATGGGGGAGGTGTTTGTGGGGTGGGGGTGTTTGGATATGGGTTACTGGGGGGGTGTTGGGGCATTGGGTGTGGGGGCATTGGGGGGTGGGAGTTTGGTCGTTCAAAAGGGGGTAGATGTATATGTGGCGACAAGGTTATATTGTACATAGTTCAACAACCATCAATACACCAGGTGTAGCAAAAAAAAAAAAAAAAAATTGTCTGGACATTTATTCTTCAGTGTGTAACGATTCGATATTGCACAGTGTCCAGCACGCAGTGTGACCCACGCCCATTCCAATTTGCCCTACATTTATTCAGAAATAATTTGCAGCCAATGCCTGACGTGTCGTATGTCCATCATGGGCATGGTGTTGCTGAGGAATTCCAGCATCCTCCTCATCCTCATCCTCCTCCTCCGTGGCATCATGTCCATGTCAGTGGTACATTATGCCGGATGCCCATGTTGTGCAGCATGGTACTTACCAAAAAATGTTGCCCATCTTCTCAGGCCCGTATATGGGGGCCCCAGCGGACCTGCTGAGGCACGGAGACTGTGCCTTCAACAGCCCAATAGTCTGCTCAATCATCACACGAGTGCGTGCATGTGCACGACTGTAGTCCTCTTCGTGCCTGTTGAGTGGATGCCCGACAGGGGTGAGGAGCCACGGCTTCAGGGGATAACCAGCATCACCTGTATGGGAGCAATTGGAAATTTGATTGTGAGGGTTTTTTGCATTCCTTGTGTACACTGGCTGTACATTGTTTGTGGTGAAATGCAAGAGATCTTCACTGCCAGCTATTGCCATTTCATTAGAGCAACACTCAGGTTGGTGTACTTGATGTTGATCCATGGTAGGGGAGCATAGGTAACGTTCAGGTCCTAGGGACCTTAACACCCGATACAGCACTCACACAGATGATGTCAGTAGGTCCATGATGTACTCACATGTGATGTCTGTGTTGCAGAGAAAGATTCTGGATGATGAATTTCCCTGATGTGCAACATGATACAAGTAGTTTTGCCTATCATGCTTTCAAATACTGGATGATGCCATGTACATGTCCGTCAATGCCTTCCCCCATGTGACCATGGCAGAATGGAATTGGTGGTATGGTCAGCCAGTGTGGGGAGACATTTCTGTGATGGCGTTGGGTGTCAACTGGCATGGTGGAACTGAGGTTCTGTGTATTGGTCCTGCACCACTCGCACATGTGTCAGTGGTGTTGACTACTTGCTGAATTCTATTTTCTACATCCATGTCCCATTGATTTTTTGAGTGTCCCTTCTGGTGCACGGAATGGCATGGTGGTGTGCGGTGTACCTGGCAGGGCCAGTGACAGGGGATTCCCTGAGAGGCAGTTGGATTTGGCTCAGTAATGGCTGCATGACATGCTGCTGCGCTCATGTGAATTATGCATTGTGACTGCAGGTTGGTGTATTGTGGTACCTGTGGCTCAGGTCTGATGATGTACCATGTGCATGTGCAGGGGTGGGTGCTGTGTTCGTAGCTACCATTTACACATAGCTGTGCGGCCATGGCATGTCTGCATCCATTGTCAGTCTATTGCATCCTGTCGTAATCATTGGGGTCACAGTGTTTGGCACCCAGGACGGTGCCCACCCCACTACAACCCCCATGGCCCTGTGGTTGGACTTACCCAGCAGCCAGGCACGTTAAGCAGCATGGAGTTGTGCATCATGTGTGGATCCCCGGAATCTAGCACTGCAATGCGTAATTATGTTGCTTGCATCACACACCATCTGGAGATTCAGGGAGTGGTATAGCTTCCGGTTGCTGTACACTACCTCCGTGGCTACCTCCATGGCATATCTCCATGGCATGCCAGACTACCAGCTCCAAATGGGTGCAGTCGAGGATACCAATGACGTTTGGCATGCCTGCCAGTGCATAGAATGCAATTTTGGTGGCATTCACCTCCTCTGCAGTCCGTGGTAGCGATATGTGGGGCCTTGCGTGTTTCAGGATTGCACCCAATACTTAGTTGAGCACACAGGAGAAATATGGCTGTGAGATGCCATGCAGCTGCCCCAATGTGTGCTGGTTGGTGCCTGTGGCAAGGAAGTGGAGCACAGACACTACCTTCAGCTGAGGGGGGATGACGGTACGGATGTTGATCAGGCTGACCAGGTCATTGTGAATGAGATCCACAATTGTGCGTATTGTGTCCCTGTCCAGGCGGTACAGGGTGTGGATCTGTGCATTAAGTCTAATGGACTGGCCCTTATGCGAGGGATTGGTTGCTGCCTGCAGGGTACCACTGCCTGCACTGGTGGTATGCGGTGGCCCAGTCTCACTCTCCTTCTCCTGCTGCGCCTCCTCTGCATTCCCTGGTTTAGTGCCTGCTGGAGCAGTAGCAGTGCAGGCATGTCCTCCAGCCCCAGTATTGCAACTGCTAATGGTAGCATTGTGTGTTTGGAAGGGGTGTGGTGTGTGGGTCTGCTCTTTTTGTGCTGTGCCAGACTCCATTGCCTCCACCTATGCTGATTGTGTGCACCTGTGGCAGGTTTCAACACAGCAGATTGCTATCAACGGCTGTCCCGCGATGCCGGTGTTAACGGCATCATGGTACCCATTCTTATCGGCATCTGGATGCTGTTAAGTGCATGTCTGTGAACCTTGTAATGTGCACTTGCTTACAGCATGCCGTTGTTACTGGCACGGCTGCCGCGTGCCCGTACCCATTCTGGGTAGGTGGTGCCCAGTCACAACGGGTCCCTGCTGAGGCCGGTAGCACCGGCATCGCGTGTCATAATGCACCGGTCCGGTAAGCGATGCTGGTATTCCTTTACCGGTATGGTTATTACCGGACCGCCAACCTTGTAATGAGGCCCATGGTCTCTGATAACGGGAGCTGAGGATGAAAATAGATGAAGAGCGTGGTGCACCAGACTGAAGATAGCGAGTGCCTCCACTCCCTTGTATTCCCAGGGGCGAGAAGCTACTACAAGGCCAAGTTCAAAGACAATGTGAATGGCAGACAGCATGAGTGATGAGAGATGTTGGGCTAATTGGGTGGGGAGACAAGATCAAGTTCACCCACCAGCACCTGGGGTACCAGCTTACGTGCCGCCAGAGCATTGAATGTTCCAGAAGGATACAAGTGTGCCAACCAACTGTAGGAGGCCATATAACGAGGAACATTACAGTTTAAGAGCCAATGAAGAGTTGTGTTTCTAATTACTGTTGAAGATGACTTGCACTATGACTTGCACCAAGGGAGGGCATGAGTGCCCACCTGACTGTAGAGACCCAATCACGATCCTATCCCATATAGAAAGTTTACTTAGACGTCCCCTTTGAGCCAACAACAATCTCCTGTAGGTTTTCTTAGTTTGCCACGTAGTATGATGTCACATATGACAAACGTTTAGTATAGGAAAGTGATTTTTTACGAGATGCTTGGAGATTATGCTGTGCGTTGTACTCCGTTTTAGATAATTGAGAATAAAAGTTATTTCCCAACTTCCTGAGTTAGTCTTACTGCTTCGTGTAAGAAGTTATTCTCCATCCCAGCCATAGCATAATGTGTTACCTTGATTAAAATGGCCTCTAGGGTTCACGAATATCTGTGGTCTCTTCCAGCAAGCCTGTTCTCCTCCTGTCTCCTTCACTCTTGTCCAGGGACAGGGTAGTTCCTTCAGAGTGATAGGCTTAGTTTCTCCCTGTTCTGGTCCATCACTTATGTACTGTATAGCTTCATCTAGTTGCCAATAATTGTTCATCATGTCTAATGTATTTATGTAATTATCTTCATACGAGAACGTTCCTTTGGACATCCATCTCAGTGTAGCTGTCTTCCCTTGAAATCTTCCTCGAGTTTGCACCATCGCGAGATACATCAGGCATTGTGCTCTTGCTGCGGGTATTTCAGTTGCTATGAACGTTCTGGGGGCACTCATTGCGTAGGGGAATAAAAAGCAGAAATAACAGCTCTCACCAGTGGTTTCCTTACCTACTTTTGTCATGTGTTTGTACCATGTCGGTGAGATATATATCAACACCCTTCATGTCCGTGTCAACACTGCACTTACCTCTCCCTACCTTGTCAGCAGTGTTCTCCTGTCCATCTGACATTGTCGTTCCTCCTGCTCGGGTTGGGGACATGTTAGTAGAGGGTACAGCGGTAGCGCTAGCAACAAGGTATATTCGCCAGAATATGAACCCCATCAACCCACTTGGATATAACAGACACAATATAATAATAATGTTCTTTATTGTTTCCCTCTTTTTCACTTACACTGCTTGATCCTTGCAGCCTGAATATATAGTTGCCCGCCCGAAATGATTGAAGAAATGCAATATTTTGTTAGTATTGTTGTGAAACACTCTTAAGCCCCGTGGACCAAATAATCACGGATGGCGAAGGCAAACACTTCCGCCCCCAGTTTTCTTACTCATGGGTCTCTTAGAGTGGCAAGGACTGGGGGATCACCGTGGTCAATCTGAGGGTCCGTTTGCCCAAATACTCTATGAAGGCAAGATAGTATACTCCGGGAGATCGGGCTCGGAATTTGCTTGGTTTCCTCACAGCGTGGACCAATGTGTTGGAGAAAGTCTCCGGGTGACAAGTGGAGGGCAACATGAATATAAACAACAGTACAGTGGTATCGCCTTGCATGTAGGCTGTGTGCGTGTGCAAAAGAGAAAAATAACAGACAGTGTAGTACCCTAATCTATATCCACAAGGGTTCCAGTCTCTACTTCTGCTGCATAGGAGCATGTGACCATTGGATGTACTGGTCTTGAAGTTGTTTAAGTTCAGAACGCGCTTGCAGCTCTCCTAGGTGTTGAACGTTGGCCCTGTCAGTCAAGGCAACCTTGTTGTAAGGTGAGGCCGCTGCTTTGTAGGGCTTGACATCCGTCAAGTGGTTCCAGACCATCTTGCCCTCTAGTTTGACAGCTTGGCCGGTGTCATGATTCCTGCCCCTCATGTCCCCAGCCCTCCAAGATGTCAGGCTGGAGCCAGGCCACGATCACCTACATGGCCCTCAAGGGCCTCTCCATCCCTCCAAAGACCCATTTGGCGTCAGACTTGGCGCTTGTGGCACCAGACTCACTCACTCCCATAGGATAACATTGGGGACTGGACTTGTAGTGCTTTGATGGGGACAAGATGGATGCCCCCACATATTTCAGTTCCCTGAACTGCATGTGCAGTCTAGTCTTTTGGGTGTGGTTCAGCCCAGAGACACCTGGGATACCCAGAGACTATTTAAGCCACGCACAGGCTGAGAAACATGCTTTGTGTTTTCTGCACCTGCAGCGTGACACTCACCGTGTTTGGATCGGTCTCCAGTAGGCCTGCATCTTTCTTCTGCGCTCAGCTCCTCAAGAACAAGAACACCGTTAGGAACAGCCTTACCTTGCGGCGCTTCTGCCCATCATTCATCGCTTCTTCTGTTCTGCGGGCATCTTAGGCGGTGTCCTTCCCATCCTGGCACGCCGCTTCCTAAGGAAAAGGGAAAAGAACAGAAAAAGGCATTAGTAAGCATTCAGCAAATCTTTGCTTATTTTTAAAGACTGTACAAGCTTCAAACGCTTACCTGAATCCCAGCCGCTCTGGGGGAACTCTGTCTCCGGAACTTCTCATCAATTTTGCAAGATGGAAAAGAGACTCCAGGTTAGCGTGGAAACATCTAGAGACGCTGCATATCGCGCTTACTCGTGCATCGCGCTCTCACTCACCTTCAGCGCTACTCATCTCAGCAGCACGTCGCCATCCCCGGACGCCGGCCATCATCTAAGGAAGGAAAGGAACGAAGTTAGAGAACTGTTCAAAAGACTCATTATACCTCATATAAGACCTGTCGGACTCTTGCCAGTGAAGTAACTAGGCAGCAACGAGCCTGCATCAATCAACGCACCCTCTGCGCTGAAAGCACGACGGAGAGCACACTTTCAGAGAAAACAAAGTGAGCTGTGGACCCCGGGGAAGAAGGGGTCAAAGCACACAGAGACAATAGGGAGTTAAACTCTACGAATCCTGTGTTTCAGGCCCAGTCTCCAGTCGAGTAGACTCCAGGGAAGGGTTCGAGGTCGGAAGAGGTCAGAACAGGCTGAGTGACATCCCCGTGGATACCAGATGAGCGTTACAGTCGGCCAGTTGCTCCATGATATGCAGACCCAGTGAACCTGGCCACATTTCAGCGCCAAACGAAATTCCTGAGGACAACGATATCCCAAACACTCACAGGATTTTTCAGTCCAGAATCTTGTGGTACGCTAATTACAAAAAGGATGCATAAGCACCCAAGAAAATCCAGGACAGTGCGCTTTATAAGGTTTGTAAATTGTATATTTAATTCAATCACAAATGAGCCCTTGCAGATGACACGTGTTTCGGCCACTTTGGCCTTTCTCAAATCTGGGCTGATTATTAACAGACTGTTCAGAATTGGAAAATATATGTGAAAACATGTATTACATCATACATTAGGAGCAAACAATAATCATACAAATTGGCCATTTGGTCACATTAAAAGTCATGGGTTTCAATATATCAACATAAAGCATAATTATATGATCAACGGTAAATTCAAATGTAAATATAAGTAAGCAAAAAGAGATAAGTAGGAGAAAGGGGAGAGACAAAAGAGGGTGTGTGGGGGAACAAAACAAACAAGAGACAAAGAAAGCAGATGAGATAATATTAGTAAGCGTTTTCTTCGTACTCTTTAAACTTAAGTTACCAAATAGTTGTCAAGCTCACGTCTATCCCAAGTCAAAAAACTCACCCAAACCGGGGGTCATTATGTTCTTATTCAAAAAGCAAACATTTTATTGGGTCAAATCCCAAAGCAGTGTTATTCTGTTGGGGTAAAGGAATTATGCAAATAGATTAATGAACAGGAAACCTGTTAGCCGCAAGGAATACGTCATTAATGTGTGCTAATAGTGCACTACTAGGAACTATATTGTGATACACATTAAACCTAAATGACTGGATTTAGCCTGATAAGGGCTCACCACTTTCTGCCCTGTCTCGTTACATATAGGATCTATGTATTGGTGATATTTCACTGAAGCCACTCATTCAGTACCGAGTGTGCTTACGGACACGCAACAAAGTTAAACGCTATTTACACACTAATCGGAGAATATAATGTGGCGCCGTGTCTCCGCTTGCATAATATTAAGCAGAATAATATAAAAATCTAGTAACTGGAATCCCCATCTCCTTTCCTGACTAACAGGATTAAGTCGCTTACCTAAATCAGAGGAAAATCACTTCAAACTAATGGCGAGCACCATTTTGGAACTCTTTTAAAAGGTTTCCATAGTAACTTAATGCTCCGCGCAAGCCGGCGTGTCATTGCTAAGCAACTAACTTAGGAAACACACAAAACAGTGTATAGAGTGGTTCAATAGGATTAATTTATCCAAACTATCATCTGTCCTAAAAAGCGGGTGCATATCTTTAATGTATTTTGCTTGTTTTATAAATTCAAATTAAGCTATTAGCAAAAGGTTACAAAAAACGCGCCGGAGCAAGTCTACCAAGTGCGAACACTAGTTATTTAAAGGGGCAGTCACTCTAAAATAATGTAGGACTGGAAAATGTTTAATTTACCCTAACTCTAAGTTGGAAAAATACCTAATTTAATTTTCCTAATTTAGACTGATTGAAATAGATAACTGTATTGTTAGTAATCATGCGTCACATCTAACCCGAAACGGTGAATGGAAAATAAATAACCCCTTGATAGGGTCAGTATTACCTGTTATTACGGTCCTCTTTAATTGACAAGTAGTTCAAAAACAAATGCAGGGTGACAAACGGGAAAGAAGAAGAGGCATATAGTCCAACATGGGCATTAAAATCAACGAACCTAGACAACAAAAAGGTCCTTAGCATAAATAATGTGAGAAGTGATAAAATGACAAAATGCACTGTTATTAGAGGCATACTATCTGCTTAGATCATACATGAATTAAGTCCAATGAAAATCTTCACTTAACAATGTTGTGAACATTATAAAAATGAGGACATTTCGGAATCTAAATTTAGACCCAAAACAGTGGTATTGAAAAAACAAATCATTCTTGCTTCTGATTGTTGCAGTGTCTGTACTCTATCTCCTCCCCTTTTAGATAGGGTAACATGTTGTAGGCCACTGAATCGTATGTTGGCCTTATCATCCATCTGATGAAACTCTTGCCAGTGTACTGCCAAAGGTAAACTTGGATCTTGGCTACCTATTTTGGCCAAATGTTCACAAATCCTAGTTCTCAGTTCTCTTTTTGTGCTCCCGATGTACAGTTTGGAGCAGATGCATCTGATTTCATAGACAACATATTTAGTTCTGCAATTGATTGTATGTCTAATCGAAAATATTTTTCCATTTGGTCCTGTTATTGCGGTAGATTTGTCTTCAGCGAATTTGCACATTGTGTAATAGCCACATTTTCTGAAACCTGGTTCTATTTTAGGGAGCCAAGTGAGTCCTTTATCCTTATGTAGATCTGGTAATAAGGATGGACTTATAATAGTTTTCAAAGTATTTGCTCTTTTGAATATAATTGTGGGGTTGACATCAATAAATTCTCGCAGGTGTTCATCCAACCGTGATAGATACCAATGTTTATTTAAAATTCTTCTAATTAACTGGTGGTCTTTGTTGTATTGTGTGATGAACACAAGTTTCCTTTGTAGAGATTCTCTTGGCGTTTTGGTCTTCAAAGTTTCCTCTTGTTTTAGATTCTTGGTTTTTTCAAAAGCTTGTTGCAGGCATTTGTTTGGGTATCCTCTCTGTTTAAAACGAGACCTCAAAAATTGACATTCATTTTTAAATTTCAAGTTATCTTGGCAGTTTCGTCTTGCACGGATATATTCCCCCAATGGGATGTTCTGAATTGCAGCACGTTGGTGACAACTCTATGCATGTAAGATTGAGTTGACCTCTGTAGGTTTTCTGAAGGTCCAAGTTTCAAGACAGTCATCCTTGACATGAATTGTTAGGTCCAAGAAGTTTATTGCATGATCATTATATTCTCCTGTAAATTCAATTTCAAGTTTATTACAGTTCAGTCTTGCAATAAACTCCATGAGACTGGGGTATGTGCCATCCCAAATCAAAAAGATATCATCTATATAGCGTGTCCAAAGTTTAACTTGGGTTTGAAAAGCCGGGTCCGGATACACTATATGCTCTTCTAACATTCCCATAAAGATGTTGGCGAGTAAGGGTGCATACTTCGTCCCCATTGCCATTCCCTTCAATTGCTGGAATAGACAGTTATCAAAGTTAAATAGGTTTGAATCCAGAGTAATCTGTAACATTTCTTTTAACATTGTTATATGACAATAGTAGGAGGCTGAGTCATCTTTGAAACTGTGGTCAATGGCTGCCAATGCCCATTTGTGCTGTATCGACGTATATAACGCCTTGACATCCAGGGTTACCAATAGAAATGTATTTTTCCAGACAAACGATTTTAATGTTTGTATGAGACTCGAAGAATCCCGTAGGTAAGATCTGACTTGGGTTGCACGTGGTTTTAGTATCTCATCTAGGTATTCCGATAGGGTCTCTGAGGCCCACCCTATCCCGCTTAGAATTGGTCGACCTTCCGGTATATCCTGAAAACTTTTATGTATCTTTGGTAAGAAATACATTGTCGGGGTTATTGGGTTGCGTGTAATAAAGAAAGCTCGTTCATCATCCGTAATGAGACCTTTTTTGTGCCAGCTCATTATTGAGGTGTCAATTTGACTCAAGATTTGTTTTTGATCCATTAGGCTGAGTTGCCTATAGCATCCTGGTACCGTCAAATGGTTGTTTGCCATTTGTAGATAATCTTTTCTGTCCATTATGACAATATTTCCTCCTTTATCAGCCTCTTTAATGACTATTGATGTGTCTTCAGAGAGAGTTTTTAATGCTAGTCTTTCACCTTTAGTCAAATTATCCGTATTATGTTGATATTGTTCATGTTTCTTTGTGTGTACACATTATGAGTATAAATCTTGCGTCACCACTTTATAAAATGTGTCGATAAGGCTGTCAGAAGTTAGTTGCGGATTAAATTTTGATTTTGTTTTCAGTTCCTTAATGTTCACAAGATCTGGTTGAATTCTTAATTCATTTAGCAAATGATGCATTTCGAAATTCTCATCTTTGTTTAAAGATCTTAATGTGAAGGTATCTTCAATATCTTGTATAGAAAGCTCACTGACAGGACCGACTGTATCTTTTCTCACATTGGTACCTGGTGCCTTGGTAGCAAAAAAAAAATTTTAATCTCAATTTACGTATAAATTTAAACAAATCAATGTGTATATCGATTTAATTTAGTTTTTTGTTTGGTGCGAACGAGAGGCCTTTATTCAACAGTTGCCTCTCATCTTTCATAATACTTCTTGTCGAAAGGTTCAATACTAAATCTTTGTTTATTTGTTCTTGATTGCTTCCTTCGAGCTGGCTCTTGTTTGTCTTTTGTTTTCCGCTGTCAATCTTGGTCCTTCTCCGTTTGCATCCCCCCCTCCTTCCTCTCCTCCTTGCGGTATATTCAGTGTGTTCACCCTTGGGGATAATTGAAAACGGACTGTTTTCACTGGTTGGGTTCTATTACCTTTTTTGTATCTCTTAATTTGGTTCATGTAACTTTTATCCTGTTTTGGTGGTTGTATTGATTCAGTATCAGCTGTATCTGGTTCAGAGTCCGCATTGGAACTTGCCGATGATGTGTTTGGTGTAGAGCTTTTGGACGATGGTTTCAGATAATTACCATATTTCGGTTGAAAAGTGTACACTCGATCCTCTTTGTAATCTCGAGCATCTCGGTAACTTTTTCTTAATTTCCTAATTTTGACTTCATCTTGGTATACTTGAAGGATATCATACATTTTTTCATAATTCTTAAGTTTTGTTTCCTCATTGGATTTCATTTCCTTGATTTCTTTTTTAATGGTTTCAATCCCTCCTACCGCTCTCTTATGTTCCAATAGTAAGTCCATCATTTTCATGGAGCTGTTACTGAGATTAGCTTCCCATGCTTCCGCTAGGTCTGTATCCTCATTGTTGGTGAAATTGGGAAATATAAGAATTCTGAGGCCTCTTGGGACTTGGTCATTTTTGACGTAGTTTTCTAGGGAGACTTTCTCCCAATATTTATCAATTTCTTTTCTGGATATTCTTTCCAAACGAATAAATTTAGTGCGAAGATCATCCTGACGTTTGTTTAAATTTGAGAATGCATGTGTCATGTCTCCTTTTTGTGTAAACAGATTCTTGGTTTCTTCTTCCCTATTTTTAAGGTATGCTGCCATTGCCACTTTATTGTTCAAAAATAGGTTCCCGAAAAAAAACGTGCAACGTCTGCCCAGTTGCCAAACTGCAGAAAAGTAGGAACAAAAAGTAAGGCTTAGTGTTGCAGTTGGTCTGTCAGGCGACTCCTCTTATATTGATTGTGGTGATAGGGAAATGAGGTTCAAAACGATAATAAAAGTGTAGACGGGGGCAGGAAAAACCCCTTGGTCATACCAGTTTTTTAGGAATGGTCGCAGGTCACTGGATTGACGGTAAGCCACATGAAACCCGTCAAATGTAGGAAAATACAAAAAGGATGCATAAGCACCCAAGAAAATCCAGGACAGAGCGCCTTATAAGGTTTGTAAATTGTAGATTTAATTCAATCACAAATGAGCCCTTGTAGATGACACGTGTTTCGGCCACTTTGGCCTTTCTCAAATCTGGGCTGATTATTAACAGACTGTTCAGAATTGGAAAATATATGTGAAAACATGTATTACATCATACATTAGGAGCAAACAATAATCATACAAATTGGCCATTTGGTCACATTAAAAGTCATGGGTTTCAATATATCAACATAAAGCATAATTATATGATCAACGGGGGGCGTGGCTTGGACGGCCATGTAAAGGGTCGCACTCTGGAGGAGCTCCGCTGATCCTGTTTTGATCCTGATGGAGGGGTGCGTCCACGGGGGCCGGCCGACGCTGGAAATCGATGTCCAGGTGTGGGAATGCCACCACTACACCCGATGAAAGTTTGTGATCTCTAGGAGACCCGGGAACCGAAATAAATGCGATTGACTGGGATGAGCCCTGAGCAGGCGGACAATACAAAATGGCGGCGACACTTTGCGAACACCGAGGACCGTGAAGTCAGTGTCGCGATCACGAGTGCAGAACCCATGGGTCCCTTCGCTTGGGGACTAGTACACGTGAGCGCCGCCTAGGACGCACGGTGGCCCGGTGAGCTGGAGGGCCGAACGGATGTAGCTGTGACGACGGGACCGTGGGCCTGGTGGTTGGGGTGCTCTGGGCATGTTGGATGCCCCATGGTGTGGTGGGCCAGGCTTTGTGCACTGAGTGGCGTGATTCCCCTTCGGTGCCTGGCGGGACGGGCCCCCGACTCATACAACAACATGACCACGAGAGGTGTGAAATCCAAGGCCAAACAGCCCACGATGGAGGCTTACGTAAAGTCCCCCTCAGGGGCGGAAGGAGGCAAGAACAAAGAGACCCCCGTGACGGTCGCAGAGTCGCCGGGCACAATACAGGAGGTGCTGGCGGCGATTGCGGACTTAAAAGCGTCATGGGAGACCAAGTTGGGCCTCGCCATGAAAGGGCTGCAGGAAGGCTTAAACCTTAAGATCGGTGCCATCCAGGAGGAGGTGAATCTGCTTAGACTGGATGTGAGGGCGATCTCGGAGCGCACGGGGACCACTGAGAAGGAGACGGCCACGAACACGGCAGACTGCGCTGCTCATAAAAAGGAACTACACGCCCTTGTGCAACGGGTGGGCAACCTGGAGGACAGAGCGGAGCAGGCGGAGGGACGTGCCAGGCGCAACAATATTCGCATTGTGGGCCTACCTGAAGAAACGGAAGGACCAGACCCCACGGAATTTGTGGAATCCATGTTTTTGCAGGAGATTACTGGCGGGGTGCTGACCCAGGGGTTTGCAGTCGAGAGGGCGCATAGTGCCCTAATCAGGAGGCCGCCTCCTGGGGCCCCCCCGCGGCCGGTGATCGCGAAAATTCTGAACTACCGAGATCGCGAAAAGATTCTAGAATTCTTTCGAAAAGGGGGAACGATTGACAGAGGATCGGCCAAGATCACGGCCTACCCTGACTACACGCTACAAGTACAGCGGAGTCGGATGCACTTCGGGGCAGTGAAAAGGAGACTTCGTGAAGCTGGCCATCGCTACATGCTACTCTACCCGGCCAAATTGAAAGTTTTTTACAGAAACAGATCCCTGTTCTTTGAAACACCGACTGAAGCAATGGACTGGCTAGACGCGCTGGGCAGTCCTCAAGAACCGGGCATCCAGGCAGAGACTACGGAAGATAAGTAGCTTACGGCTGGGTCGCCTAGGGCAATGGGGCCGAGACATTGGGACTTGAATATAGTCATTAATATGGCATATGGTGCGTATGATGAGGTGCTGACTGGCTGGCCCATTGGGCGTGCCTACCCGTGGTTACTTGGTTGGGAGCTCCGAGAGGCTTCCTTTGTCCCCAGTAGTAACATATCTAAGTAAGTTAAGTCGCTGTTAGATCGGCGACGCCCCGCGGGGTCCTATTCCTTGAATACGGGATAAGACCAGACGCGGGTGGGCCTGAGATCCAGGGATGGAGCTGGGCTTTTGTTGGGGTGGGAGGGGTTGTTTGCTGTGGTGTGTAGTTGGGAAACAGGGAGGGGGGACGGGGATCAAGGACGGAAGAGCCGGCGGAGAGTTAGACCAAGGGAGCATTGTGGGGAGGGCGGGGCTGAGTATAGACCGAACTGATGGCATCGGATAGTCTTCGCATAGCTACCTGGAATGTCCGAGGCCTCAATAGTTACCTCAAGCGGAACAAGGTAATGCTATACCTGAAGAGGATGCGGATAGATATAGCCCTGCTACAAGAGACCCACCTCACTAGGGAGAAATTGGAGGTGGTCAAGAGGAAGTGGAAGGGCAATGTGGTGGGCGCCACGTACTCGGCGTATGCTAGAGGGGTTATCACCTGGGTGGCGCCGCACGTGCCGTTCCGGGTGCTTGACTCGATAGTGGACCCAGAGGGCAGAATGGTGGCGATAACAGGACTCCTGGAGAACAGGGAAGTACACATCCTCAACCTGTATGCCCCCAATCATGATACTGCAGCCTACTTTAGATCCCTCTATGGCAAACTAGGCCCCTTGGTAGGGGGTGCGATGGTGTGGGGTGGGGACTTCAACTGTGTCTTGGATCCCAAAAAAACGACCGGTCCGCTGACACCAAAGGGAAAATGTCGCCGGCGGCCAAGGCGCTCGGGACATTGCTGGGAGACCTGGGACTGGTAGATGTGTGGAGGAAACTCCACCCCACAGATAGGCAGTATTCGCAATATGCGGCGCCATACGATTCATACACGAGATTGGATTATGTGTTTGGAACTGCCGAGATAACTGCGGGTGAAATAGTGGGGGCGGAATACAAGGCCCGAATATTGTCGGACCATTCGCCCCTGGTGGTAGAGTGGCGACACCAACCCCCTAGGCCTCGGGTCCCCACATGGAGGCTCCGGTCGGAGGCACTGCAGGATGAGGGATTCCGGGAGGACCTGAGGGTTGCCATCGGGGAATACTTTGAGATAAACACGGGTAGCGTGCGCTCTGTGGGAACTCTGTGGGAGGCCTTTAAGGTAGTGGTGCGCGGAGTGGCCATCTCTAAATCCAAAGGACTTCAAGGGAGTATCGAGAGGGAGCTTCAGGATACCGAAAGGGAACTGGAGAGCCTAGCTCATCTCGAGAACGCCACTCAGGAAGACAAGACTAGGGCGAGGGACCTTCAGGTGGCGTGCAGCGCTCTTTGGGATCGATTATGCAGATTGAACCATAGGAAATACACCGAGAGGCTGCACGCGGGGGGCGACAAGCCAGGCAGACTGCTGGCCTGGCTGTACAAGAGCGAGTCCCCCCGGGTGGTTATTCATGAGATCTGTGGTGAGGACGGTTGTCTTCGCAACACTCAGGATGGGGTGAACGAGGAATTCCTCAGGTTCTACAAACGTTTGTATGAGGATACTGGGGAGGACAGGAGTCAGGACATCCTGAACACACTGGAAGACATTGGTCTGCCCACCCTAGACGACCTGGAGCGGGAGGAACTGGACGCCCCTATCACTTCAGACGAGCTGGAGGTGGTGATCCGGGGCCTCCCCACGTGTAAGGCACCTGGAACGGATGGACTGCCTAGTGAGTTTTACAAGGTGTACGTGCAGGAGCTGCTCCAGCCACTGCTGGCCTTGTTTAACGAGGTATACGAACAGGGAGAACTCCCGTTGTCCCTCCGGGTGGCCATGATTGTCCCATTACTGAAACCAGGCAAGCTGGCTGTTGAGTGTGGATCTTATAGACCTCTGTCCTTGCTAAACCAGGACAGCAAAATACTCACGGCGGTGCTGGCCAACAGGTTGAAGAAGGTGATCGGCAAGCTGATCCACCCGGATCAAACGGGATATGTCCCAGGCAGGAATATCAGTGATAACCATAGGAGGCTGCACCATGTTATCGACCATACTAAGGACGACATGGGCGAGATGGCGGTAGTGTCGCTGGATGCGGTCAAGGCCTTCGATTCAGTGAGATGGCCTTGGCTGAAAGCGGCCCTGCAGGGATACGGCGTGGGCCCTGGGTATATCAGATGGGTCCAGTTGTTATATAGCAGTCCGGTGGCGAGGGTCAAGACAGGGGCCACAGTCTCGGATGCCTGGCAACTCAGCAGGGGAACCAGGCAGGGATGCCCTTGGTCACCCATGTTATATATACTCGCGCTGGAGCCGCTGGCGATATGCCTGCGGCAACAATACGGAGAGGTGGGCATTAACACCGCCAGCGGCAGCCACTTAATATCTCTCTATGCGGACGATATGTTGCTTTACTTACGCTACCCGGAGGAGAACCTGCAGTACGTACTGGAGGTACTGGATCATTACGCTGTCCTCTCGGGCATATCAGTGAACCCCAGGAAGTCTAGCCTGTTCCCTTTGGGCGGGTACAGGGACGTCCCGCTGGAGAGGCTGCCTGTGTTGCCAATACCATGGCGGACTGACACGTTTAGGTACCTGGGGGTAAATATTTACCACCGGACTGAGGCGGTACACAAGCATAACACAGAGAGAGCCATAAAGGGGGTCAGGAACAGCATGGCATTCTGGTCCAGATTGCCCCTGTCCATGATGGGGAGGGCGGCTTTGCTGAAAATGGTGGTCCTTCCCAGACTCCTGCATTTCTTCGTGAACGTCCCGTATTTGATCCCTAAGAGCCTATTTGTGCGACTTCATAGTATGTGTAGGGGCTTCGTGTGGGGTAACTCCAGGAATAGGGTGGCCCTGTGGAAGCTCCAGAACCCGCACGAGAAGGGGGTATAGGCTTGCCCAACTTCGAACTATATTATCTGGCGGGGCAGCTGTTGTATGTGGCCAGGTGGTTGTCTGATGAAGATTCGGCGGAATCTAGGTTGCTGCGGGAGGATGCGGCCCCATACTTCCTGAGAGAGGTGGTGTGGCTACAAAGGAATAAACTGATGGGAAGAGGGCGGCTATTGAGGTTGGGATGGGAGGTCTGGCACAGAACGTGGAAATTGATGGGGGAGTCAGAACCGCTATCTTGGCAGGTCCCGCTGGTGGCCCTGTGCGAAAACGACTCCCAACTGTTTCAGTCTGTCCGTAGGCACTGGGAGCCAGTGGGCCTGGCCACGCTCGGGGACATATGGCGGGAGGGGGAGGCGTTGGACTTCCAAAAGTTGCAGGATGAGACGGGGGTGCACAGAGGCCAGTACATCACCTATGCCAGGCTAGTGAAACGAGTAAGAGAGAGATGGCCGGTGACGGCACTGGCAGATGACCCTGATGCCACCCTTGAAACTATGTATGATGTCTCAGAGGGCGGGCATGAAATATCACGGATATACGAACTCCTCAGAGCGAAGGCTGGGAAAGATTTTCCCCAACTGAGGCATGAATGGGAGGAGGAGATGGGTGGACTCATGACGGAGGGTCAGTGGAAGAGGGTCCTGGGGTATCATAAAAAGGTGTCCCAAAATGCACGGCTCCAACAACTCCAGTTCTACATTACTCACAGGGCCTACCTGACTCCCCAGAAGATCGCACGGTTTGGAGGCTCGATGACTCAAAAATGCCCCAGGTGTGGGGAGGTGGACACAGGGTTGCTACACATGTTTTGGGCCTGCCCGGAAGTGTATAGATTTTGGGAGGAGGTTAAGATGAAGCTCGCAGGTGGGGGAGTGGTGTTGGACGTGAGATCGGCCTGGTCGTGTATGCTTGGGATCTTCCCCAGGCCCAGACACCTTAGGCAACTGGGCAAGATGAGGGACCTGGCATATGTTCTGGCCAAACGCAGGATTGCCATGAACTGGAAATCGGCCAGCAGGCCGAGAGTGGAACTATGGTGGGCGGACCTCGTGAGGTGGGCGGAGGCGGAATCCGTGGTATGGTTTGAAGCGGTCACTAGAGGGGGCGAGGTGGAGATAGGGCCCTTGCTGGCCTGGCGACAATTGGTGGCCTCTATGACCAACCCACAACAGGGTTTGGACGAATCTGAGAATTCGAAAGATGGGCCTACGGACAATGCTCCACCTGACAGTGCCACGACTGAGGATACAGGGAAGCCGGCTCTGACTTGATGGGGGTGGGGGGAGTTTTCTCGTATTTTCTTTTGTGTTTCTGTAAGTAATTAATAGTTGTATTGTGTTGTGTGTTGTTTGGTTTTCTAAAATATAAAATCAATAAAATATTTAAAAAAAAAAAAATTATATGATCAACGGTAAATTCAAATGTAAATATAAGTAAGCAAAAAGAGATAAGTGGGAGAAAGGGGAGAGACAAAAGAGGGTGTGTGGGGGAACAAAACAAACAAGAGACAAAGAAAGCAGATGAGATAATATTAGTAAGCGTTTTCTTCGTACTCTTTAAACTTAAGTTACCAAATAGTTGTCAAGCTCACGTCTATCACAAGTCAAAAAACTCACCCAAACCGGGGGTCATTATGTTCTTATTCAAAAAGCAAACATTTTATTGGGTCAAATCCCAAAGCAGTGTTATTCTGTTGGGGTAAAGGAATTATGCAAATAGATTAATGAACAGGAAACCTGTTAGCCGCAAGGAATACGTCATTAATGTGTGCTAATAGTGCACTACTAGGAACTATATTGTGATACACATTAATCCTAAATGACTGGATTTAGCCTGATAAGAGCTCACCACTTTCTGCCCTGTCTCGTTACATATAGGATCTATGTATTGGTGATATTTCACTGAAGCCACTCATTCAGTACCGATTGTGCTTACGGACACGCAACAAAGTTAAACGCTATTCACACACTAATCGGAGAATATAATGTGGCGCCGTGTCTCCGCTTGCATAATATTAAGCAGAATAATATAAAAATCTAGTAACTGGAATCCCCATCTCCTTTCCTGACTAACAGGATTAAGTCGCTTACCTAAATCAGAGGAAAATCACTCGCGTCGGCTTCAAACTAATGGCGAGCGCCATTTTGGAACTCTTTTAAAAGGTTTCCATAGTAACTTAATGCTCCGTGCAAGCCGGCGTGTCATTGCTAAGCAACTAATTTAGGAAACAGACAAAACAGTGTATAGTGCGGTTCAATAGGATTAATTTATCCAAACTATCATCTGTCCTAAAAAGCGGGTGCACATCTTTAATGTATTTTGCTTGTTTTATAAATTCAAATTAAGCTATTAGGAAAAGGTTACAAAAAACGCGCCGGAGCAAGTCTACCAAGTCGGAACACTAGTTATTTAAAGGGGCAGTCACTCTTGTGGTACGCTGTCTTCATTGCTCTCCTCACCGTCTTCTGGGCCTCCACTGAGTAATATCTGACGAGAGACAAAAGAAGCGCTAACCACCAGAGAAGTCACATAATGATCTCTTGTCCTAACACATCTGCACTATTCTCACAATCTTTCAGTGCTCTTGTGGGAGGAGCCAGGGGGAGATGCATGCACCGTCCAGTCAACACCTCATGGGGCGTTAAATGGTGGTCACACCCATGATTATTGCACAATACAAACAGTGCAAGAGGTAAACAGTGCAACCAATTCCTTTTGGTACTCTGCTGTGTCTTGGCTATGCACTTCTTCATAAGGCCGTTCAACCGTTCACACACTTCATTCGCTTGCGTGTGGTACACACAGGCAATCTTATGTTGGATGCCCAACAATGCTGTAATGTGCTGCAACACTTCGTTGGCGAATTGGGGCCCAGTGTCGGACCGCAGGACCTCACATACACCCCATCTTGGGAACACTTCTCTGACGAGGAATATGCCGCTCTAAGGGCATCAGCATGTGAACAGGGCCCAGCCTCAATCCACCTGGAGAATGCGCATACAACTACTATCATGTAGCAGTACTCTTGACAGACTTGGATCGTGTCTACATAATCCACATGTAAACGCAGGAATGGGCCTACTGGTCTTGGTATGGCTCCTCTCACCACTCTCAGGGTATGCCCTGCTGTAAACTGCTGGCAGGTCAAACAGTTGCTCACAAACTCAGTCACGTGTTCATTTAGGTTAGGGCAGAACCATGTTTCGCCAATGCGTGTAACAATGACCTCCTTCCAGGTGTGTATTGGATAGTGCAATTGCGTCAATGCTGTGTTCAATAATGCTAGTGGCATCACCACTTTTCCTGTGTTATCTTGTCTCCATAGTGCATATGTGGGAGACATTGAATACCCTCTCCTTATCCACAACTCCTTCTATACCTTGGGTGCAGCTCCCTGCAACTCCATAATCTGTGCTTCTGGCAGCACATGGTACCCAGTCCTGGAATACCATATACCTGGTGCACTCTTTCGCATTTGAGTTTCCTCCTAGCTCCCACTGCTCTCCAAAATATGCTGCGAAGTCTGCTGCTTCGTTTCCTCTTGAAATAGGATCTTTCCCTTTCGTGTGTGCTTGGCACTTCACAATTGCTACCTCTGTTGGATAAGCAATTACTTCAATCAGTCTGCCCAGTAAGAGTGCATGTTGTATTTAAGTCCCATCTGCCCTTCTGAACCCTCTCCTGAGCCATCGTGCCAGTCCAGAGTGTACTGTGGATGTCACATAGGCTGAGTCCGACTAAATTGTCACATCCTTCTCAATGCTGTTTTCCTGGGCTAGTATTAGGGCCACTAGTTCTGCTGCTTGTGCCGAGTAATGGGATGGTAGGCGTGCACATGGTACCACTTCACTTGTCCCGTCCTCCTTCAGTCTTACCACTGCAGTCCCAGTATGCCTGATCCCATTCTGTCTGGTCAATTGTTGACGAACCGTCAATATAGAGCACATCACCCCCGTAAAGTACATCCTCCTCCACTTTGCGAGTGACACTGAACATTTCTATGTTTGCTGTGCAGTCGTGTGCATGGTCTCCTGTCTGTAGAACGCCTGCTATAAATGCGGCCTGGATAGCAATCCTGCATCTCACTTTTTTCAAGCCTACATTAGATAGTATCACCTCATTTACTGATGCTCTTTGTGTAGTTAGAGTGCTCTTCGGCTCCGGCCGGATTGTGAAGAGGGCGTGTTCCACGAAAAGAGTGGTGGTGTACCCCATGGTTATCGCTGCTAACTTTTCGGCACCTGCCAGAGCTTGTTCTCACTGATAGTGTCCTCTAATCACTTGGTCAAGTTGCCCACTGTAATAGGCTATGGGTTTGTGGCCCATGCTTGTCTTTTGTGTCAGTACTGCCTTCATCACTGTACCATCAGTGTGTGAGAAGAGGAAGAATTCCTTTTTGTAGTCTGGGATCCCTAACACTGCTGCTGTGCTTATTGCTTCCGTCAGCTCCTCAAATGCCTCAGCCATCTCTGTGTCTTGTTTCCTTTTTTTGCTTCTCTCAGTGTCCAGTGGCCTTGTGTATGTGCAGTAGTCAAAGACCCATGCTCTGCAGTAGTTGCATAAATCTAAGAATTGTTGCATTTCCTGCACTGTCGTGGGCCTGGGTGTATTGCATATTGTCTCTGCGGTTATTTGTCAGCCATTTTCGGATATCGTCTGTCAAATGTATAGCACCTCCTTCTGACAGTACTGTAACTTGCCCTTGTCCACCTTGTACCCCGGGTCAGCTAGCACAGTCAGCATGTGAACGGAGTCCTTCCTACACTGGTATTCTGTTGCGCTGCAGATCAAAATGTCATCTACATATTGCAAATCTGTGCTTTCCATCTGAATGTTGCTCAAGTCCATCTGTATCACTCTGTTAAAAAAAGATGGTGACCAGTACCCTTTTCGTAAACAAGTGTGTATCCACTTCTGATTTCGGTACATAAAGTGGGTCAAGTCTTGGGTGTCTGGGTGTAGGGGCACAGAGAAGAATGCATTCTTCAAATCAATCAGTGTGAAGCAGGTGGCTTCTGCCCGAATGCTGCACAAAATTGTTGCTGGATTTGCAACTAAAGGATACTCTGCTTATACAATATGGTTAAGATGCCTTAAATCCTGTATGAAAAGCCATGACCCTCACTTTGCCTTGCGTACTGGGTTTACCGCAGCGTTGCATAGAGATTCTGATGGCACGAGAATGCCTATCTCAATCAGGGCTGTTATTGTCTCATAAATGCCCTCATCTGCCTTGTTGGTTAGGGGATACTCCTTTACTCTGGGCAAAATTGCTCCTTGCTTCAGCTTCATCTTCACTCCTCCTATGCTCTTTATGCAACTCACATCATAGGGACTTGTAGTCCATAGGGTGCTGGGTACCTTGGCCATGTCCTCTTCCCAGAAAGAGGGTGGTGCCTCCAGTATCATTGCCATGCTCTGCGGCACTTCTTTATAGTGAATATGCAACCAATAGGTCATACTCATTTCAAAGACCATCTCAACTTCTAGCCACTCTTCCCTGAAAAAGTTATTTGACTGTCACTGTTGTCAACCTGCATCCCTCTGCCACTGTGATCACTGCTCTCCATGCCTGCCCTGTGTCATCCCATCCCATGCACTGAAATCCAATCCTCTCGTGCAACCACTGTCTCTTTTTCTATTGGCACTATGGTTCCCCCTGGCTCATCCATTGGTAGCTCTGGCCTGAATAGGTACTTGTTTGGAACTCGACACATCTTCCCTGCGATGCCTGGAAGCCATGCAATGGCAATGACCGTTCCATAATGGAACATTTCTGGGTCCACTGGCACTCCTCTGTAACGTACGTCCACAATAAGCTTGACCGATCTATTTTACACTGAGCATGTGTATGCCTGGTGTGGCGCACACTACCACCTTGTCTGTAAATGAGATGGTCATGTTCAGTCTGCTCATAATGTGTTGTCCTAGAATGTTTTCAGGTATCTGTCGAGAATAAAGCAAATGTAGTGATAGATCATGATCTCAGTTAGAAAGTGAGATATTGTCTGTAAAAGGAACCACTTCCCGAGCCCAGAGAATTCTTGAGCGTTCATGACATCGCCTGACAACTTAAATGCTCCTTCCCTAATGTAGGACCTAGTTCCCCCTGTGTCAGCAAGAAAGGAAAACGTTTTGTCACCTATCGCCACCCCTATCCAAGTTTCCTCTGCAGGGTTGGGTGTGATAGACAGAATGGTACACATCAAGTTTGTCTGTGGGCTGTCCTATTGAGGGTACACGGACATCCCATTCCCAGTAAAGGAGGTTGTTCCCCACCATGGTTACTCCTCCCAATTGTCTGGTGTGGACTGTCGCCACATTGTGCTGGTGCATCATGGTTCTGTGTCAGCGCTAGTTGTGTATTCCCTCAAATCTGTGCTGCTTGTGCATACTGTGGTGCTGCATCTGTGATGCTTGCGTTTGTATCTGTGGGGCTGGTGCTTGCGCCTGCAGCATCTGTTGATATGTGCCCTGCACCTGTCCTTGCTGTTGCTGGTCCTGTGTATACTAATTGTCTTGGACACCTTGTTAGGGCTGTAGGCCCTGCCCTCCCCAGTTCTGCTGTATCCCCCTGTATCTGCACACTCTTGAAATGTGCCCTTTCCCTTGCCCCTGAAAATCCCCCCAAAAATCTCCTGGGTTCTGCTGCATCTGTTGCCCATATCCTCGAAACCCCCCTGAGAAACCCCTTTGGTTGTGATCCATCTGTGGTCCGAAGCCACACCCTCTCTGTTGGCCTCACCTTCCTGAGAACCCTTGCTGTGGGCCACCTCGCCCAATGAACTCTCCTCCCGTGGGCGGTGCAAACTGCTGTGGGTGCGAGTGCTGCTGCGGCTGCTGCACTCATTTTGCTTCATCCAATCTTCATCCTTTTTCTTAGTCTTCTCCTGCCATAGCCTGCAATGGTGAACTTCTGGTAAGCTGCATTTCAGGCCACTCCCTTGCTTCCAACCCTACCAATTTCCTTAAACTCTCCTGAAGAGGTTCTGGTAGTCCCTGAACCAATATGTGGTAAAATATGGCTACTGTTTTGTCCCAAGGCACTCGAGTTTCAAGGTGCCAAAGATCTTGAAGCTCCTGAATGTACTGCACTGGGTCTTCATTTCCCTCATTTTGCTTGACTAATCACCCCAATGTCGAACGTGTCTGGGTATTGTGTCCTCAGTGCTTGCCATACTGCCGCTTTGCAGTTTGCAAATGATCAGCCATCATGTGCTGTGTTCTGTGTCGTCACTGCTGGAAACCCCGCCCTTTTCCATACATCAGCTGCGTCTCCTAAAATCGATACTAAAAGTCCCTTTACGCCACCTACTACTGTCATGATTCCTGCCCCTCATGTCCCCAGCCCTCCAAGATGTCAGACTGGAGCCAGGCCACGATCACCTACATGGCCCTCAAGGGCCTCTCCATCCCTCCAAAGACCCACTTGGAGTCAGACTTGGGGCTTGTGGCACCAGACTCACTCATCCCATAGGATAACATTGGGGATTGGACTTGTAGTGCATTGATGGGGACAAGATGGATGCCCCCACATATTTTGGTTCCCAGAACTGCATGTGCGGTCTAGTCTTTTGGGTGTGGTTCAGCCCAGAGGCACCTGGGATACCCAGAGACTATTTAAGCCACACCCAGGCTGAGAAACATGCTTTGCGTTTTCTGCACCTGCAGCGTGACACTCACCGTGTTCGGATTGGTCTCCAGTAGGCCTGCATCTTTCTTCTGCGCTCAGCTCCTGCAAGAACAAGAACACCATTAGGAACAGCCTTACCTTGCGGCGCTTCTGCCCATCAGTCATCGCTCCTTCTGTTCTGCGGGCATCTTCGGCGGTGTCATTCCCATCCCGGCACGCCGCTTCCTAGGGAAAAGGGAGAAGAACTGAAAAAGGTATTATTAAGGAAAAGAACTGAAAAAGGTATTATTAAGCATTCAGCAAATCTTTGCTTATTTTTTAAATACTGTACGAGTTTCAAACGCTTACCTGAATCCCAGCCGCTCTGGGGGAACTCTGTCTCCGGAACTTCTCATCCATCTGCAAGAGGGAAAAGACACTCCAGGTTTGCGTGGAAACATCTAGAGGCGCCACATACCTCACTTTCCCACCGCATTTGTTCTTCATAACCGGCATCCATGCTGAAAACGTCGCAGCACCTAAAAGACACAGAAAAAGAACTCAGTTAAATGCAAATAGGAAAGGGGCGCATCACACATTGTGCTCTCACTCACCTTCAGCGCTACTCATCTCAGCAGCACGCCGCCATCCCCGGAAGCCGGCCATCATCTAAGGAAGGAAAGGAACAAAGTTAGAGAACTGTTCAAAAGACTCATACTTACCTGTTGGACTCTTCCCAGTGAAGTAACTAGGCAGCAACGAGCCCGCATCAATCAACGCACCCCTGCGCTGAAGGCAGGACGGAGAGCACACTATCCAAGAAAACAAGGTGAGCTGTGGATCAAATGGAAGGGTTGGACCCCGGGGAAGAAGGGGTTCAAGCACACAGAGACACTAGGGAGTTAAACTGTACCAATCCTGTGTTTCAGGCCCAGTCTCCAGTCGAATAGCCTCCAGGGAAGGGTTTGAGGTCCTAAGAGGTCAGAACAGGCTGAGTGACGTCCCTGTGGATACCAGGTGAGCATTACAACTACTAACCTGTGTCCGGCTGTCATTTTCTCCATCTCATAGATTCATTTCCCAGCCCCTACACTCAACAATGGTAACCTACACTTCACATTCTCCTTGTCAGTGTGCTTCCACGGTACTGAGGTCGCACCCCTCCTCGCTCTAGTAAGGCCATCTGTGTGAACGCTGCCTCCTCCTCATGCGTCCTTCGAGTCAGTCTTACTTGTCGGTCGCCTCTCTAGCTCTCAATACCTGTGCATACATCTATTGGCTCCAATAGGGGCACACTCCTGCCATTGTCATACCTCCTTGACAACTGCCCTCTCGAACAAGCCATTGCTGTCTCCCATTTCCTTCATCCTTGGAGGTCTCTAATCTATCCATATATGTAGTGGTGTCCTGTTGAGTCTTGAAGTCAGTGGTCAGTCGTATGTGCTCATTCGTGCTGCCCTCTCCTTCTCCCCATGTGTGCATTCAAAACTTGCATGCCACTCGCTTGTTTGTCCCTGCCCCCGCTGACTGAGGTCGGGACTGCTCCCCCCTCTCATCCCCACTGTACTTGTCCTCATTATTTGATTCTGTGTCCATGTTACTACAAAAAATATCCACAAAACTCAGTCTCCTCGACGTAGAGTCTGTGTTAGGCCTTGAGCTGAGATCAATGTCTCTTAGATCGCACCTGCTTCCTCCTGCCCAAGACCCTAGACCTGCTCCCTCCCAGTCTATAGTGCTCCTGTCTCGTGAGTGGGTACTGTCTGGTTCTGTCTGCCTGGCCTCTTCGAGTCTGCCACTTCCCCCATCTAGACTTCATGTTTTTACCGTCCTTCGCTTGCTCGACCCTCTTCTTGCGCGCTCCCTCTCTCACCAACCTGTCCAGCTGCAACTTCCTCTTTTCCCACTCTGCTAACTTGCATTTTTCCTGCTCTGATACCTCTCTACGCCTCTCGATCTCTTCCAGCTACCTTTTTCTTCTCTCCAGCATCTCCCTTTCTGCTCTCTTTCTTTCCTTAAAATTTCCCTCGATCCTTTCTTCATGTTCCCTCTCCATGCGCTCCTTCTCCTCCCCCTTCCTTTTCTCCCTATCCTCACGCTCCAACCTTTCCTGCCAGTCCTCATCTCTTCTATCTTCCTCATCCATTATCACAGCCCAGTCTGTGGCTTTGTTACTTCTCTTCAATCCCTCTATTGTCTTGGTCACCCCTTATACCTCTCCATCTGTCTTCCCTTGCAGTTTCAGGAGTATCTGTCCTCCTATCCACTCATTCGTGGCTATGCCCCCCAAGCCCTTTTCCGCGCCCTCATGTGTCTTGCTCGTTGCATCTCGTTCACTAGCCTGCTGCCTTGCACCTACTGGCTTTTCCTCCTTAGCATATGGTGGTGGCTTGTAAGTCGGGTTAGAGTACTCCTCTGATGCCCTTAATTCCCACATTGGATACATCCCCTGCTCATCATCTGTGTCATTGAATGATACACTTGGCAGGGCTGGTGCGGAGGGATGAGCCCCTTCACCTCATACTGGCTCAGCATCCACCGACACATCGCTGTATCCCCCTTGCCCTCCTGGAACATGCGCCAAAACTTGAATATGGCAATGCGCTTTGTCAACTTCCCCTTGTAAGTACCCTGTATGTGTGTCAATAGTGATTGCTGCACGTCTTTGGAGAAACTTCCACAAGATGGCCTTGGTTTAATTAACTTCCCCTCTGTATTTTCTGATCATTTTATGCTATATTTGCACATTTTCTCTTGGTAAGGCGGTAATGTCTTACACAGGTGCTGAAGGGGCGTACCCCCGCATTCCCCGATACATTATGCAGTACCTTTACCTGAACTGAAGTCGAAGGTTTCGATAATTCGCTGTTAAGGGAGAAAGGGACAATCTAATGGCAATACTTTTCAGTTTCTACAAGCTTCTTCTGCTCCACAACTTATCAGGCGTGTTCCACGCATCGCCCCTCCTGCACACTCGTTGCCTCCTCAGGCACACCCACAATCTTGCGCATGCGCCTTCCGCGCACCGCCACTGGTTCACCTCGTCTGCCAATCCCAAGTTTCGAATTCTAGCTCCTCACCGTCTCGTGCTCTCTGTGTCCTACGTGCAAACCTATGGACGACGTCACCAGTTCTAGATAAGGTAACACACAAACAAATACCGTGCAGACACTGTAGTAGCCCATTACTTCCAAATCACACAAAAGCCCCACAGATGTCTTCCAGCCTCTAGGCGGAGTATATCAATATTCTCTTGTGATTGAACACGGGCATGCGTTTTCCCGTCTTCTCGAAATATGCGAGGGTCCTGCAGCCTCTCATGTTCGGCGGCGAAGGAGACGATCTGGTGCTGGGCTCACGCAGCAAACCATCCACTCTGCTACCAACTTGTTGGGGACAGACCCCCAGGTATACCAGAGGAACACTGGAGGTTCGCGAACTTGGAGGACCCAACTCCCTCCTCTCCCAGATACACGGAGGACTCAGTCAATAGCAAGTTCAAACTGTGGTTTTTTTAAGGCAAAATTGGCAGGAATCAGCACAGGAACAGAGAAAATCCATGCACATGTCGCTCTTCCTCGGCTCGCAGGTCAGTTTTACTGCCCACTGGCGTCAGCATGATGTCACATCCTGGGCCCTTCTCCAGAAAACCTATCCAGCCGACGATGGAGTATTTTACCACCTATAGTGGACTAATATTATATATAACTCCACTGGCTCTCGCATGTCATGTGGCTGGCCTGGTCCATCCCCAAGTCACTAACTATAACTTTGTTGCAGTGTGGTGGACTTACCATTGGTTCTGACCCGTTGCTACCCACCTCTAGGGTACTAAACTGTCATTGGCTAGAGCTGACGTCCCCCAGGCCTGGGACCTGCAAGGGTTCTCCGCTCTCTGTGTATCTCTTCAAGGTAACTAGAATGACTATGTGTCTGCATTGTAAGTTGTGTACACCACCTTAGCTCATGAGAGTGCTCTCCGGATCAGCGCAACACTTGTTGCATACTCTTGTCTTGTAGCCTGGGGCCAGTGCTCCTTTCCCACCGCTGCTCGCTGTCCATTTTCTGCTTTGGCCGAATCACATGTTCAGAGACCACGAATTTGAGCTGTGGAGCTCTGAATTATGAGGATTTGTCAGGGTTTTCTGCAGCTGGTCCCTTTGTCGTCTGGGGATTGGAATGTTATCATATCTGTTGACCTTGGCTGAAGGTCCAATCTCACCCGTTTTGCTCTTTGTCCAGGCTGAATCAGCTCAGCTCGTCTCTTGCTCTGGGGCCTGAGGCCTGCTCTAATTTTCCTAAACCTTATAATGCGGTTTCTACAGTGTCCAGCCTATACTACATTAACATAGGCTCTGTCAGGTCCCGTAGGTGCGCCTGTAGTTCCATAGGGTTATTTGCAAGTAAGCATCTGCAAGCTGTGCTCAGAATCGCTCGTCTCTTGTGGTTTCTGCATTGCTGCATTTAGCTAATGGCAAAATAATAAAAGCAATGACACTATGTATATGTATCTGTCCTCTAACTATAGAACTGTACGCTTGTGTTCTTCATGTATTTGAGTGCTTGTTTGTGTCCCGAAGGGCGGATGGCACGTGTTCTTCGTGTCTAACGTTACTATGTCGTGGTGTCTCTAATGACATCAACATGGCACCTTGGTGATTAGTCCAAACAGGTATTCTTAATCACGACCTGTGGCTCTGCATCCACACATGGATAGGTCTGTACGTGTCGGACGGTATGGCTGGCTGAGAGGATACCTCTCAACGTATTTGTCAATCATGTGTCCATTGGGGATTAGCCCGAAATAGAAGGTGATTTTGGTGCTTTCTGGCCTTCTTCCATGTTATGAATTTGGTAGGAGGGGTCAGGGGTTGGTAGGCTTCCCCATCCCTCTTCAACAACATTGATGAAAACATGTGGTTCACAATCCTGCAGGTTAGGCAACAAAGAGGCAAGGTTCAAGACGGGGCATCGGTTAAAAGTTACATTGGCTGCGGACATAAGCAATTTGTGGTATCAGGTAAGTCTGGAGTTGAACACGTGGTGGGACTTTCCTTTGAGCAGTAGGGACAGCACGGCATGACGAACTGTTATTGTGACCGTGTGGCTTTGTTTTGATTTGATTTTTTGAATTTATAACGCTCACTGAACAAAATAAACTGTATAATGGCGGAGATGACGATGATAAGATAAGAGTATAGCAACATTAAGCCCTCATCGTAGGGAGGTTTGTCTATCTGAACAGGAAGGTCTTTAGTGCTCGTCAAAACTGAAGAAGCAAGCTCATAGTCCTCAATTCAAGTGGCAGAGAATTCCACAGCCTTGGACCAAAGACAGCAAATCTTCTATCGCCCCGTGATTTATAGCCTGAATGAGGGATAGCCAAAACATGACTATCACTAGAGCATAGCTGCCTTACAGGGTAGTATAGCTCCCTCAAATACAAAGGGGCAGTACCATTTACACACTTAAAAGACGATGCAGGCTGTCTTAAACCTAATACGATCTTCTATTGAGAGCTAGTGTAGCTTGCGGCAAAATGGAGATACATGAGCGGTTTTCTTCAACTTAAATATCAATCTGACTGCTACTTTGTGCTTTCTGAAGTCGCTGAAGTTGTTAACAGCAATACACAACAATTGACTATTACAGTAGTCTAGGTGGGCGCCGGTTAAGGGTCCCACCACAGCCGCCTGATTTTCGGGGGGTATATAAGAAAGCACTACGCAGCAGTCTCAAAACAAAATGTACTGCTTGAATCTTGGCTCCGACCTGTGCTTCAACCCCAAGCACAGATTTTTTACCTTAGATGCAAATTTTAGGCTTTTGCCCAAAAGCAGGCGAATAGGCAGGTTCTTTGCAATATTCAACAGATGCTTTGGCCCAAACAAATAAGCTCAGTCTTTGAAGCAGTGAGCTGTAAATAGTTTTTGACATCCAGCCACTTACTTCTTTCAGACACTGGCCTAGTCGATTAAGTGCTTCCTCAAAGTTGGCAACTCGAATGAAAAATCAGTACATCATCCGCGTACGAGTGAAAATTCAGCCCATAGCGCTTCTGAATTTCTAAAAGAGGTCGGATGTATAGATCGAACAGCAGAGGAGACGGGGAGGACTCCACAATTTAATTTAATGAGGTCCGACAGGAACTCCCCCAGCCTCACTCGCTGTTGACGGGTTGGTTAAAAGGACCTAAACCAGCCCAGTGCCAAGTCAGAGACTCTTCCAACTTCCTGCAACCGTTCCAAAAGAATGTCATGGTTCACAATGTCAGAAGCTACGGACAGGTCCATCATCACCAATAGTGAAACCTCCCCTTGGTCCGCGGCCTTTAGCAGTTCATCCTGTACAGCCAGGAGTGCAGTCCGGGTTCCGTACTTTGGCCGGAAACCGGACTGAAATTTATCTAATAGCAATTTGCGTTTGACAAACTAATTGGTAACAATCTTTTCGAATATTTTAGCAGGCCGGCTAGCCCTGCGAAGGGGCGAGAATTCTGAAGAATCTCCATGTCTGAAGATGGCTTTTTCAACAACGGCGAAACAATGGAAAGCTTAACATTTTCTGGGACAATCCCGCTTGTCAATGATTTATTGACAAAAGTTGTAACGAATGGGGTAAGTTCCTGCGCCATTCTCTTTGCTGTATAGGCTGGCAGTGAGAATAGGGAATCGATAGTAGGTTTAAGAGACCCAATAAGTTTAGATATATCATCTTCAGCAACTGGGTGAAACTCAAACATAGGTACTAATGTCTGATTCTGTAAATCATCCGAGTTGCCTAGAGGTTGGTTAGACAAGGACACAGGGAGTCAGTGTTTTCTATCGACAGGCAGCAATAGCTCGTAGGCAAGCTTGGAGTTCAGCTGCGACTGGGTCTAGGGCTACTGTAAGGGTGTGGAAGGAGGAGACCGACACAGAGGTGGAATGATTTTGGGCAAATACTTTTATTCTTTAAAGAAAGTAAAGAGAAACCCCTATTTTTCCCTAACTCTAAGAGGGGTTCCCTGCCTCAACTAAATACTAAGGAGTCTGTCAGGATGTCTCTCTAAAGAAAATAATCCACCGTCCTGTGACAAAACCTATTTCCAACTCTGACACTTGAAAACAACCTAAAGTGGGTTACTGTCATGTTCCAGAAGAATGAATCTCTTCCTCTGGACCCATACAGATTGATCGTTTTTTTTTTCTTATAATAAAAAAGTATATATATATATATATATATATATATATATATATATATATATATATATATATATATATATATATAGCAATTTCACAAAGTGCAGGGAATGGCTCCCTTTCCCTGGCCCCTCTCAGGCTTCTTTTGGCAGTTCAATATAGTTGGGGGAAATGTCTCCCTTCCCCTGGCCTTTCTCAGGCTTCTGTTGGCTATTCACAGCGTGGCGGGGAATGGCTGCGCCTCCTGGTTTTTCCCACAGGCACAGTCATCCTGGTTCACTACCTTGTCAGGTACTGTGACTATGGAGATCAGCAATGATGCTTGACTATGGGTGCGGGTCCCAGACTCGCACTTCTTGCTTCATGCTTTCTATTGATAGCCTTGGTTCACTCTCCTGACAAGGGCGAATGCTAGATTTCCAATATGCAAATCTTACTTGTCCCATCTCAGGGGTCCACGCCCAATATATATTTTTTTTTATAACACTTTTTATTGGTTTTATTCTTAAAACAACAACAACAGACTCCTATTTGGAGCCAATCCCCAACAACAAGTAGAAGAAGCCATTGGATTCAAGCAGGTCATACATAGCTTAAGAATTTGAACAATCCTTACATCGCCTTTATGCTCGTATATCATTTGCAATAAACTCATGGAACTCATATAGCATCCTCCCATCGTTGGCAGATTTTCTCAGCTTTATCAGGGCACCTGCGCGCCCTGTACACTCGCCGTTCCAGGGCTATATATATCTGCACGTCTGTGACCCATTGCTCAGCTTGTGGTAGAACTGCAGAGCCCCACATCCTAGCAATGTTTTGTTTAATCACTGCTGTGGCGGTTGAAAAGCATAATCTCTCATAGCGTGACAGTTCTATCTCTCCCTCCACCCCAAGCAATAGCAGTTTGGGATGCCTAGGGATCGTCTGACCCAGGACTCTCGATAGTATGTTGCAGCACTGCTGCCAAAAGTACTGTATTTGCAGGCAGTCCCACAGTTCGTGGAAAAAAAGTTCCCTCCTTTGACTGGCATCTCAGGCAGTTAGGTTCTGCAGGCCTTACCCCAGCGAGGGCCACCCTTGGGTAATAAACCCTATGTAGAATTTGTTGTTGGATCAATCGTAACCTGGCCGAGATAGCCGACTTGCACGGGTACATTAGAATCGTGACCCCAGTCTTCTGGCAAAATATCTCCCACCTCCCCCTCCCACTTGGCTTCTACGCCCTATATTCTTGACTTCTTTCCATTCTACTGTTTCCCGACCACTTTCTAGCGGCCCCAGTGCCTCCCTTGCCACCCGACCACTTCTCTTTATGGTCTGCATTGGTCCCAGGTCCTCCTGGATGGCTGCAATCTGTTGTGGGCATTCCCACTTCTCTATGGCTCTCGTCTGAGGCAGCCCGCAGCTGAAGTCTTTCTCCAGCTGGCATGGCTCCTGCTTCCCACGTTTGCAAGGTTTCAGGGACGCCAGGAACTTATTCCTTGTTGCGCGGCGTGTGGTCCCTCCACACAGGACCCACTCTCCACCGGCTTGCTCCCGCCTTAGCGTCCTGGTCGGCCTTCTTCCTTCCTGGACCATATGACCTCTCGCAGCTTCTCCAGGGCGGGCTCAACAACATTGTTAGTCCTTCTTCTATTTTATTTGGCATCGAACCAGTAGGAGTTTGCCCACTCAAGGCAGTTCTAAGAGGTTCTCTTGAGGTCTCTGCACCTCCTCCTTGTCAGAGTATCACTTTAGTGATTTTCCCAAGTGACAACAAGAGATCTTCTTCGTCTCAGTGGTTGGTGCATAGAATCTTCTTGGGAAGCGTAGTTCTTATTCCTCCTGATACTAATACCTTCTAGGGGATGTTTTCTTCTACCCTACATACATACAGAGAAATATAGGGGAATGGGTGAGGGAGTATGAGGTGAAGAGGGTGAATGAGGGTTTGGTGAGATATACTAATACCACGTTCTCTCTGGATAGTCGTCCCTAGTCTCACAGGGGGGATCCCTCCCCATGAGATCCTCCCGCTGAGAACCACCCCCAGGGTGACTATCGGGTAGCAGCCCCACCTCACTGGCCTCATGAGAAGGGACTCCCCTAGCGAAAATGGAACGACATCTGAGGATTCGTCACAGTACACTGTGGTATGATATGGGCTGATGTTCATCACCCTGCAACTGTGCCAACACTCCTTGGGCAGACCCGTTGAGTTTGTCACAGTACAACAGAAATGGCTTTCTGTAATCCAGCAAATCGAAAGCCAGGGTCATTGCAAGCAACTGCTTTATGGTGACAAGGGCATCTTCAGCTTCCTTGAACCATGATAGGAGCTCATGGGTCGAATCATGCGTGAGGGTCTGAAGGGGCTTAACTTGGTGACATACCCTGAAAACCACTGCCTGCAGTAACTGACCATCCAGAGGAACCCTCTCATTTGTTTCCTGTCTGAAGCTTGGGAAGTTTCTGTATCGCTATAACCTGTTCCTGGGATAGGTGTCTTCCCCCAGCTGTAATTTCATGGCCCAGGTATCACACACGGGCAGACACAACTGTAGCTTGTCCTTAGATGCCTTGTGACCTTTTTCAGCAAGCGCTGTCAACAGTGTGAGGGAGTCCAGCCCACAGTCTTTCAAAAAAGCAGTGGCTAGGAGCAGATCCTCTAGATCCTTCTTCGGGATTTGGAAAAATAGAATGCCGCACACAACACCCCATATGAAGATGAGTGAATTTGCAATGCATGGATTTATGGGTAAATGTAAACAGGTACCGATTGTCAGGGTAAATGGGTATGAACAAGAAGGCAGAACATAAATCTACAACTATGAAGTATATGGATAAGTATGGGATACAAGACAGGATGGTGGCAGGGTTGGGCACATCGGGAAATGCTGGTAACAGCAGCATGTACCACATGTAAATCCTGGACAAAACGATAAACTTCTTTTCCTGGCTTTTTTGTAGGCTAAATCCAGGTATTGCACAGACTACGAGTTGGAACAATAATACATGGGTCGAGAAGGGACTGTTACAGGACGGATACCTTTTTCGGCCTGTTTGGAGATAGGATACTGTGGTACACACTTTAATTGGCTCAGCATTGAGCATGTAGCCAGCTTCATTTGCATGAGTAGACCATAATTTGGTAGGGACTTGGTCCAATACTCCCTCAGGTGTTCCTGTAACACAGCCAAAACATCATGCTCTCAGTGGGCAGAGAGGTCAAGGGATAGACCATCGGGGGAACAATAGATGGAACAGCTCAATTTACACAACACATCTAACCCAAACAAGTTCACAGGGGAGCAGAGACTGAACAGGAATGCATAGTGTTCCGAGATAGGACCAAATGTGACCATAAGACGGGGAGACACAGGGTGAGGTTTCAGAGTACCTCCAATTCCAATAGCATTGACAATGTCATTGCTCAATATGTGGAAATTTAGATGCCTTTAATGGTGAGAGCAATGCTCCTATGTCAACCAAACAGGATACCTTGTGAACAGCAACAGTACAATCAACATAAGGAGCAGCAGGATTAAGCAGTATGAGCGGTGCAACAGGTTTGGGTACCCCTTGACAATCACTTTGGAGCGATGGTGGTGGAGGCGGGGTTACAGACAACCCAATCTGTGCAGTTGGTAGACCACATCGAACGCCATATTAAGGCCTGATTTGGAGTCAGCTTTTCAGTGCCCAAATTATTTACAGTAGTTGGACCGTTCGCAGTATGTGTTTGTGTGGTATCTCTCGTTGTTCTGTCCCCGTTCGTATGCTCGGCATCTCTTCTTCCCCTTCCCTGTCTTCACCCCCTACCCTCCTGGCATGGAGCGGAACCTTCCCCTTCCCTGGGTAAACTAACTGCTGCATATGCAACACCATAAGTTTTGCTTCAGTGCTTTATTTCTGTCAATCTTTTAATGGAAGTGTTGAGTGGTTAGCAAAACCTCTACCAAGTTCTTTCCCTCTAACTCCATTAGTACTCATTTTATACCATCCGATACCTTGGGTTGCAGCCTCATAACAAATTGTGCCACCACAGCCTGTGGCACTACAATGGCGGCATCAATGATTCCAGAATACTGTCCAAAACACTGTTTCAGACGCTGAAGATTTTATACAGGATTTTCACCCTTTTCTTGTTTACAGGCATTTATTTTTGACAAGTCCGTTTTCAGGGGACACATTCTTTGGGAATTTTTAATGATATTAAATAAATCAGCGGCACTCCATGGTGCGTGCACCCCGACGATGGCATCTCCTCCTACAGGAAGCTAAGTAGATATGCGCCTGTGCTGGTATTGGCGGGAGAAGCTGGACACCTGTGAAATGTTTGTGTGGTGGTGGATGATGCTGACTGAAAGAGGCTGAAGATCTAGGCTCATATTGGGCTAGTCAAAGAGATCATCAGGGTTGACTGGAGATAAGTCGGTGGTTGGGTAGAGTCTGGGCTACCGGACTGGCAGTCGGGTGCAACATTTAAAATGGCTGGATTTCAAGAGTCCAGAGTGTCTTTCGGAGAGTCCTTTGGAGGGGAACTCTCTTGGATGATGGAATATAGGTGGTTGTGCCTTGTTTTTTGGTCTCAGATTTGCAAATTGGAGTACTCAGTCTTTAGGGTCTTGAGCTGCTCTTGGATATCTTTCTGGGCTCGGGTCTTGGATTCTCGGTAGCTTTGGCATACCAGTCTAGGTAACTATCTGTCATGATGCCCGCTCCCGGGGAGCCGGTTCAAACTCTGCTTCCCCGAAAGCGGACATCCAGTCCCCAAGGAAGGACCCAGCAACCCCATATAGGGGCCCTTTGGACAGTGTCCTGGCGCCTATGGCGCCAGGCTCATAAAAGACATCAGTCCTGGCGCCATAGGCGCCAGGCTCATTATGAGAGTGCTTGGGTGCACTTACCTGATGCAGACCATGCTGCAGGATCCCGGCCTCCTTGAGGCCTGAAAGGAACTACTTTACCTGAGGGACTAATTTACCATCCGGGCATGGTCGGGGAAGGATACATACCTGATTGGAGGAAGGATACATACCTGGAACTTCTTCCAAGGCTATTTAAACCCCACCCGAACAGCCACACGTGCTTCGCGTTGTTCTGCATCTAGCAGCTGGACGCTCACCGTATCTGCTCCTGCATCCTGACTTCTGCCACGCCTGCCAGCATCCTGGATCACCTGCAAAGGAAGAGAAGAAGAGAACAGAAGGAAAAGTCCTTACCTGCTAAATCCGCATCCCGGAGACATCTCGCCGACTATCCTGAAAAGGAAGACTTTTATTTAAAAGCACATTGCGTCGATCGCTGCAGCGCCGCATTCCACTCACCTTTACAGGGCGCCTCCACGTTCAGCAGCGATCATCCGGATTCTCAGTCACGCCCCAGTGCCTAGGGAGAAAAAGACAAGAACAAAAGGTGAGAGAGAGAAGGGAATAAGGAAAGCTAAATCTCCATGTTATTAAGACTTACCAGTTGGTTCATTCCCTCTTCATTTCGGGTCCGCGCCGCATCCTGGCATTTCCGGACCCCGGCCCCTAAGGGGAAAATAGAGACATCAGCGTTAATGAGCGAATGAAAGACATTACCAAAACGCTCATTAAAGACTTACCTGATTTCTACAAGGATTTCACCTTTCATCTCGGGTCGGTGCCCTTTCCCCGGCATTCCGTACCCCGGCCCTATGGGGAAAAAGACACTAGCATTAGCGCATTAATGCATGGACACAAGGGGAATCTCTCATCAAAAAAACTTACCTGGAAGCCAAGCAAGTTTGGTTCTCACCAATCGAAAATCCAGTGAAGTAACTGGATACCAACGCGCCCCTGCATCAGAAGCAGGATGGAGAGCTCGTCCTTCCAGACCCTAAGGTGAGACGCTACGGGGAATCACAGAAGGGTTTCGAGGAGGGTGAGAGGGGAAAGTGGGAGGCCGATTACATTACCCCGCAGACAGTTAATCCCCTATTTTCGCCTACAGAAGGGTACCTCTGCGAGCCAGACAGTCAAGATTTGGGGGACCTTGTCCAGTCCGTCTTCCGAACCCTGCACATCACCTTAGAAGAGGTCACAGCAGCGCAAACTAGGCCAGCGCCTCCGTGGGAGTCAGGTGAGCGTAACAGAAAGCGAAGCCTTCCTACAAATTCCCACCCAGGCGCTATGGAAACTTCTGAGACTGATCAGTTGGCCCAATTACTGGGGGAATTACGGGCCAAAGTACATGCCGCTCGTCAAGAGACTAATGCCCTCAGGAGGGAATTAATAATATCAAAGGAAAGAACTGATGACCTGGCCAGACAGCTTTTGCAAGGTCAAGCTGGACAAACTCCTCTACCCGGTTCCGGAGGGAACCCCGCTTCTGTGGTTTCCACTAACCCTGTGCAGATTAATCTACCTGGAAACATGCCGTTGGCCCCACCCGAACGCTTTGCTGGGGACCCCAAACGATTCGCCGTATTCATGAATCAAGTGTCGTTTGCACTTCCTGTGCAGACCTGGGGCCTTCCCTAATGATCAGACCAAGGTAGCCTTTGTATTGTCATATCTCAGCGGCTGCGCTGCCGATTGGTCAGTTCCACTGGTTACTCAAGATGACCCGATTCTCCGTGATTTTCAAGGGTTTCAAGCAAGCATGGAAAGGTTATTTGCTCGACACTCTCAGGGGCAGGCTATGGATGACGAACTTCTATCCCTGCGACAGGGCAATCAGGACCTCCTATCCTATATTGCAACCTTTAATAGACTAATTGTGGAAACGGGATGGCCAGAGGATAAAAGAGTCACGTTGTTTTATTGAGGCCTACGCGGAGAACCTAAAGATGTCTTGGCCCAAGTTGTAAATCTGCCCCAAGAATGCACAGAGTATATAGACTTAGTGGTCCGATTGGATCACAGACTTCAAAACAGAAAAGCAGATCGGTCCAGATTTGAGACCCGGGTGTTGGTCAAGACCCATGCTAACCCCAAGGGAGTTGATGTCTCTGAGCCTATGCAAATTGGAGGGGTTAAAGGACCCTTAACTCAAAAGGAACGTGAAAGGAGGCGGCAGTTAAAATTATGTCTTTATTGTGCGAATTCTGGACACTTTCTACGAGATTGCCCGGCAAAACCGCCCTGAAAGGCGGTAGGAGCTGCTGATAAAAACCATGAAGACTCTGTTTCAGGAAACGACTCCGCCCGACAAGCGTAGGGGTCCGCTTGCCGAGCTTGAAAATTAACTCTCAGACCTCGCATTTCATTGTGCCAATGGTTCTCGTAGATCCAGAACAGCCTAAGCGGTTGTATGCAATAAAGGCATACATCGATAGTGGGGCTATTGGAAACTATGTGGATCGTGAATTGGTCTCTAGGATTAACCTCCCTCTCCGTCCTAAAACCAGCAAAGATGTCATCACCACAGTCGATGGAACTGAAATTGCCTCTGGACCGGTAACACATTCCACTACTGAGGTGACTCTTATTGGTCCCGACGGCCATCGGGAGGGTGTTGTGTATCAAGGCTCCACAGTTTCAGGTTATTCTTGGAATCCCTTGGTTAGAGACACATAATCCTTGAATTGACTGGCGAGCTAATAGAATAACCTTCCCGGATTGTACACAAACCTCTTACCCAGAAAACCTGAAGATTAATCTAGCATCTGTAACCTCTGCCTCCATGCAACTACCTCCGTAATACCAAGACTTTCAGGAAGTCTTCCAAAAGGAACAGGCCAACACGTTACCTCCTCACAGATCGTACGATTGCCAAATCGATCTGGTGCCAGGTGCACAACCCACTTGTAGCAGGATTTATGCACTTACCGAACCTGAGAACCTGCATTTGAGACAATATTTGGATCAATACCTAGCTAATGGTTTTATTTGCCCGTCAAAGTCCCTGGCATCCTCGGCTTTGTTCTTCGTGCCCAAAAAAGAAGGCGACCTTAGAACTTGTATCGATTACCGCGCATTGAACCAGATAACGGTTAAAAACCGTTATCCTCTGCCTCTGATTCCTGAACTCCTTGACCAGGTGAAGGACGCTTGCATATACACCAAGTTAGATCTCTGGGGGGCTTATCATCTGGTACGAGTTAAAGAAGGCGACTAATGGAAAACTGCCTTCCGTACTAAATACGGATTATTCGAGTACCAGGTGATGCCTTTCGGATTGTGTAACGCGCCGGCTGCCTTCCAATACTTCATGAATGATGTCCCTTGGGAACTCATCGATGTTTGTGTAGTCGTATATATCAATGACATTCTGGTGTACTCCTCTTTGGAATCTGATCACAGAAAACACGTCAGGGCAGTACTTGAAAAACTGCGCCAACACAAACTATTTGCTAAATTGGAGAAATGTGTTTTCCATACCACAGAAGTCGAGTTTCTAGGTTTCATCCTGACACCCAAAGGAGTCCGAATGGACTCAAGAAAAGTGGATGCCAACCTCAAATGGCCATCACCTAGCTCTGTAAAAGGGGTTCAAAGCATGCTCGGCTTTGCCAATTTCTATCGCAGGTTTATCCCGAAATTTTCACGCGTGGTACAACCCATTACTGCACTCTTGAGGAAAAATAAACGTTTTGAATGGTCTGAAGAAGCCGAGCAGGCCTTTCAGGATTTAAAAGCTTAGTTTACCTCCGCACCTATATTGAAACACCCGCGTCCAGATCTCCCTTATGTCATCGAGACTGACGCATCCAGCCTAGCCATGGGAGCTGTCCTGTCCCAAAGACATCCGAAACCAACCAACTGCATCTCGTAGCATTTTGGTCCAGAAAATTCTCGGCACCCGAGGTTAATTATGCAATCACTGACAGAGAACTGTTATCCATTAAGTCTGCTTTTAAAGCCTGGCGGCATTGTCTGCTTGGCGCTCGACATACCATCACTGTGATCACTGATCACCGGAATTTACAGTATTTGAAAACCGCCAACGCTCAGTCATCACGGCAGCTCCGATGGGCTTTGTTTTTCGCTGAATTTGATTTCGTGATTACCTATCGACCTGGCTGCAAGAATGGCAAAGCAGACGCCTTATCCCGAATTGGAATGGGAGAATCTGATACAAACTCAGAACCAGTACCAATAATTCCCGAACAGAGGATTCTAGGCATGACTTCGTTACAGACGCTTGAAGACATTCAAGCCAGAGTGAAACAACTCCTGGACCCTACAACCTTACAGGATTGGATACAAAAGGGATCAGACTTTACCATAGATAATGGTTTACCTTATTTCCACGGACGCTTATTCCTGCCACATAAGGAATTACACGAACTAGTTATTTCCGGTTATCATGATGCATTAATAGAGGGACACCCAGGAATTGCCAAGACAGAGGAAAAGGTGAAACGACAATTTTGGTGGCCCTCTTGGCGAAAAGATGTTAAATCTTTTGTGATGTCCTGTGGTGTTTGCGCCCAAAATAAAAGTCAAAAGAAAAGACCAGCCGGTCTCCTTCAACCTCTAGACATACCGCCAGCACCCTGGCACACCCTATCAATGGAGTTTATTACGGACCTGCCTCCTTGTTCGGGGTACAATACTATTCTGGTAATTGTGGATTTGTTTTCCAAAATGGCACTCACTTTATTCCTTTGAACGGTTTACCTTCAGCTTCTATCCTAGCCAAAGAATTCCTCGAAAATATTGTTCGGCTACATGGATTCCCATCTATACTAATCTCTGACCGGGGAAGCCAATTCATTTCCCACTTCTGGCGCAAATGTTGTAAAATGGCGCAGATCGACGTAAGATTATCGACCAGTCACCACCCTCAGACCGAGAGGACAAATCAGACCCTTGAGCAGTAATTACGGTGTATGTTACAGCAATCCGAAAGCAACTGGAAAGACATTCTTTGGATAGCCGAATACGCATATAATAATTCGGTACACTCTGGAACTGGCCACAGTCCTTTTTATACTTTGTTTGAGCATCACCCTCGAACCTCAAACCTTGACTCACCTCAGAACCTCGGAATGCCTGCAGTAGAACATCTGCATTCTACAATTACCCAAGCCTTCAAAGAGGCAACTACGCATTTACAACAAGCCAAGAGAAAATACAAGGAGAATGCTGATCTACATCGGAGTGAAGCACCTCCGTATCAGATTGGGGATCAAGTGTGGTTAGCTACCAGACATTTACCACTCAAAGGGCCTCGAACTTTTAACCCAAAATATCTGGGACCTTATTCTATTACGGCAATAATTAACCCAGTGGCTGTTAAACTTGATTTACCAGCTAGTATGCGAATTCACCCTGTTTTTCATGTGTCACTTCTGAAACCAGAGGTACCCGGAACCCGACTACTCAAACCTCCAGAACCTATTCTAATAGGTGGGGAGCCCGAATTCGAAGTGAAGAACATTTTAGACTCAAAAATGTTTAGGTCAAAACTTTTCTACCTAATTGATTGGAAGGAGTACGGACCTCAGGAGAGGCCGTGGGAACCCAGCGACCATGTGCATGCACCTCGATTAGTCAGGAAATTCCACCGACTCTTCCCAGACAAACCAAAACCCCCGGAGGGAACAACCTTGGGAGGGGCCTTGGGGGGGGGGGGAGTGCTGTCATGATGCCCGCTCCCGGGGAGCCGGTTCAAACCCTGCTTCCCCGAAAGCGGACATCCAGTCCCCAAGGAAGGACCCAGCAACCCCATATAGGGGCCCTTTGGACAGTGTCCTGGCGCCTTTGGCGCCAGGCTCATAAAAGACATCAGTCCAGGCGCCATAGGCGCCAGGCTCATTATGAGAGTGCTTGGGTGCACTTACTTGATGCAGGCCATGCTGCAGGATCCCGGCCTCCTTGAGGCCTGAAAGGAACTACTTTACCTGTGGGACTAATTTACCATCCGGGCGTGGTCGGGGAAGGATACATACCTGATTGGAGGTAGGATACATACCTGGAACTTCTTCCAAGGCTATTTAAACCCCACCCGAACAGCCACGTGTCCTTTGCGTTGTTCTGCATCTAGCAGCTGGACGCTCACCGTGTCTGCTCCTGCATCCTGACTTCTGCCACGCCTGCCAGCATCCTGGATCACCTGCAAAGGAAGAGAAGAAGAGAACAGAAGAAGGAAAAGTCCTTACCTGCTAAATCCGGATCCCAGAGACATCTCGCCGACAATCCTGAAAAGGAAGACTTATTTAAAAGCACATCGCGTCGATCGCTGCAGCGCTGCATTCCACTTACCTTTACAGGGCGCCTCCACGTTCAGCAGCGATCATCCGGATTCTCAGTCACGCCCCAGTGCCTAGGGAGAAAAAGACAAGAACAAAAGGTGAGAGAGAGAAGGGAATAAGGAAAGCTAAATCTCCATGTTATTAAGACTTACCAGTTGGTTCATTCCCTCTTCATTTCGGGTCTGCGCCGCATCCTGGCATTTCCGGACCCCGGCCCCTAAGGGGAAAAAAGAGACATCAGCGTTAATGAGCGAATGAAAGACATTACCAAAACGCTCATTAAAGACTTACCTGATTTCTACAAGGATTTCACCTTTCATCTCGGGTCGGTGCCTTTTCCCCGGCATTCCGTACCTCGGCCCCTATGGGGAAAAAGACACTAGCATTAGTGAATTAATGCATGGACACAAGGGGAATCTCTCATCAAAAAAACTTACCTGGAAGCCAAGCAAGTTTGGTTCTCACCAATCCGAAAATCCAGTGAAGTAACTGGATACCAACGCGCCCCTGCATCAGAAGCAGGATGGAGAGCTCGTCCCTATAGACCCTAAGGTGAGACGCTATGGCGAATCACAGAAGGGTTTCGAGGAGGGTGAGAGGGGAAAGTGGGAGGCCGATTGCATTACCCCACACACAGTTAATCCCCTATTTTCGCCTACAGAAGGGTACCTCTGCGAGCCAGACAGTCAAGATTTGGGGGACCCGGTCCAGTTCGTCTTCCGAACCCTGCGCATCACCTTAGAAGAGGTCACAGCAGCGCAAACCAGGCCAGCGCCTCCGTGGGAGTCAGATGAGCGTAACACTATCCCCCTGTTGGTGGTGTGTATGGGCATTTTCTTCTATAGCACTTGGTGCAGGATTATCTTGTCTAAATCGAATGTGCCTGAGGAAAAAGTCTAGGTGACTCATTCTGCATATATTTGTGCCGTTTATCCAGAAACCTACAGGCTTTGGGCGAGTAGTATGTAAATGTAAAAAAAACTGGGCTTCCTCTAGGAGGAATTGGCACTTCTGTAGACTGACCTGAACCCATTCCTTCAAGGGATATGACAAGGTATGACTTTTGGTGGAGCCAGGTCCATGCCTAATTTCGCCTGCGCCGGTGCACTATTGTGTCCCGGTGCTGTCGTAGCTGGTTTGACTCATAGCTGACCACTCGGCTAAGTCTAGCCAGAGGCCCAGGCAGGGAAACCCGACCCCTGCTCCTTCCCCATTACAGAAATTTCAGGGACAAAATGTAGGTGTTGGTCGAATTCAAATGACTGTCATTTGCAGTCGCTGACTTCCGGTATGCTAACCATAGTGCAGGCAGCTTTTTCAGAGATGGGGGTAGGAAAGGGTCGAAGACAAGACAAATGAACCGCGGAAACGAAGCCTGTTACAGCTCCCGTACTTAGATAGGGGAAGAGTGTGAATACAAAGTTGGGGTGGCGCATACAAGGTTTCAATAGCATGGGTGGGGCCTGACTTCATCCCATATATTTTCTTCAAATTCACACAAGGTTCTCTCATCCCAGTCCCTGGTTTTATCCTACTCTACTCTGACCAGCAGCGCGGTCTCATGTCAGTAGGGAGTATGGATGCGCTGCTTTTTACACTTACTTTTAACTGTGGTGGTCAACAGTTTTTATAGTTTTCCTGCTCAGATCGCAACATTTGTAGGCAGGGTACCTTCCCTCCGATGTCGGGCAACAGAATAATTTTACCAGAGACAACCATTTCCCCAACCTGTTTCAGACAATTGTACACAAGACATGACACAACACTGCATTACCTTTGTTCACCAATTTACGATTTTTCAGTTGGCTCTCCTGCTGCGCCTGCTTATTCTACTCCCCGGGCATGCCTCCATGCTCTCCTCAACAATAAAATCATCTCTCCTGGCCCCAAGGGGGATCGCCTTCGGCGATCTTTGTGTTTCGCCGCGGGGTCGCGAGAATCCAATATCGCAGGCACCAATCTTGTTGTGGAAAAAGTAACTGCAGACTATTCCGGTGGATTGGTGAATGGCTCTATTAGCAATAGCAAAGCCACAGGACAAAAACAAACCAGCAGCAGAACGAGACTCAGCGCAACAACCTCCACTCCCCTGAAAGTGCTGAGTTATATACTGGAAAGTACACATGCATTTCAATGGAGAGGGAGGTATGGACATGAGACAGGAACAATACTGCAGGTGGAAGCACAGTTTCTCAATGGTGAGGTGTCTCAGCATACAAGGCTCAGGAAGCAGCTGCATTCTCATGCTCTGAACAATGCAATCAGGCTGGAAGGCATATAACAATACAGTGCTTTATACAACGTAAGCTACTTCTGCGGTTCACACACAGTTAGGAGTGGGCAAGCACGCTTACTATATAACTTCCGTTTGCTAAAGCAGCCTTGCCTAGGATAGCGGAAGCCTAAAACATGCTTACTTATGCCAAAAGGTAAACACATCAGAGGTGAGAATTGTGGAGGCGAGCGCTGCTACACTCTAGACGATGAAGCTGTTGAGGTTAGACCCTGTGCAGAAGAACATAGGGCTCACTTCACAATGGTAATAAGGCACTTGTAAAACATGGCAGCTAGCATTAGCAGCACAGTATTATTATGCAAAAGGGAGTCAGGGAAGTTTATTAAAATGTTAAAAACCCAGTTTGCCGCCATTTCCAGTAATGTACAACTTGCCATTCATTTTTCTGTCTCGGTTTTCATATATCCAATCAACTTTAGTTCTTTCTCTCTGTATCCTCCTGGGTTCATCCTTTTCCTTTTTAGATGGTATTACCCAAATTGACCTTTTACAATTGACCTTTTGCACAATTGACCTAATTATAGTGGTCCTAATTGACCTTCTGCACAATTGACCTTTATATTATTTTAGCTATTTTATGTATGTATTGGGTTGGTTTTGGATTTTAAATAATATAAGGGGATTGGGTGGTGGGTTGTGGGGGGGGTTTGGATTGGGTGGGGTGTGTGCGGGGGGTTTCCCCCCGCATATATGTCCTAATTGACCTTCTAAATTAGGTCAATTCTCCCGAGGTCAATTGTGAAAAGGTCAATTAGTATACAACCTTTTAGATTGTTTTCTTTGTCTTCTTTCCATTGCTCTTTGTACAGTTTTTTTGATATGTGTCAAGTCTGATACCAAATCTATCTCTGTTTTGTTTTCTTTCCATTCTTGAATCCTGCAGTCAATATTTCTAACAAGCCTTTTTTTGCCTTCTTCTGAACAGCTGCTGCTAATAAATGTTTTTGTTCTACTGCTACACCAGTGTACGCCATACTTCTTTACAAAGTGACTCATTCTTTGGCATGTGTTGCACTTTCTTCCTAGACCCGGGCAAGCTGTTAGCCATGTGGTCTTCCATCCCATACCTGAAGCACTGTCTTTTTTGTCTGCTTTCTCCTAGATATTTCTCCTTCTGTTGTCTTGGTTTTATGTTCTTATATGTATTCTTCTGTCCTTGCTGGTTTCCTATTCAATGATTTGCTTCAGTTCCCTCTGTTTTTATAGTGCTCTAGTTGCTGCGCTCTATGCTGTTAGTATTTCTTCCAATGTGGGATTTGTGCAATGCAAAATTTCTTTCTAGAATGTTGGCGCTTTGACAGCCCACCACCAAGGAGTCTCTCAAAACAGTAACTAAGATTTCCCTAAATTGGCAGTTTTTTGGTAGCTCTTTTAGTGCTGTGAGCTGGTCATCTATTGGTTCCTCTTGCCCTTCTTGTATCTCATAATAATGCAACATGTGTCTTAATGTGTTGCTTTTCCTTTCTCGTGGTTTGAAATATCCTCTGCCCTTCTATCCCCAGCACATTCACTAATACTGCCACTTTACTTTTTTGTGCTGGACTCTTGAAAGCCTGCTGTCTCCATATACACTTTGAAGATATGCAGCCATTGCTGCCACAGTATACTAGGCGTACCTGGATTAGCTATGTCAGAGGAGTTGCCACTTGCTGTGCCATTTTGTTTCGTTTTCATTATATTTCTGTTCAATTCAGCACTGTGGGATATTGTAGTTAGGAATCCCTTCTTTTGTTGACAAATTGCAATAAGATTTGATCTTCTACTTTAAATAAACAAGTCTCACCAAGTAGCGTTTTGTATTTGTTTTTATGCATTCTCATGAAAGAAACTATGTTCCTCTGTGGAGACATAGTCTCGTGAGAGCAGCTCTGGCTGTCATCTCTCAAGACTTTGCCTCGTGACACAAGGACTTGGGAGAGCGTGCGTAAATTAGAGGAATTGTAGGGAGAGTTTGCACTGCGGCAAGCCTCCTGGCAAAAGGCCCATCCGGCCTCAGCACAGTGTGCTGCACAGACATTACGGACCATGTGTCAACTTATTATGGACAGTGAAGCTAACTAGTCCTATGCATTGTGACAAATCCTTAGAGGTCGTCACTTCTCCCATAGGGGGGAACCCCTTACCCTGAGAACAGAGAAGTGAGGCTGCTACCCGAAAGTCCCCCTAGGGGTGGGGGGGGGGAAGAGAGAGAGAGAGAGAGAGAGAGAGAGAGAGAGAGAGAGAGAGAGAGAGAGAGAGAGAGAGAGAGAGAGAGAGAGAGAGAGAGCTCTATAGGCTAACCCCTACTGAGGGGAGGAAGAGGATAGGTGTACCAAGTAAAACCTATGTGACTCCAACTGAGACGAAGAAGTGGCACAGAGCCATAAAGAATCCCTGGTGGAATGGTAATCCCCATTCTAGCATTCCGCAGAGGCGGGAATGTGAGGTTAGAATAAAAATTGGCAAAGGACTTACAGAACTGCCTAAGAAGCCAGAGGAACAGCTTTGGGAAAAGCCACAGCCGCACCATCAACTGAAGGAGGACAGCCCAGGGAGCGAGATACGTAGAAGAAGAAGAAATCCCTAGGTCTCGGAGGAACAAATAACCCGGTGGCATGGAGCGAGACTTGAGCAGCTCTGGGAGCGGGAGGTTGGTACCAGAATGAGAAATGAAAAGCCAGAGCCAGAGGGCAGAGAAACAACCACGCAACCCAGCGAACGACCACAAGCACCAAAGGAGAATCGGCAGAGTGTCCAGAGGCCCGCGAAGGTAAAGGGCTAGACGATGGTGCAGACTTGGAAAGCAGGGTCTGAGAACCACATGCAAAAATCAGGTACTCTCCCTCATGACAGTACTTGGCGAGAGAGAGTGAGACAAGCTTTTCAGAACTAAAAGGAAGAGGAAACAGGGTCTGAGATCCACACACAGAAAAGAGGTGTCTTCCTCCCAGCCACGCTTGGCAGGAGAGTGAACCAAGTGGGCCAAGCCAAGGCGAGGGAGAAGAGGACCCGAGTTCCTTTTATCAGTTGTGAACTGTGTAAAGAGAACCTGCGAGAAGGGAGACATTCCCCCCTGGTGTTGTGAACTACAAGTAAGCCTGAGAGAAGGCCAGGGGAAGAGAGACATTCCCTCTGGTGTTGTGATCTGTGGAGTAAGCCTGAAAAGGGCCGGGGGAAGAGAGTATTTCCCCTGGCATTGGGGAAAAACTGAGAGCAAGATATCTGGAGGGAGACATTCTCTAAAAATCCAATAGTTAAGAAACAATTATGGACAATAAGCAATGCTGATGTTTTGAATTGGAACTTTGCCTTTTGAGTTTGAACTGAGAACATTGCTGCTTTACAATCTGGGACTTTGTTTAGTACCTTGGAAAGGGATTGCGACTTGGAGTCATTCCCTCTGGTAAAGATGCCACCACAGACTGGGAACTGTGATCTGCTGTCCAGAAGGGAGCCATTCTTCTGGATCAAGAGGATCATCTACTTCATTAGTTTAGTTATAGATGTAAAGGGCAGAGATAGGTTTTTGATACAGGATGGTGTACTCTTGATTTATGTGGACATCCTGACCGATTCCTTAGTGTTTTAGTTGAGGCAGGGAAACCCCTCTTAGAGTTAGGGAGCAGTAGGTTTTCTCTTTATTTTCTGGTACAATAAAAGTGTATGCCACCTGTGTGTCAGTCTCCTCCTTCTGCACCCTTATAGTACATATGGTAAATGATTGCTGGAGAAGCTCAATAAAGAAGTGATCATCAATTAAGTATCTGGGTCTTAACTTCAAGGCACAACATAATTTGCAACAAGTATAAAGGATCAGGCCTACTGCCATAGAAGATGCAAGGTGCAACACCACACAACAAGCCTTCCTGCAGACACCAGGTAGGCCAGCGATCCTGTGGCTACAATGGGAATCCCTATTCACGACTTTTCTAGATGCCTTAGGAGGGGTGGGAGTGCAGAGCCGGCAGATGACTATGTCACAAGAATGCGTGAGATGGCCATGCTGTGTGAATTTGAGGACAACACTGAAAACATATGTGACATGTTGATAGTGCACACAAACAGTGGAAAGGAGCAAGACAAGTTTATATTGGAAAAATAACTGCAGTTGGATAAAGCCATCAAGATCGTTAGAGCAGCAGAAGAGACCATGCTGAGGCATAAGGAAATGGCGGGAAGTTTACAAAATGCACAGGTGCATGCCATCCAATACAGAGGAAATAGAGAGAGGCCCAGGAGGGATGCCAGAGAGAGGGAAGCAAATGAAGCCTCTAAAATGTCACAGGTGCACGAGCTCCCGACATTTGGCGAACGACAGACAGACCATGCCCGGCCCGAAACAAAGAATTTACGAATTGTACGAAATTTGGACACATCGCTATAGCGTGCGCTGGCATAGAAGAAAAGTGACATCCATTGAAGCACTTGGACATACAGAGAGTGATGAGTCCTTAAAAGAGGACGGGCCAACAATCATTATGGTGAACAGCTCGACTGCCTGAAGAAAGAGGCTGCACTGCTTGATCAAAGTAGATGGTAATGAGAACAAACTAATGGCGGATTCAGGATCAGACTTAACCATATTACCCATACGCACCTACAAGGAAATGGTAGGAAAAAGTGAGGTGGAGGTTTGAAGGATGAAGCACCGACCCACAGTGTTCGGTGGGGCCCCAGTAGGTCTATTGGGCGACTTCAACGGGACCATAGAATTCAAAGGTAGACCTGGACAAGGGTGAACTTTTCAGAAGAGGGTCTGCAGTGCTGGGTTGCGATGATCAGGCGAAGTTGAACATCCAGCTAGACCTCAACACAGAAGAACAGGTACTCTCCATAAGAGCAGGAGGAGTGTCTGTGTCAAGGGATGAGTTCCGAAAGCTGCTTTCAGAAGAGCTGGAAAAGATAAAGAAATATGTACCTAAGATTCGGCAGAGGCAAGGTGCAATGCCAATCAAGCACAAAGTTAGACTGGTTCCCGCAACGGTGAGAAGTGCATTGCAAGACCAACTAAAGAAGATGGTCAAAGAGAGCACGATCAAAACAATGGAGTCAGAGTGGCTAAACCCAGTGGTACGGATTAAAAAGCAGCAGTCCAATGATATTAGAATCTGAATTGATCTGCACAGTCTCAATGTAGAGATCATAACAGAAAGCGATCCACTGCCCAGGATCAACAAACTGATCTTAATGATTAAAAATCCAGGTACTTCTCAAAGTTGGACATGCAGGATGCATATCACCAAATAAGTTTGCACAAAGAATCAAGACCTTTGACGGCGTTCATCACACCGCTTGGCACTTATCAATTCATCAAAATGCCATTCGGCTTGTTCTCTGCCGCCTCAGTGTTCCGAAGAATGATGGACTTGTACAATCCTCACTTATGCCGAAGATGAGGATGCTCATGATATTGTGTTGAGAAATGTGCTTACTAAACTGCAAGAGGCAAGAGTGAAGTTGCAATAAGAGAAGTGCATAACTAAGACAGGGGAGGTAGAATATTTGGGTTACAAGATTTCACGTGAAGGCCACAGTTCCCTAGAAAAATCTGCTGGGCAAAAGCCCCTGCACCGGCCAATAGGGAAGAACTAACATCGTTTTTAGGACAAGCAAAGTATTATGCAAAGTTCGTACCCCGTTTCTCAGAGATGACAACGCGGTTGAGAGAACTACTAAAGAAGGGGACAGAGTATGTATGGAAGCTGGAACAGAAGAGAGAGTTTAAAGCGGTAAAGACAATAATAGTGGACAACTCATACTTACGACCATTCAACCCGATATGGAAAACCTACATCACCACTGATGTGAGTGCATGCGAGTTAGGGGCGACAATTACGCAGAAGAGAGGAGACGTAGAACACGTTGTGGCATTTGCATCCAAGGCACTGTCGGATGCAGAGAAAAACTACTCCACAGTGGAGAAAGAGATGTTGACGTTCGCCTGACAGTGGAGTACTCTAAGACTTGTGTGTGAGGCACCGAATTTCATCTAGTCACGGATCACAAGCTGTTGGTGCACATGTTGAGCCCATGGGACACAGACAACTACTCCAAGATTGGCGCACATTGCAGCAAAACTTTACATAGAAGATTGTGCATATTCCAGTATGGAGGAATGTGGCAAGCTGACTGTATGTCACACCTACCGGAGCAAGGAGGTCAGATAACCACATGTCTGCAAGATGGATGTGTGGTGGCATCATTTGGGGACGGGAGGAGTAAAGAATACATGGAAATGAGTGAGAGCCACTGGTCAGAAAAGGCGGCCAAAGATGAAATTGTGACGCAAGTGACTAAATGAGTCAGAAATTGATGACCGAGCAAACAAGACATTCCTAGAAGATTTAAGACTGTACTGGAAGGTGGCAGAGAAGATTTATGAAGCAGAGGGTCTGCTGCTCAGGGGCGATCAAGTGATAGCTCCCATGGCTATGAGGAAACTCATACTGTGCAGAGCCCATTCAGGAAATGTAGGCAGCAAAACGACAGAGTAAGAGAATTATACTGGTGGACCTACATGGACCAGGACATCCGGACTACGAGGAACAGATGTCATGAGTACCTCAACAGTGATGAAAGAAAGGCAATCACCATTAATTCCCATGGAAATCCTGAAAGGGGTATGGCAGATGTTAGGGCTGGACTTTATAGGCCAGTTAGAAGCCATGACCTCCGAGCACAGATATGGTATGGTAATGGTCGACTATCAGTCAAAATGGGTGGCAGTGAAATTTGTGGCCGACATCAATACAGCAACAGTAATAAATATCCTCACGTCAGTCTTTCAAAGTGAAGGGCTACCAAAAGTGATTGTGATAGACAATAGAGTCCAGCTGAGATCAAATGAAATGGAGAAATACATGAGAGAAAACATCATTAAGCAAATAAAAACAGCCCTGTATCATCCCCAAGCCAAAGGGCTAGTAGAAAGGACCAAGAGTTTCATAAAAGAGGCCATGCAACTGGCCATGGATCCACACAAGACAGTGAAGGAAGCAGTGGCTGCTCACAGATTGACACCCAATGGAATCACCAATGTGTCACCGTTTCACATGCTGAGAGGCAGAAGGGCTGCATCCACGCTAGTGCCTCAATGGCTATCCAAAGTGAGGGAGGATGACTTTATAAACATGGAAGCTGTGTGGAGAATCAAGAGCAAGGATCACATGAAAAGATGGAGTGACAACGTAGGGCAGTGTTAAGATGGATTTTCGAACTCTGACCGGGTGGGAAGAGGTTCAAAAGGCCAGCCAAGTTTCTTGGAACAGGGTAACCCTCTGGACAAGCCAGACCAATCAAGGTAGCATTGACGGCGGTATAGACTAGGTCTCAGGAGGGGTGAGGGTGATCGAAAGCCCACAATGAGCACACACAGTAAACTACACCACAAATTACTCTGTCAGGTGTATATATCAAAAATACATATACATTTATGAAAGGCCTTTAAGTCAAACACAAAGTAAATCTTCAGCAGTATCAACAAAAACACTGCAACACTAACTATGAAACATATATACAGTAACCAATGGCCTAAAGGAATATTACACAGTATAGATCCACAACCTGTAAAGATAGGGGTCACACAGTGCAAATATCTTTTAGGCAGTCTTTCACAATTCAAACCCTAGCTAAGAAGCAGTCCAGTCCCTAAAATAAGTGGAGCCTTGAGCTCAAAAGTACATTCGGTGCTGGTGAACGTGTGTTAGGCTCACCTGGCTCCCACAGGGGCGTCGATCGAACTGGACAGCTGCAATTTCCACCCACGCGACGCGTAGTGCAGAGATGACAGACTGGACTGGCCCACCTAATCTCGTCTGCTTGACCCGAAGAAGTATTCTCCTGAAAGTGGAGAAAGGGAATTAGCCACCCGTGGATTTGAGTGATAACCCCCGCTCCCCCACTGTTCTCCCCTCTAATCACCTCCAATGTCTCTTTTTATATTCTCACCTTAGGTTTTTAAAGGATGAGCTCTCCATCCTGCGTAGAATGCAGGGGCGCGTAGATAAGCAGTTACTTCACTGGTCCGAAGGAATTGGAGAGTTCCAGAACAATTTTGACTCTGAGGTTCCTGGCGAGGAGCCGTAAGTATATAGTTCTTAAGAGATCAAAATGTCCGACTTTCACTCTTGTCCGATTCTTTGCAGCTTGCAGCTTAACCCTAGAGAAGATTGCCTCATGCGGCGGGTAAGAGTCTGTATTATCCAACACTGTCCAGTAAATGACAACTGTATGTAATCTGTTGCTTTCTCCCTTATTACAGGTGCAGAGTGAGAAATTATGGCGTTTTGAGGAATAATACCTCCGGCGGTAAAATCAGGTAAGTCTATTATGGTGAAAGAGATTCCCTTGGTTTGTTCTTTCAGCTCACCTGGCTGTCCTTTTGTTCCCCTTAGGTGCCGGTTTCGGCAAAGATGAATGGAGGCTGCGCCGGCCTGTGGAGATGAAGAATGCCTCCGGCGGTAAAATCAGGTTAAGTCTATTGTGGTGATTAATATTGCCTTATTATTCTCTCGGCTCACCTTGCTGTTCTTTATTCCCCTTAGATGCCGGAGTTTGGCGAAGAAAGAGGTGGATGGTGGAGGTGCTGCGAAGACTGGTGAGTATAGCGTGGCGCAGCAGCAGGCAATGTGAAGCGCATCAAATAACATCTTTCTTCCTATTCGAAGGCGCGATGGATCCAGAATCAGGTGAGGAAATAAATATTGTTCTTGTTCTAATCTTTTTTCTTCTTTCTCCCTTTTTTCTAGGAGCTCCAGACTCGAGGCGGGCATGGCAGAAGAGTGGATGCTGGCTTGCAGGCACGGTGAGCGTTACGCTGCAGGATGCAGAATAACGCGAAGCGTGAGCTGCTCTTCAGGCGTGGTTTAAATAGCCTTCAAAGTAGTTCCAGGTAAGACGTTCCCAAGGCCACACCCGAGTAAGAAAATAGTCCCTGAAATAAAGTAGTCCCCCTTCAGACTTCCCATTGGTTTGAATGCTGAGCAGCATGGTCTGCATGAAGTAAGTGAAAGCAAATGAGCTTGGCGCCTATGGCGCCAGGACTGACCCCTTCTATGAGCCTGGCGCCTACGGCGCCAGGACTGTACCCAGATAGCCCCTAGCCGGGGCTGCTGGGTTTTTCCCAAATATCTGGATGCCTGCTCCCGGGCCAGATGGACCTGGTCCGGATGCCCGGGGGTTGGTGCACTCGGGACTAAACTTCGGCAGTCGAGTCCACTTCGGTCACAGGTTCAAATCCTGCAGTTGCGCGGCTCTGCAGCTTTCAGGTGATGCGTTCCGGGAATGATTCTGTGGTGGGACAGTGGCGTTTTCTCCACTCCTGGTGAAGGGATAAGGCCAGTTCCACTGCAGCGAGTCTGAGGGCACAGGGGGGCACAGCAGCAAGGCACCTACGAAGTTTGTCACCACAGCTGGGAGACAGTGACCGCGTATGCTCGGATTTAGGCGTACTATCCTAATTCCAGACCTAGGAATGCTAGGTATCCGAAACTCGGCAGGAGAGTGCCTTATACCTAGAGTTTACAGTCTGCAAAGGCTCAAGTCGAAACTCAAATCAGAGGTGGTTCCAAGGCAAAAAGGTCCCATACGAGCTGGACAGTTCACTGGGCGGTCCAGGAACACTTCCGAAAATGCTCGCTTACAGGTGTTGAGAATAGTTGGTCCCACTATTCCAATGGGTCAAAGCGCATTTGCAAGCCTTCTAGGTTCGATCAGAAACAGGGTGTCCGATGGCACAACAGCGGGCTCAGGGTGCAAAACCTTCCAGCGGGTCACCAGCGGTTCCACGGATCTGCTTCTTCGTTTCAGGATACTTGGCTCTTTTACTAAGTGTGAACTCAGAAGATCGACCTTGAATGGGTGTAAGGTGTCTTCTCTTATCCAGAATCTCCTTTGCACCAAAATGAAGAGATAGCAATAGGAGATCTGCTCACATTCAGCCATCCCAGACGTGGGCCAATCACGGACCACAGTGGTCCCAGTCACTCCCAGCACACCTGACATCCTGGCACCCAGAATGTTTACTGGAACTAGACAGAGACAGCCCACATCCTGGGGGAGGCACACACACACACACACACACATGCACAAGCCCGCAAAAGCTTTGGATTGCGTGGGGGTCTGCATGACCAAATAAGGAATTTCCTGGGTCAGCTCGACCTGGGGAAGGCAAAGGGGCAAGATGGCCAAAGGACAGAACAAAGGACCTTGTGACATGGCCATTTTGGGCACAGGACACTGTCCTCGGCCAAACGCGGTAAACGCGGTTTGGACCATAGAAAGGAGTGAAAAATGCTTTTAGTCACCAGCTCTGTCCTGGGCACATCTGTACATTCACGATCCTTTGAGGGAGTCAAGTGCCTTGAAAATGAACAAGGGACCCCAGCGCACTGTGCTGGAAGGTACATTGTGCACTGATAAAATGTTACTAAGGAATAGCTTCAAAGTGAAAGACTAAGGGAAACAAAGTCTCCCTGTACGGACAGTCTGAAGGGCATGTTAGTTTCCCCATAACAAAATGAGCAAACCCCCAGCAGAGTGCAGCAGAAGGCTGGGCTTCACTGGCAAAAGTCAGGTTAGAATGGTCAGAAAAGAGCACAAAGTTGGGGGGGTTCACAACTGAGGGAAAATTACCCCTAAATGGAAATCTTTCCTAACATTCGCCCAGGCCTCAAGATAAGGTGCTTATCAGGCCTTTTTACACACAGAAATCTTGTCAGCCCTTTTAATTCTTTTTTGCATACAGCGTACACAGGCTATTTATAGCAGTACCCCCATAAATCTTGGAGGTCACTTGTGACAGGCTGGCTAGCAGCAGCTTGCAAACCTTACTTTAGCAATCCACGCAGTTCCTTGAAAGAAGCAACTGGGACGAGTCCTGGCGTATTTCTTTTTAACACTCTCTGTTAATAATTCTAACAAGATAATACTTTGAGTGATGTGGAAGGGAATTTGTGTTTTGTTCACATTAGTCAACTGCCTACATTTTGTAGGTTACAGTGTTATTAAAGCATTTTGAATCATGATCATGCTTTTCACATATACAGTATTGCTTTAGGACATATACAGTATTGTGTAAAATGGAAATTGTCTTAAACTAGCGCTGCATTTCTGCTTATATTTCATACTTAGATTTCTTTTCATCAGAGAAGCACATAACTTGTGTTTGATGTCTCGAAGTTTTAGAAGAGCCTCCCAGCAAGCAGTTGTTTGGCATTTGTGAGAAGGAAAAACTTTTGGGGGTTTTATATGAAGACCTGTTTTGTCTTACGATTGTATGCGTCCATGTGCATGTGCATGCATGAAAGGGCACTGTACATAGTTTGTTGTCTTAGAGAGCAAGGAATAGCTGGGCATAGAGACTGAAATTTACTTTAACTCCCTTTCTGACCACCCGCCCACCGTAAGCGGGTATAATGGATGCAGGTAGCAGCAGTGCTGTATATATTTTCAGTGGCACAGATTGTATAGGTACCTCTGAACAGGACTGCTATATATTCAGGCAGAGTAGCCTAATTTATCAGCAGAGCTACTACACGTATGCCATGGCACAATGCCAATGATTCACAGCAGGGCCGATTGCATCATTCCCACATTTCTTAGCAGGACTGCTATGTTTTGGGACAGTACCTGAATTTGTTAAAAGAGCTGCTGTAATGACAAAGTACGAACATGTGTTGGCATTTTCTGCAGCAAGCTAAAATACTGAGCAAGAACAGTGTCTGAGCTCTTCCCACCGATTTCGCTACAGAATTCCTGAATCCCATTACTGCGATGTAGAAAACCTTGCATGGAAAACAAAAAATGTCTCCCAAAGAATAGATGGGGAGGGGCGTTGGATAGGGGTATTTAATAAAGTGGGTGGATATGGAGGGGGTGTGCTGTGAGCGGTCTCCCTCTGCATTAAAAATACAGAAAATGTGTTTTACATGCAGGATTTTCGACCTTGCAGTAAAAAATGTGGGTATTTTCACGTAGATCCTTCCCACCACCCTCCTCAGCTGGTGTGATACACGCTGGCGGACAGTGTGAGAAGATGGCACTGCTGTCATATACTTTAATCCCTCCTACTCCATCTTGCGCTTTTCAAAACTTCTGCTTCTCCCATGTCCGATTACTGAGTCCCAATACCAAAAATCTAGCACATTTCAAAGCCTCATTATGAATCTACTGACTCATATAGGATAGTTCAAATAGGCTGTGAGATTTTGAGAAAGCCAGTTATGTCAAACAAGCCTCACATGCAACTGCCAGTGCCCTAACCCTATGTGCCTTTCCAAGTCAACAGCCTGTTGGGAAAGGTAGCTCAGTGGATCAATAACCTTGCTGAAGAGATCATTGTGTAACCGATTAGTTCAAATCCTGTTGATAGGTTAGTTAATGCGTCTGCATCAGAGATATGTGTTTAAGATTCAGGTAACATTCAATTGTAACAGAGCTGACTTAGCTTTCGACTTATCAAAGGACTACTAAATGTTCAGCGATGCAGAACACACGCCTCTCATCAGGATCATACAATTACCTTTTTTATAGCAACCACTGAAAACTATTTCAAACCCATATATAAGTGGGGGGATAGGTACAGTATATAAGGAATGTAGACGGTAGAAGGGAGATGCAGGGGGTCTCCCTCTGCATATATATATATATGGGGAGAAAAGGGTGTTGACATTTTTTTTTTCTTAAATTAGCTTTTTCAGTGGTCACAGTAAAAACAGCACAGTGATCACACATATCCCCTCTCTTCAGGCCTGCTATTGCTGTAATGGCTCACAACACCCACATCTCATCAGGCCGGCTATACTTGTAATGGTTCAGAACAGACTCATTCAGTCAAGGCTGCTATACTTGTAATGGCTCAATCCACACATCTCATCTGGGCTCTTATAATGGTATGCAGTGCTGGTAAAGCATCTGCATGCAAGCAAGTACTGCATCTGGTGAGACGCACCTCCCACCTCTATAATTCCCAGCCTAATGGCCAAAAAAAGGTTTGCACACATCTAAAAAGGAGCACCCAATGGTAAAGCTGAACTTAATTTGTAAATGGAAAAGGCATTTTCAGCTTTTTAAATATTTATTGGTGCTATATCAAAAGACAAAAAGGAGAGAAAGAGCAACTCTGAACCTAAGCAATACAGGAGAACAAAGTGAGGGGTCGGGGAGAGGCAGCGAGAACAAAGAACGTATTAGACAATCCAAAACAGGAATTCGAGCAACAGGAAGAGAGAGACCAATGAGCTACAAAGAAAGTGAGAAGGGAAACAGAGGTATATAATTGGACACACACACACACAATAGGAGTGAGGGATAGAAGTAGAGCAAGAGAGACGTAGAGACAGTAAAATAAGAAAACACAGATCAACGGCAGACAGGGAGATCTGTAAACAGAAAATCCAGATTAGAGAAAGGCAGGCCAATAACATAAGAGGCAGTGTAAGAAACTAATCAAAAGGGGTAACAACCACAACAGAGAAAATGAAAAAACAGATATAGCCAGAGTAATGACATGAGAGAGGAAGAGGAGTTATATCAACCGATACAGCACAATGTAGGAGGATAAAAGCAATAATAGAATGCAGAGATGGGAGAGGAAGAGTGACAGAGCAACATACCTCAAAACGTGGAATAACAACACTTGAGAGGCAGAACATCAGAAAGTGAGAAACAGGGGGAACAGAGTAGGAGCAAGGAGAAGGAGAGTTGGTGCAAAAACGCAGAGTGGCTGTCAAGAAGGTAGTGCCAGGCAGCAACAGTAGGCACAAGAGGCAGAGACGTGATGCTGGTAGAGTGAGGGACTTGATTTATGAAGTAACTAGCTGGCATCTGTAGTATTTCTTACCAGAGTTTTGGTGTCCAAGTATAATGAAGATGAAGCTGGGTAGTACGCATCAACAAGTTCTTTATCACAAATGTTTTGAAACACAGTTTTAATTTTACGCACAAATTGGATAGTTGTCAGACAATTTTTTACTCTTGTGAAGAAAGAAACTAAATGTTTACACTCTTGAAATTGGATTTACTTTCCAATTAAAAACCGGGAGTAAACTACTCTCATGTCAAAATCCTATTTGGATCACTGCACTTGCCTCTCCCAGACCAAGCACAGGGGGAACTAATCCACCCCTGGATGAGCTTATTCAGGTTGGTAAAACATTCTGGACAACCCATCAGCATTGCTATGTTGGACACCTGGCCTATGCTCAATGGTGAAGTCAAACCCTTGCAGGCTAATGGACCACCTAGCAACTTAGGATTCTCTCCCTTCATGTTCATGAGCCACTTAAAGGGCTTATGGTCAGTGTGCACAGTGAAGTGAGTCCCATAGAGGTAGACCTCAGCTTCCTTAGGGCCCACACAACAGAGAAACATTTCTCTACTCTGGACCACCTGAGCTCTCTCAGGCTGGCGACTTATGAATCCAATCGGGTGTTCCTTGCGTTTCTCATCTATCAGTGATAGTACAGCTCCTAACGCAGGCTCAAAGGCATCTGTCTGCACAATAAAAGGTATTTTGTAGTCCGGGGCCCTGTGAACAGAGGACTGGCACAAGGAGTCTTTTAAGCCATTGAAGGCCTTCCCACACTCCTCAGGCCAAGAGACCTTCTTGGGTTTCTTTGGAGTTGTGAGAACAGTCAGAGGGGCTATGGTACCATGGTCTGTAATGAACTTTCTGTAATACCCAGTGAGACCTAAAAAGGTTCTTGCCTGGGTTTGAGTAGTGGGGGTATGCCAGTCTTGTACTTTACTAGCTAGAGGCAGAATCCTCCCTCCACCTACTTCATGCCCAAGGTAGACTACTGAACCTTGACCAATCTGGCACTTGCTGGCCTTTATGGTCAAGTGGGCCTTCTGAAGAGCCTGCAACAAAATTCTAAGGTGTTTCACATGATCCTCTCAGGTGGCACTGAAAACTGCTAGATCATCCAGATTTGCACGACAGAATTCATCCAACCCATTAAGGACATGACTCATAAGCTGCGGAAAAGTGGGAGGTGCATTTTTCAACCCAAATGGCATTACCCTTAACTGGTAAAGGCCTTCTGGAGTTGAGAATGCTGTCTTCTTCTTGCCATGTTCTGCTAGGGCTATTTGCCAATACCGTGCAGTGAGGTCAAATGTGCTGAGGTACTTGGAGGCACCCAAGGTATCCACCAGCTCATCAGTTCTAGGGAAGGGGTGTGCATCTGTCTTGGTGACAGCATTCAGAACCCTGCAATTCACACAGAACCTCAGCTCAGAGGTACCTGCTTTTGGTACCAGAACCACAGGACTGGGCCAAGGAGTACTGGAGGGTTCAATCACCCCAAAATCTAACATCTTGTTGACTTCTGTCTTGATGTAAAATCTCACCTTATCCGATATACTGTATTACTGTATCCCCTACCTTTGGTAGGTACACTATCTCCTGTGTAAATATCATGTTTGCACCAAGGTGTCAAACCTGGAGCTAGGGGAAACAAGGGGGAGAATTGCCTCAGCAAAATTCTCACCTCATCTTGCTGACCAGAAGTCAAGTGAGGAGACACTTTGACACCCTCAATGGAGCTGTCTGAAGAACTGCCCTGAAACAGATCAGGAAGCGGTTCGGAGTCTTCCTCCTCTACATCAGATGACAAGAGCAGTGCAGCAATTTCAACCCTAGGGATGAGAGCCTTCAGCCTATTCACATGGAGCACTCCTGGAGCCTGTCCAGCCCTTCCAATGTCCACTAAATAGTTAACCTCACCCAGTGGCTCCACTACTGAGTAAGGGCCTGGCCATTTATCCAGTAAAGCTCTAGGCCATATAGGGTTCATGATCACGACTTGCTGGCCTGGTGTAAAGTTGACAAGGGAAGCATTCTGGTCATACTAGTGTTTCACCAGAGTTTACCTAGCCTTCAACTTATCACTAGTCTGAGCCATCAGGACGACCATTCTCTTCCTTAAGCCTAGCACATAGTCCACGACATTGGTAGTAATAGTGGGAGTAGGCGTTCTCCCACCCCCCTTGACTATAGCCAAGGGTCCCAAATCAGGGGGACCAAAAAGAAGCTCATAGGGGCTGAGCCAACCCCCTCTTGAGGTACCTCTCTGTAGGCAAACAGCAAGCATGGAAGAAGGAGATCCCATGGTGCTCTTCCAGATCCCCAATTATGCTTTTGAGGGTTCTATTGAACCTCTCAACTAAGCCATTGGTTTGGGGTGATATGCTGAGGAAAACATATAAGTAACTCCACACTCCTTCCACATGGCTTGCATGTACTTGGACATAAAGTTGCTGCCCATATCAGACACAGCTTCTTTAGGGAAGCCAACCCTAGTGAATATGCCAAGCAAGGCTTTTGCAACAGACTTATCAGTTACAGTCGTTAGTGGGGTGGCCTTAGGATACCTGGTGGCATGGTCGACAAGCAACAGGATAGATCTATTGCCTGAGGATGTCTGAGGGTTAAGGGGACCAACAATGTCAATCCCTACCCTTTCAAATGGTACCACCACAACTGGAGTGGTACCACTGGAGCATGGAGTGTTGTGCCATTTTTTCCAAATAACTGGCAGGTGGCACAACTCCTGCAGTGATTTTCTACCAGGACCCCCCCGCCCCATCTTGGACCAGCAGGAGTGCATGGCTAATCTTAGCTTGGTTCTCTTGAAGTCAATGTGAGCAGCAAGGGGGACTTCATGAGCCAGATGCAAGGGGAAGGGTCTTACATGAAGGAGACCCACCAACCTCCTATGGTCTCCCTTCTGTGGGCTCACTGTACGGGAGCCCACCTTAACAATAAATACTGTGTTTCCCAGGAGGTTCACCCTGAAGCTGGGAACAGGCCTGTCTCCTTAGGCCTTCCAAAGATGGGCACTCATGTTGGCCCTTACTAAACGCAACCCTATCAGGACCACCTTCAACCAACAAACTCTGGAGTTCAGGATGGTCATGTGGATTGAGAATTTCAGGCAACACCTTCCTCGTCAGATTCAGGTGTTTGGCCAACTACCTCCACCTCAGTGGTAGGTGGGTTAGGGGGAATATTTTCTTACCCTCTCTTGTCTCTTTTGACTCCTTTAGCCTTGAGTTTACCTCACATGCATACTCAAATGCAGTCAACCAGTCCATAGAATGTCATTCTTTTCATCATACATACTGAGCAGATCTTCAGGAAACCATGGATGAGACGAGGACCCAGACCCATGTCCAGATGTCCTGGAGGAGCCAGTTGTAGGCTGCATCTTGGCCAGTTCCAACTGGTGATCCCTGTCCTTCTGTATTCCTGCTTGCTCGACTCTCAGCTTTGCCATGTTGACCTCAAACTCCTTCTGCTTAAACAGCAGCTTGTGCTTCTTGAATACAAGCATGGCTTCAGCATCAGAGCCAACAGATAAAACTGTTACGCTCACCTGATATCCACGGGGACGCCTGTATGCCCTGGTTGGCGGATTCCCCCAGATGTACTCAATTCGGGATGATGTGTTTTCAGGCCCACCTGCCATAGAAGACAGGAGGACTGGGCTTAGGCTCAGATTTCGTTTCCTCCCACCAGACCCTTGGACTCGACCTGAAGGCCCCCCTCCTCACCTCGTTATGATGTCTGGCGAGCTCTCTGTCCTGCTTTCTGCGCAGGGGCGCATAGTTTCTGCGGGTTGAAGCGACTGAGTTAACTTCACTGATGCCAACCCATTCAAGTGTCTTTAAAGAGCTAAGTTCGATTATAGTAGTTTTTGAGGGCCTTTGCTTTCTTTCGGGCTATTAATGTCTTTCCCTGATTGTTTCCCCCTTAGGTATGCAGAGGTTCGCTGGGTGCGCTGCTTGGGTTCGACTCCTGCTGGGATTTATGGACGCGGAGCATATGAAGAAAGGTAGGTTCAGTGCGAAGTGCGGCCCGCTAATGTCTTTTTGGGCTAACCTGTATTCTTTATTCCTTTTCAGGTTACGATGGTCTTTCTGGGCGTGCAGTGATTTCCGGAGCAGAACCGGCCAAGATATGCCCAGCCAGCTGAGGAGATTTTGGTCGCTGCTGTGATTGCCGTGAGTAACCTGTTTAACGTTGTCCCTTTTTCTCTCCTCCCCAGGTGCTTCGTTCCGGTGCGAGCGCGGTGTCCTGAAGATGCTGCCAACGGGATGGAAGACCGCGAGCAGCTGGGATTGAAGGATGGAAGACTGCAGGTAAGCTAGAACTGCTAATGATGTTCTTTTGTCTCCTCTGCAGGTCCGCGATTCCAGGAACGCCGGGGGCTGGTCTCTGAACACGGTGAGCGTTACGCTGCTGGCTGCAGAATAACGCGAAGCACGTTCTTTAGCTTGGGTGTGGTTCATATAGCCTACCCTGTAAAGTAGTCCAGGTAAAGTAGTCTGGGCTACCACACCCTAAAACACTGCACCGCACAGTCTGGTTCTTAGGGACTAGACTGTGTGGGCGCCTCCATGTTGGCTGCAGGCCTCCACATAAAAAGTAGTCCCTTCAAGTCCCATTTCAAATATGAGATTGGCGCCAAAGGCGCCAGGACTGACTCCAGGAGAGTCCCTGGTGAAAATGCAAGGCCCTTGGGGCCCCAAATGAACCCCGAGCCCTAATCCTACCCTGCATGTGACCATGCCAGTGGGGTTCGGGGTCAAGGGTCATGACAGCACTCCCCCCCCCCCCCCAAGGCCCCTCCTAAGGTGATTCTCCTGCCTGGTCCAGGCTTGTCTGGAAAGTTTCGATGAAACTTTCTAATTAGACGTGGTGCATGAATGTTCTCACTAGGTTCCCATGATCTGTCTTGAGGGCCATAACCCTTCCAATCAACTAGATAGTATAGTTTGGTCTGGTATATTTGGAATCTAGGATTTCTTTCACTTCGTATTCGGGTTCTCCATCGATCAGGATGGGTTCAGGTGGGGGTTTAACTCGTGTACCGGGTTGTACTGGTTTTAGCAGTGAGACGTGGAACACTGGATGAATTCGCATGTTAGCTGACAATGTTAGTTTAACTGCTGCCGGGTTGATGATGGCTTGAACAGCATAAGGCCCCAAATAGCGAGGACGAAATGTTCGGGTTCCCTTTGGTGGTATGTATTTTGTTGCTAGCCAAACTTTGTCTCCCATCTGATAGTCAGGAGCCTTTTTTCGACGTTGGTCTGCAAACCTTTTTTGCTTACTTTTGGCTTGTATTAAGTGTTCTGTTGCCTTTTTAAAGGCCTGAGTGATGTTTGCATGAAGCGTCTTTACAGCCGGCATTTCGAGGCTGGGAGGGCTGTCAAGTTCGGAAGTATGCGGCTGTCAGCCGTAGAGGGTGAAAAAGGGTGTTTGCCCAGTACTGGAATGTACAGAATTGTTATAAGCATATTCGGCTATCCATAATAGATCTCTCCAGGTTCCCTCAACTTGATGCAGCATGCATCGCAGGTATTGTTCGAGAGTCTGGTTGGTCCTCTCTGTTTGACCATCAGTTTGGGGGTGATGGCTGGTGGATAGCCGTATGTCGATGTGAGCTATAGCGCAGCACTTTTTCCAGATGTTTGATACAAATTGGCTCCCTCGATCAGAGACCAGGACTGAAGGGAATCAATGCAGTTTGATACTGTCTTCTAAAAACACCTTTGCTAGCTGGGAAGCATATGGAAGGCCTTTGAAAGGGATAAAGTGTGCCATTTTAGAAAATAGGTCCACTACAACTAAAATGGGATTGAACCCTTGGCTGGGAGGTAAATCAGTAATGAAATCGAGAGAGAGTGTGTGCCATGGTGCCGGAGGTATTTCTATTGGTTGCAGGAGGCCAGCTGGTCTTGCTTCAATGACTTGTTTTGTGCACACACTCCACCTGACTGAATGTATCGGATGAGGTCTTGACGCCAAGTGGGCCACCAATAATTACATTTTACTTTGGCTAAGGTTTTGGCGATTCCGGGATCACCTTCCATCAAAGAGTCGTGATATTCTGAAATGATTTGTTGTTGTAGCTCAGTCTTAGGCACGTACAGGCGTTCGCCAAAATATGGCAGTTGATTTTTGACAACGTATTGTATTCCTTTGGTATGCCATTCCAGTCACTCGCTTGGGGTTATTTCCTGTTAGATCGCATTTCTAAGTTTAGTTTGTGTTAAAGCTGTGGTGAGGCCTAAAAGCTTGTCCTCAGGTATAATGGCCACTGGATATGGAGTTGCATATTCTCTTGCATCGATGCCAATGCGAGATAGTGCGTCAGCTTTCCTATTCCTTACGCCTGGCCGATAAGTGATTATATAGTCATATTCGGCGAAGAAAAGGGCCCATCGTAATTGGCGCAAGGATTGCGCCTTTGCTGTTTTTAAATATTGTAAGTTCCGATGGTCCGTAATTACAGTGACCGTATGTCTGGCCCCTAAGAGATAATTCTGCCATGCCTTGAAGGCGGATTTTATAGCAAGCAGTTCCTAATCGGTAATGGCATAATTGAGTTCAGGAGGTGTTTGTACATTGTGGTGACCAGAAGGCCACAGGGTGCAATTGGCCAGTTTCAGGGTCTCTTTGAGAAAGAACCGCCCCCATCGCCATACTGGAAGCATCTGTTTCCACGATGTAAGGTAAATCTGGACGAGGATGTCGTAGGATCGGGGCTGAGGTGAATTTTTCCTTTTGTTTTTGGAAGGCCTTTTCAGCATCTTCTGACCATATGAATTTTTTATTGTTTTTTCGTAGAAGTAACGTGATTGGATGCACAATCTCAGAAAAGTCTGGGATGAATCGATGGTAGAAATTTGCAAAACCCAGCATAATCTGGATCCCTTTTACTGAGATCGGGGAGGGCCATTTTAGAATGGCATCCACTTTGTGTGCATCCATTCGAATGCCCTTTGGAGTAAGAACTAAACCAAGAAATTCAACTTCCGTTACATGGAAAGAACATTTTTCAAGTTTTGCGTATAGTCGATGTTGGTGCAGTTTGGTAAGGACAGCACGGACATGCTTAACATGGTCTTGTTCTGAGGTTGAATACACTAGGATGTCATCTATGTAGACCAGGGCGCAAACATCGATCAGCTCCCTTAGGACGTCGTTCATAAAATATTGGAACGCCGCCGGGGCATTGCACAGCCCGAAAGGCATTACCTGGTACTCAAACAACCCATATTTAGTACGAAAGGCCGTTTTCCATTCATCTCCCTTCATGACTCGGACCAGGTGGTACGCTCCTCTGAGGTCTAATTTCACATAAATCTGGGCATCTTTGACTTGATCTAGCACCTCGGGAATAAGGGGCAGTGGGTAACGGTTTTTCACAGTGATCTGGTTCAGGGCGCGATAGTCAATACAGGTTCTTAAGTCCCCTTCCTTTTTTGGTACGAAGAACAGGGGACTGGCTGTCAGAGATTTCGATGGGCAAATGAACCCATTTGCCAAGTACTGGTCCAGATAGGACTTTAGATGTTGGTTTTCTGATTCGGTGAGCACGTAGATTCTACCGCAAGGGATCTGTGCACCAGGTATGAGGTCAATCTGACAGTTGTAGGACCTGTGCGGTGGTAGCGTATTAACTTGTTCCTTCTGGAACACATCCTGGAAATCTTGATATTTTTCAGGGAGAGTACTGGTTGCGCCAAGTGTAGATATACTGACTCTTTGACTCATAGAAACCTTGAAACTGGACTGGTTTTCTTGGCGATAGCAGGTGGAGGCGCAATCATGAGGAAAAGTCAGTTTTCTTTCACGCCAATCTATCCGAGGGTTATGAGCAACTAACCATGGCATCCCTAAAATTAGCTGAAACTGAGGCGCCTTGATGAGATCGAAGGAAATCGATTCCCGGTGTCCATCCTGGCACAGCAGGGTTATTCCTGCCGTACATCGGGTTACTGGTCCAGAAGCAATTTCAGACTCATCTACTGTCGTCACCTTTTCTGTGTTTGGCTTAAAACTTAAGGCAAGCCCCATCCGTGCGGCCAGATCTTGATCAATATAATTCCCAACTGCCCCGCTTTCTATGTAAGCTTCAACGGAATGCATCCTTGAAGGTTGTTGGTGATTGATTAGGATTACTGGTATTGCAAAATGCGAGGTCAGTGGCTCGTTCTTCTCACTCGACAAACTGACCTCTACTTTTGTCGAGCTAGGCAGTTTTCCGAGTCCTTACTCTCATCCTTTTCTGTAGCTCCTACAATTCGCTTGGGAGGTTTTATTGGACAGTCTTTTAAGAAGTGCCCCAATTGTCTGCAGTACAAACATAACTGCTGTTGCCTTCTCTTGTCTCTTTCGGCTTTTGTTAACGGTGGTCGTATGCCTCCAATTTGCATTGGCTCTGTGGTATTCTCTGACGCGCACGGAGTAGCATCTTTGGTTTGTAGATACACGGCCTGTGTGTCATATTTGGACTGATCCGCTTTCCGATCTTGTAATCGATGATCTAATTGCACCACCAGATTGATGAATTCACCACAGTCTCCAGGTGGATCAACTACCTG